>NW_009952262.1:28609-36401 GCF_000747805.2 Chaetura pelagica
CTACAGACAGCCCCCTCCCCCCAGGTCCCCATTCACTCTAATCTGATTTCTCCCCATCGTCGTCTTGGTGGGCATCCCCATCGTGCCCGTTCTTGTCCTCCTTGGAGAGGTGAGCCTGGGAGCCCAAGGCCGAGAGCGAGAGGAGCCCGGTGCCGGTGCTGACAGCAGGGAGGGACGGGGGCTGGAGGCCCACGGGGAGCGGAGTCAGAGGCAGAGCGAGGGCTTGGAGCTGCGACAGCTGGTGAGCTTGAAGCTGCTGCTGTAGAGAATGATGGACAGACAGGAAGACAGGAGAGGGATATTGTCATTTTGAGTGCACTTCAACCCCAACCGACAGGCCTGGGCTGCCCAGACAGGCTGGACCAGCAGCCAAGCTCAAACCAGGGACCTCAGGATCCTGGAGAGCACTGCAGCCTCAGGGGTAAAAAGAAAAAATAAAATTCTAGAGTCCTTGGTCTGCAAGAGCCTTAAGAGAAGGCTCAACAGCATGTCCCTAGCATAACGCAAAGCCCCTAGACCACAGGACATCTGGCCTCTGACTCTGGCATGCTCCTAGGATGCAGTTAAAGCCCTCCCGACCTTGACCAAGAACAGATGGTGTTTTCATATGTCAAGGAGATTCTGTGGTTCCTGCTAAAACCAAAGCTCCTCTCCTTGCACTGTACTGAGATGAAGCATGAATCTGTGCTCCCCTGCAAACCCATGTCCACGTTGTAACAAGTCCAGACAAAGCTAGCCCTATGCCAGTGGGACCAGTCCAGCACTGCACATGGAGCAGCCTGTTGCCAGCATGTGGGGAAAGTTCCCAGGTCATGAGTTTCCTGCCCACCTCTGTCTGGAAGCCCAAAGGCACAGATTCCCATCCCTCTGAACCCAAACTAAACATGCATCACGTACACGGATGATGGAGTTCAGTTCTGGCGCCGTAACCTGCTTGGCTCGTTCAATGGCTCCCAGGACTTGCTGCTGATGCTGGTGTGGGGAGAGTAGAAGGATTCAGGGTCATTTCTAGTATCACAGGGAAGGAGAACAGGGGCACACACACACGTACATTATCTCAGCTGCTAGCAGTAAGATGGCAGGGCACAGAGGCAGAATGATTAACCCTGCAGCTGGAGACACCCGCATGCTCTTCATTTGCCACAAGGACCTTACCCCAGAGGCCACGGTCATGGGCAGCAGGGAAGGAGACACGCTCATCGCATTCCAGTTCCTCACTGCAGCATTAGGAAGGTCCCCTCTTACTCCCATCCTTGTCCCACTCTGCACAGGCCCTACAATCCTTGGCCAGGAGGGCTCTAAGGTGGGAAATACCTCTCTGCTCCCACCCAGGCCCGACACAGAGCAAGGGGCCCTGACATCAGAAGCTCTTGGGAAGCACCCCACTCCTCGGGGTACATCCAAGGTCCCAAATGAAGCAGCTGGAAGATGCTGCTGTGGAAGAGCCCAGCGTGGCTGCTCCAAATACAGACAGGAAAAACAGCTGCATCATGTAATTTAAATAATAAAGGACAACTGTACTGGCTCCTCTGGGAGTACAAGGTCTCAAAAAACACCAGTCCTGTCCATTTCACTCCAGCAAGTGGATTTTTCTTTCCATCTTGGCAGCAGGACAGGGTTGGGGCGGGGGAAGGGGTTGCATTAAAATGCAAAAGGTTTAGTCGTGGCTTAGTTATTAGGCAGCTCTGATCTGATCAGCAAGCCGCTTTGTCTTCCCCAAGAATGGGTGGGTGGGAAAAAACGCAGCCTGTTCCCTAACCCCACAGCTAACCAAGACCAACAAACATGGTCTCCACTCACAGCCAGTCCTGACCAAACACCAGCCAGCCAGGAGAACAGTGGCAGAGTCCAGCCTGGGGGGGTCGTGTGGGGAGATGACAGAGATAGCACTAGAAGTGCTTTATCTTCCTTCTGCCTCAGGCAACAACTCCCAAGCCCTCCCAATTAACTTCTCAGAGGAGTGGGAGGAGCCTATGAGTTGCATTAATTAATGAGCCAGAGGAACCAGATCTCAAGGAGGAGCCATATAGAAGTATTTTTTTTTAACACCCCCTACCCCAGTTAACTCCCAGAGCTCCCACCACCCCTGCAGAAGTGGCCAATGACGCAGGGATCATGGCAGGAGGGAACAGGGAGAGCACAGAGCTCAGCTTTGTCCACAGCCCCAACAAAGGGGACGGGCAGAAAGACGGGCCCCCTGCTCCAAGGCCAAACCTGTCTCAGAGGGCTTGTGGGGCTGGGAGCAAGTGACAAACCAAGGGAAAAGAGCTGCCCCACAGGGGGGTGGGGGCCCCACTCCCCCTGCCAGCACACCCCTAAGCCAAGGGACTCACCTCTTGCGAAAGGTAGGGCAGAACCTGTGCACAAATCCCATTTAGCCTCTTGACAATTTCAGCCTAGAAGGCAAAGAACAGAGGAAAGGCATCAGGCAGCTTAGGACTGACCACCCTCAGCACCAGCTGCCCCATCTTCACCTTCCCCAGATGGCCCTAAGGAAACACACCCCCTTGGAAAGATACTGGCAGCATCCTGGCCCTATTGGGGGCTGGGGGCAAGGCTGCCTCATCCCCAAGGCCTCTCCCTCCATAGTTAAGTGAATCAATGCTGCTGACTGCCAAAGAGCAAGTTTTTCAACATTCTCTTACCTCTCTGGGTCTCCAATATTCACTTAACAAACTGGAAGCAACCAGAGACAAAACATATTGTAGATCCAGGTGGGGATGGATTGAACTATACTTGCCATGTGGGCACAGACATACATGCTGCCCCTGCTGAGACCCCTGCTCTGCCCCAGGGACTCTCTGCTCAGCCTCCCCTTCCCCAAGGACAGATGCTTGCCCAGTGCCAACCAGCTGGGCAGCAGGGCTGGGGCTACACACAGGGACCACATAGACCCAGGCAGCTTCCTCACTAGCCTCATGCAAACAGATGGCAAATTTTTGGGTGTTAAAAGGCTTTTCTCCTGGGAAAAGAGTAAAGCTACCAGCCCCTTGCAAACCACTTTCAAATGGAGTCAAAGAAACTACAGAGCCAAAGGGTTTTGATATGCACTGAAACTGGTCAAGGGGGCCCCACCAGCATCATGAGGCAATGGACTAGGCTGAGAGAGAGTTCATGGGACAGCAGTGAGGATTCAGGGCTTGGGTCCTTTACCAAGACACGTTTTCCCAGGGAAGCCAGTCTCCTGGGCTTAACAAGGACAATGGGATCAGAGGCACCAAGTGCCTTTGTGGGGAGCAGAATTCTGAGCCATGACACACAGACAACTTTGTGACTGATAGCTGAAGCCAGAAAGAGTCAGGCTCAGAGGAGGCTCATGTTTTTAACTGCACAGGTAATTAGCCACTGGGGATAATTAACAACTTCACCACCACCAGTGAGGGTAATGAACAAACTTATCCAGGCTGCAGCACGTCTCCATCACAAGGAGGCTTTCTTAGGTCATCTGCCATCACATCACCTAACTACAGCGCCAGAGAAAAGCTTTCCAGCCCAACTGCAGCAAGAGTTGGAGTGATCACAACAAGGTGTCCTGGGCACTAAGAAAGGCAGCAGGGCGAGGGACCCACCCAGAGCCTGGGAGGAGGGCTGGGGGGGATCTGGGGTCATCTCCTGCCCTTAACACTGCAATCCCAAAAGATAGAGGGTCCCTGCATTTCAAAGGCAGCTCTGACATTTTACAGGCTCATAGCATTTCTAGCTCCTGAAATATCACTGAAATGAGATGGCAAAGCACAGCAGACAACCCGCCCTCCCCAGGAATTAGAGCACTTGGAAATGCCTTCCCCCTACCTGTTTGTGCATTTCTATATTCAGCCCGTAGGACATCTCATAATACTGTAGAGCAGGGGAGAAGAGAACAAAAAAAAAAGTTAAGTCAAGTCTCCAACAGGTAAAGAGGCTCCACACAGCAGTGCTGGGAACTACTACTACTTTTCTAGCAAGGTCTTCTACAAAGGCTGGTCAAGGATGGAAGAAGAGGCCAGCCCTAGGAAACAAAGACAGCAGGAGGCAAACAGAGACCCTCCTGGTACAAGGCAGAAGCGCTGGGCCCAGGCACTCCCTGCCCACCCTGCTCCAGCCCCACACTGCTGCAGATGGAGACCCAAGAACTTGCTAGCTGAGCTCTGTGCAACACCCTTCACAGACCCTTTCAGCAGTTTGCATCAAGGCGAGCACTTGTCATGCTGCTTCAGACCTGGAAGAAGGCTCAGGACACCACAGAATTCCACATCCACGGCCAAAGAGGGCAGCCTGACTCTACAGACTATGCCTGGCCACTGTCCTACAACCCATGTGGCTGCTTCAGCAGCAAATGAAAGACATCAGAACTGGGCTTCATCTAGTAAGTAACTCATCCAGCTGCACACAGCTCCAGCTGTTTGGGAAGAAGCTGTGTGGAAAAAACCCAACGCACCACACAGAAAAACCCCACCCAGAAATGCCCCCCTCACCCCAGCAACAGGCATCTACAGAGCAATCCACTGTTGGGGGAAGCTAATTCCTGACCCCTGGAAGAAGCTCTTTTAAGGCTGATGTATGAGAGCTTAGAAATCTCTATTCTCAGCTTGCAGGCTACAATCTTTATTCTTCTGAAGGAAAAGAAAAATCCACATCTGTGCTCATTTAATTCAAGGAGCAGATCATTGGTGTTCTGGTATCAATGCCACAAGCCCAAGAAGCGCCCAGCTGGGTATGGCCATGATCTCCACCTGTTCCACCACCACCAGTGGCTCGTGAGGCTTCTTTGCATTCTGAACACTGAGCAGGAAATGGGAACCCGACCCCCCAAGCTGCTAATTGTGACTTATTCAAAAATCAGAGCAGCTGTAGCAGCTTTGCACATTCACAGGAATCCTCCTCTTTGCTTCCCATGACTCACTGAGGTGGGGGGTAACAGCAGCTCTGTGCAGCTCCAGCTCAGCCTCGCAGACAAGACAGGAGCTGCTGTGCCTGCAAAGCCTCCAGTGCAGCACAGTGAGCAACAGCCCTTCCCTCGGCCACCAACCTATTGATGGTAGCCTGAACCAATTCTGGTGACTGTCAGCACTAGGTGGGGAAAAAATACATGCAGCCACACCTGGAGATGAGAGTCTCCATGCAGGCTGCAAGGCCCAGGAAGCAATCATTTACCAGTGAGCATGTGGCAGGCTTCCCCATTAACACACAAGGAAAGCTGTGACCTCTTCCTCACACCTTGCTCCCCAGAGCCTCAGAATCTGGACACACAGGCAGTACAGAGCATGTTTTAAACTCCTAACTCTCCTCTGAAGAGCTGCTGTGTTAATGTATACATCTTACCTCTTCCTTCCAGGGCAGGTGCAGCAACTAGTAAGCAGGCACCAGGTCATCTTTGTGGACAGTATCACAACCTTCTTTTAACTCCTTGACAGGAAATGAAGAGACCACAGCCATGCCTGGCATCCCTTCCCCCTGCTACAAGGGCTCTTCCACAGTGAGGGTAAACAGAGGCATTACCTGGCAGGCAGTCACTCTGCCTACAAGAACATGACTGTTTCCTAGTGGATTTCTCTTTAGAGAGCTATGGCTAAGCCTGCTGCCCACGTGTGGCACTGTGACTCCTGCCTTTACCAGGCACTGCCCCAGGATTTGTACACTTTGTGCTGGGGGACATGCAGTGGTGAGACGTGCTACCACTGAGCGCCACGGCTCCGTGAGGCAGCGCAGAGGGTTTGGATCTCGCATAGCAGCTGGTTTCTGCTTCCAACTCCCACCAGGTTTGTGGGAGGCTTCCCAGCCTCATGACTTCTCAGTACTGCCACACTGGCCACAACTCTCCCTGAGTCCCCAGATGCCTGCACACCAGCACCTTGCAGCTGCTTCCTCAGTGTGTAAGGGCTGTCACCCCCCAGGGCACAGGGAGTGAGGTCCAGCAGCTAGTCAATGGCCATAGACCCCTTCCCACACCCATCGAGCCATCAGACACTGGGCCCACCAGTTTCCTGTGTCCAGAAATCCCCTGCTACTTCCCCACATTTCAACAATCCGCTGCATGCAGACACACAAAACAGAGAAAAGCCAATACCAGCCTCGCCGCAGGAGGAGCTGCTGCTGCTGCCCAGGCACCTGCTGTCCCCCTGTGCCACCCCCCTCTCAGCTCCCACCCCAGCCTTACCATAACGTAGTGACGCTGCATCTCTGATTTCTCACTGGCGAGTTTGTCACATTCCAACTTCAAGCTGAAAAGCCAGAAAACCATAAGAATACCACAAACAGGAGATGAGCGAGTTGATCGCCGTGGAGCAGCTGCTTCCTGCACAGCCCCATCCTGGCCAGGCTGGCTGCTCAGAAACCACTGTCCAGATGCCAAGGAGTGGGAGCTGGGTCATGCTGCACTGGCACAGTGGCAACCACAACTTGGCCTGCTCCCACCAACAATCAGGAGAAGCAGTACAAGCTTGTCCATCAGTGGGACGTGGCCTCCCCCAGGCAAACCTTGCCTTGGCAATCCTTTCAGATGGAGGCAGAAAGCTGGGCAGAAGCAGAGGTGGCTGCCCAGAGAGGGTTGTTGGCAGCTGGGGATGGCTTCTAGGACAAGCCTGCCTGCAACACTCAATAGATGCTCCAATACAACTTAAAATCAAAGCCAGATCCATTTCTGGATGGTGGGGAAGAGGCCCAAGTGCAGCACATCCCTCCAGAATAAAGTATTTTTCCTTTCCTGTAGGTTCTTCACGCCCTTCAGAGAAAGTGCTGCTGCTCCCAGTGTTTTATGAGACTCCAACTCACAAGCCAAGCAATTGCAGCCAGCATGTGCTGTGGTTTTGTATTTCAAACAAGAAACAGATTCACCTACACAAAACCTGCTTCTTCCTGAGCAGATTAAGTCCAATGGGGTGGAGGGGGATGGGGGCATACCCTCCCTTCCAGCAGGCATGTTTCTCTGGCTTCCCTGCTCCCTTGCAGACACTGCCCAGAGACATGGGGACACCAGTAAACAGCATTTCCCAGCATATTTTCTACCTGCTCCAGCCAGAACACCACCACTACAAACCTGTAACCTGGTCTCCTAGCAGAACCAAAGCCAGGGAAAAGGAAACAGGGAAGTCACAGCCACATGGTGCAGAGGCACAAGCAGTGCCTCGCAGCCTGTGGTAAAGGGCATCACCTCATAGATTTAACCCAAAGGCTTCACGTTTATTTCAGAAACACACACAAAGCAGCACACAAGTCTGAAGCCAGCTTTTAGGTCAGCAGAAGTATTTCCACACACACCCGCAGAAAAGCGGAAGCTTTTGGATTTAAGTGCTCCCTGCAGCATTCGCATCCAAGAATGGCAGCCAGCGAGAACCAAGGAAAACTCCCAGCAAGACACAGGAGGCCTGGCAAGGCTCCGCGCAGTCCTGGCTGAGCAGTGCTCAGAGGAAAGCCCTTGGCTGGAGAGGAAAGACGCACGTTATCCTCACTGGGTTCCCAAGTGGATGCAACTAAGCCCCTGGCTTTGGCCCTCCTCCAGCCAAAGGTGACCCAAGCCACACGACTGGGTCCCTCCTTGGCGTTCCCACTGGGTCTGTACAGCGAGGCAATGAAGCCGAAGAAGCAGAGCGATTCTTGTGCGTGGTGCCAGCCCAGCAGAGGCTGCGGGGCAGCCCCGGGCTAGGCCAGCGGCACAGGGGCACGTACCTGTGGTACTGGGCCTGCAGGAGCTGGAACTCGTCCTTGATGCGATCGCAGGAGTCGGAGGTGGTGAACTTAAGCTGCTGCGGCAGGTGAGAGGAGCCCTTGAAGGAGAGGAGACAGCGCTGGGCACGGGGACAGGCGGCCTGTCCCG
>NW_009952262.1:37343-45805 GCF_000747805.2 Chaetura pelagica
GGCTGCTGGTGTTGCATTCTTACTACAGGGTGGTGGAGGGAAAGGGAAGCTATGCTGTTAGTGAAGCCACTGCTCCAGTTTCTTGCAGCCGATGTGACACTGCAGGGTCCAACCCGTGCTGGCAGTGCAGGGAGCGCCATCAGATGTGGCTCTTTTCTCACATCCTCCCCCAAGCAGAACGGGGCTTGTTTACATAGCGATTTTGTTTTGCTTTATTGCAACCCTGCCTTGGCTGAGCACGAGGGAAGGCAAAGGCAAGGGAATTCACCTGCGATTGGCCCCAAACAAACCTTCTGTCTCCAGACAATGGGAAATTATGCTCTGGGTGCAAACCTAGGTCCTAAACCTGCTGCCTGAGGAGCAGATCCTGCAGTTTGTGTCCTGGGGGATTGATTGCATCCCCACAGAGAGCAGATAGGTATGGAATTTAGCCACAGACTTCAGTGCTGGAAGGACTGTGTTGCCATGGGGCCTCTTGCAAGCCATACACACAAATGTGCCTGAGCTGAAGTGGGATCAGGTCCTTGGAAGCCAGTCTGGGAATAGCAGGCAGGAATACAGCCTGTGTGAGTGCACAGGGAGCTTTCATCAATTGCAGATGCTGCTCTGTGCCTATCTTTAAAAATCAGTGCATTTTCTGATTAAAAATAAACCCCTACACGTCATGACTCCAGCAATGCGGGCTAGGCTGTTGTGGTATTTATTTTTAAAGAGAACAATATAGCAGCTGAGTTATTGTGACACCTCCTGCATATTGTGCAGTGGCTTTTTCACTTCAACATCTCCATATTAGTGAAAACTGTGAGAGCTTCACACCAAGGACTATTAATAGTGCAGGGAGGCTTCATGTCCCTGCAGAGTAAGGGTTGGAAAACAGGGTAGTGTCTCCCTCCAGCTGGTCAGCATCCTGGATCCCTTTTTACGTGTGGAGAAACTGAGCCACCTGAGCTTAGGCTTTGCACCAGGGTAACGAGATGCAGTTTGTAATTGGGGTGTGCAGGAGACCAGACTAGGTCACTGCTGTCCCCCTTCTCTGCTGAGCTCTGCCTTAATTGGGAGGCACTGGAGCACATCTGGAGCATGTCCCATGTTCCCTGACTGGATCATCACCTTGCTGCCATGTGGAGAAAGGAATGGACAATGGATGTGGAAGGGTTTGCCCTTCAGCTAAGTGATGATTCAAATGTGCAGTGTCTGGGTTGAGAGCTTCACCATCCCTGGCCCCCAGCACAGAGCAGACCAGCCTTGCAGGTGTTAGTCTCCACTCTGTTGTAGGAATTGGGCATCTATAATAGAGATTATTATTTTAAGTACAGAAGAAACGTGCAGCATGCAAATGCCCCACTTCTAGTCACTTGTTCAAAATCAGAGACTTTGGACTTGCTGGTGACTTTGGCCCCAGCCAAGCTCCCCTGCAGTGGGGGCAACAGAAACGTGCATCTCGAGCTTCCCTTGGTCATGGCGAGAGCCTGGATCATGCTGCCCTGCACTGCCCTCCCCTCCCTGCAACGAGTCACAGTCGCTCCCTTCCAAGCGGGAAATGAAATGTTCCTTTATTGGCTTTTATGTTGGCCACAAAATGTTCCATTTTATCTTTTTTTTTTTTTTTCCCCTCCTTACTTTCTTCCAGGAAACACACTAATTTATGGTATAATCTTGGCAAATCCCAGTCCAGGGGAACACAAACTCACTTGTGCCTAGTAAATGACTCTTTAATGGGCCTGTCTCCAGCTGGGCAATGTATCTGCATCTGAAGAAGGGGGAATTATAACCTTCCCCAAGCAGTAGGCCTGCATGTGTTGGCTGGGGTGAATATGGCCTGGGCATGGCAGTAAAATAGCACATGGAGAAACCTGCCTTAAATGCTTCCTGTTAAAAGGAGGGGATTCCCACAGCCCACCTCAGACCTGGCTCAGGAAGGGAGGGTTTTTCCAGTGTAGGAAGGGAGCAAAGAGCACCTAGGTAGGAGCTCTCCAAGAACCAGCATTTGTATGCTACCCAGGACTGGGTTGGGCTGAGCTGGCAGGTGGGTTTCCAGGGAGTGTGTCTGCTCCTGGGGGAGCCAGACACCCCTTTGAGGTGCCACAAAGAGCAGCCAGGGACTTGGCTGCTTGCATTGACAGCTTAGTTGAGGGCCTGACACTACACAGGGACTGGGTATACATGGCTGGCAAAGGGGTCCTCAGGCCAAGGCAATCATCAGGACACGGGCTGGAGGAGCCACTTCCATGTCTCATGTGGCACCTTGCTTGGCATCTGCCCTCCAGGCAGTAAGGTGCCATGCCCACTTTTAGCATGGCCACAAGATGCTGCGGGGTACCTGGTGATCTCATGACATGCCTGCTGGCCTAACATCTGCCCTCAGGTTGTACCATGGCCTGTCCACACTGAGTGTTGCCACTCACCATGTCCTGAGCTCACCCAAGCCTGCGGGCTTGTCCATCTGGAAAGCAGGAGCAGTGTCCTGCTCAAAGCCAGTGCAGGACTGGACCTCTCCCATGCCTCCATGCTGGTCCCCTGCCTGCAGAGGCTGGAGGGAAGATCTTGCCATCGCTCCCACTTCCCGTGACGTGTGTCTAGGGACATCCTTGCTCACCAGGTCGCCTGGCCACTGGTGCTGGAACCTGATTACCCAGGGACTGGGAGTTTATATTTAGCATTGCTAATGGAGCAATAGGCTGTCCCAGTCCCCAGCCCCAGCAGGAAGGGTTCGTACAGGGATGTCCTAATGAGACCAGAGCAACTTCTTATTCGTTCCTAAAAGGAGCAGTCTAACAAAGCTGCCAAAAATAAACCTGTTTAATGAAGAGCCTTTGTAAATTATTCAGATATTATATCCCACTCCACCAGTGGTTCAAGGAGAGGCTGTACAGACACTTTCTTCTCTGAAGCTCTGGACACAAGGTGGAAGTCATGCTGTCATTGCAATGGAAATGTACGCTCCAAGATCCTGCTTCTACCTTGAGAATACTGTCTCTTTTACCTAGAATTAAAGAGGAAGAAATAAAAGAGGTACAGCAGCATTTCAGGCCTTGGTAGATAGATAAGTTTTTTTCCTCACCCCAGCCTCAGGACCACTCTCAATTCCCAAAACCTAAAGCTGACCACATACAAAAGTGCTCCTGAGTGCAGGTCACTTTCTCCCCACTCCTCTCACTGCTGTGATGGGTTGCACAGAGACTGTGACTCAGACCCGGCAGGATCCCAGCAGGACCCCAAGGGTCAGAGTAGAGGCTGGCAGGGGCTGGCACCCTGGCACCATCTCCCACCCATGGCAGACCCTCTCCTGCCCCTTCCCTCTCCCAGAAATGGTGGGGCAGGCTGGGTGCTGGGCCCCAGCTCCCTGCCACAGCCAGGCCAGTTCCTGTGGGACCGAAGGCCACACTGTCCCTTATCACATCTCTTATCACAGGAATTATTGGCTTTTTATATTAAACTTTCTCCAGATAGCATAATGCAATCTACCAGACGCTAGGCAAGGGCTTGGCAGGCCCAGAAATGATTTATAAGCAATCTGTCTCTGTGGTCTCTCTTTCACATGCGGGCTGTTTCCTCCTCTCCCACTGTTATCAGCCACGTAGATCTCTCTGCTGCAGGAAGGGCTGGGACAAGCCATGGGGCTGCCCCACGCAGGACAGGTCCCCACGGCGAGACCAACTATCCAGGCCACAGTGGGCAACCATCTCCCTGGCCTCCCAGGCTGCAGGGCATGGACTCTCGGGCCCTGCCATGTCCAGGTGGAGAACGTCCTTACTGGTGACACCAGTGCTGTGGCCATGAAGTCAAGTGGCTGCATCCCACGGGGCGTAGGCATGTCCCCCAGTACACACACCTCCCTCCATTATCGTATTTCTCACATCGTCCTTTGAAATGTCTGCTGCTGGCCTCTGCTGGGGGCAGATACTGAGCCACTGATTTGATCCTGCCCTGGCAGTCACCCACAGCCTCCTCTTCCCTGCCCCGGTGTGGGGGCAGGTGGCAGAGGCAAAACCCTGCATTACAGCTGCTGCTTTAAACACTCCTGGGAATCGACACGAGGCTGCAGCGTTTGGGCAGCAAATACAAGGCAGGCTCCCAATTTAGTTACTGTCACCTTACTCAAGGGATAATTTGAAGCTGTCTCTGCACCCTGTAATGGAGCTGTTTCCTGCAGCCGTCCCCGCAGTACCCATTGCAGCAATGTCTGCCTGGCTGTGAAGAGGAAACCAGCTGGTTCTGCACCCAGCGGCTCAGCTCCTGCGTGGGGCAGTGGGCAAAGCGCCTGTTCTACACCATATCCCCACATTACTGTGCTCTTTTCCCAGGAAAACCGTCTTGAGCCAAAACTGAACCTCATCCCAAATTCCCCACCTATATCAAGAATAAAAATAAGAAATTGCTCCATGGGTGTATGCAGGTCCAAGACAGGGATGACCTGTGGGTGGGAAGGGCCCTTCTCCAAGGAAGAGCTGGTAAAACATTTCCACCCTCTTTGAACCCGTTTTATCAGTGACTTGGAATAATTGGGTTCCATTCCTCGTGGTGGCTGCTGTGGTCTGTGTTTGTGCTGCAGACTGATTAGGGGTAATTAGCATCCTTTTTAACAGCTGAAGTGCAAGGAACAGTTCACACTCCTTGCAGCAAGCAGAAAAGAGATTTTACAGCTGAGGCACGATGAAGCACATGGCAAGGATGCCTGAAATTGCCTGCTCCAGGGTTGGGGCTGGGACAGCACCAAGCTCCAGAGAAAGGTTTTGGTCCACGTGGTGCCTCAGAGGCACTTGGTGGCAGATAACCAGGAAGTTTGAATTTGCAACATGGTTAGGAGGTCCAGGGGAATCCACTGACCCCCTGACCATGAGGAGGCTCCTGGGCTGATTTATTTCCAGAAGCAGTATTTCAATCCCTCTGCATACAAAACAGAGGCTGAACCTGATGGAGAGAGTGAACAGCAGGGACTGGAATGGGCTAAGGAAGGGCTTCTAGACTAGACCCACTGACTGTCATGGGCATGGCAAGAACTCTGACCTCCTCCGTTTCCCTTGCTGGACAAAGGGAGTAATGAGATACCAATTTTAAGGTCAAAGTGGTCACCCAGGCTTTCTTCCTCCTTAATGTGAAGCAGATAATCTCTCCCCTATATCACATTCCTCCTGTTCCTGTGCAGGATCAGTGCTCATCTACTGCACGGGAGCTCCATCAAATGAATATTTGCAATGATTTCCGAGATTTTTCACAGGGAAGACAGATCACTACACCCTTAACTGTCTTCCTGTACTCAGCTAGTTTAGTAGCTCTGCATTCCACTTAGGGAGAACATTTCTTCCTGACCTCAATTTATGACAAAACACTGAAGCATGAGGCTGGATTGACTGCACAAGGAGATTGTGCCTTAGTAACTTGTGTGAATGCTGCAGCAGCTGTGCTAATTAAAAATTCCTTTATTTATGAAATCTATGTGCAGGTTGAGTACAATTAAATAATGTGCTTTGAGATCCTAGGGGATGAAAGGATCATGGTAAATGTAGGTTTGCTATCCTAATTTGCCATCACCAAGCCCACCTACAACAGCCATGACAAACCAGATGTGAAACATAAGGTTAAAAAACTATAATCCAGCAATTGCTGTCAGTGCCTGCATTTGTCAGCCTGTTTGATCTGGGTGCCTTTCCCCCTCTTTTCAGAGGACTCACGTCTCCTTGTGGCATCTTCCTGTGACAGGCAATACAAAAGCTTGTATAAAGATTTTTGGGAGGGCCTGAAACATTTGACACCTGCTCAGCAGTAATAACATCTGGTGTGCTCAGGCTCTAGGAAGAGACCTTATGCACCTTGCAGGTATTTATTTATTATCTCCTGAGGCCTCCTGGGCAGAATTTAAAACTGGGACCTGCAGCACAGGGAAGGAGATGCAGGAGCTGATGCGGGGGGAGTCCTGGCTTATCAAGGTTAACTAATGCTGTGATTTTACCCGTGTGAAGGTGCTTTCATTCTCAGAAGGTACATTGCTTTCCTCTTCCTTACCATAAAAGCTGTGCTGGCACGTGATGGGAACTGCTGACCGCGCACTGGCCAGGAGGGGGTTAAAGAGTGGCAGGGGCCCGAAACACCTGGGTCAGGAGGGGAGGGAGGAGGTGTTAGAGGGGAGGGGCGGGCGGCCGGCAGCATCCCCGCGGCATCCCCGCGGCATCCCCGCGGCATCCCCGCGGCATCCCCGCGGCATCCCCGCGGCATCCCCGCGGCATCCCCGCGGCATCCCCGCGGCATCCCCGCGGCATCCCCGCGGCATCCCCGCGGCATCCCCGCGGCATCCCCGCGGCATCCCCGCGGCATCCCCGCGGCATCCCCGCGGCATCCCCGCGGCATCCCCGCGGCATCCCCGCGGCATCCCCGCGGCATCCCCGCGGCATCCCCGCGGCATCCCCGCGGCATCCCCGCGGCATCCCCGCGGCATCCCCGCGGCATCCCCGCGGCATCCCCGCGGCATCCCCGCGGCATCCCCGCGGCATCCCCGCGGCATCCCCGCGGCATCCCCGCGGCATCCCCGCGGCATCCCCGCGGCATCCCCGCGGCATCCCCGCGGCATCCCCGCGGCATCCCCGCGGCATCCCCGCGGCATCCCCGCGGCATCCCCGCGGCATCCCCGCGGCATCCCCGCGGCATCCCCGCGGCATCCCCGCGGCATCCCCGCGGCATCCCCGCGGCATCCCCGCGGCATCCCCGCGGCATCCCCGCGGCATCCCCGCGGCATCCCCGCGGCATCCCCGCGGCATCCCCGCGGCATCCCCGCGGCATCCCCGCGGCATCCCCGCGGCATCCCCGCGGCATCCCCGCGGCATCCCCGCGGCATCCCCGCGGCATCCCCGCGGCATCCCCGCGGCATCCCCGCGGCATCCCCGCGGCATCCCCGCGGCATCCCCGCGGCATCCCCGCGGCATCCCCGCGGCATCCCCGCGGCATCCCCGCGGCATCCCCGCGGCATCCCCGCGGCATCCCCGCGGCATCCCCGCGGCATCCCCGCGGCATCCCCGCGGCATCCCCGCGGCATCCCCGCGGCATCCCCGCGGCATCCCCGCGGCATCCCCGCGGCATCCCCGCGGCATCCCCGCGGCATCCCCGCGGCATCCCCGCGGCATCCCCGCGGCATCCCCGCGGCATCCCCGCGGCATCCCCGCGGCATCCCCGCGGCATCCCCGCGGCATCCCCGCGGCATCCCCGCAGCATCCCCGCGGCTTGCTGGTGCCCTCCTGTGGGAGGCGAGGCCGGAGCTCCGCGCCCGGCGGGGCTGGGGGCGGCAGCCCCAGGGACCCACGGCGAAGGGGTGCGCTTGGGATGGGTCTGAGCCATGAATTCTAATAACTAGTTCTTCCCAACAGCTGAAGGAAATAGTTTTCCAATTTAGAAAATAATTGCAAAGCAGATGTAATGAGGGTCCTGATGCAGCAAAGTATGTGGCTGCAAGGGGCATGTGCTTGGCTTCCAGAATATACCTGTGTATGTGTGTGCAGCTGAACTGGGGATCCTGTGCTCAGCACACCTGGTTCTGCAATAAAATGGGAGTAGTTCTCATCCTCTGGTCACAAACTGTTTTGTTTTGGTTTTTTGGTTGTGTTTTTTTTTTTTAAGCAATGAAAATTTTCTCATTAAAGTAGGCAATCAAGTGGCTGCAGCAAAATGCAGCTGGGCTGTCCCTGCTCCTCTCTGCTCTCATGCATCTGAAACTCAAAATCACTTGAGAAATGGGGCAAGAACGGAGAAAGGGACTTTGAAATGTCTGCAAAGCTGTTTAGCAAGGTGTGTTTGCATCCTGATGGGCCAAGTGACAGAACACACTTTACAAGGACTTCCTCTCTATAAATGAATGGGGGTCATCTTTGTGCTTAATATTAACTGCTGCAAATGTGGGCCATGAAAGTAGTTGCTCTGAAGTGGCTCGACATGTTCAGGACCATCTTTCTGATCTTGCTTATTAAGTCTTTCATTTAGAACTTGGGAAGCCACAAAAAAACACAAGGATCCCCCACTGCCCTTTGCCAGCCTGCTGGAAAATAGAGGTGAGGCTGACATGTTGGCAGGAACGCCCCTGCTTAGGCAAACAGCTGCTCAGAGCAAACACTGCTGGAGTGTGTGCAGCACTAGGGACTGGGGAGATGCCTCGAAGTCAGTGACATCTGCTGACAGCAGCAGTTGTGAGAGGCTGCAAAGGCAGGGTGAGGGGAGAGAAAGGTATGGAGAGGAACAGACACAGCCACCCAGATGGGGCAGGGAATGGAGACTGGGGCTTAGGGAATTGCACAGCACACTAGTGGCAAAGCTGAGGGAAATCCTAGGTCTCCTGTTTTCTGGGTGAGCCCTCTAAGCACTGAAACTTTCCCACTGGAGCAGAAAGAGAAGGAGTGGACAGGCTTATGCTTGGAGACTAGCAATCTGTCATTCTTAAATGGATAGTTTGAAGATTCATCAGAACTGATGTCTGTCAGCAG
>NW_009952262.1:46341-48227 GCF_000747805.2 Chaetura pelagica
AAGCAAGCAAGTGGTCTAGAGGATAGATGCAAATTTTGTTACTCCTTTTCTTCTGGCAAGCTGTGAAAGTTTCTTCAGGATCTTCTGAACTTTAGATTTTGATCCTGCCCAGGGGAAGGTAACTAAACAATTGCCTCTAGCATATAGCACCTCGTGGTTCAAAGCAGCCCAGCAATCCTAACTAGGTAACTCCCTGGCATGCTCCTGAGACACAATATCTACCTTCCATTCACGGCCTGAGGACATATAAAGAGGTTAAGTGACTTGCCTAAAGTCAGAGCACTGTTGCAGGGGTTATAGGAACTTAAGTCTTCCTGCCTCCTTGAGCACAATCCATAGGCAGAGTTCCAAAGGAAAGAAGATCATGCAGAGCAGCCCCCTGTGACTTAGATTCTGGACATCCTGAGTGGGCAGGCTCTGTCTGTAGAGTAATTTTTGTCTGCGAAAGCAAAATGACAATATCTTCTTCACCAGAGATCAGTAATGAGGGAGTAACAGTCCTCTCAGCTATGGAGCATTTGAAAGAGAAAGAGAACCTAAGAGTGGGAGGTATCGATGCTGTGAAAAGCCCAACTATGGACCACTGGAAAAAAATTTAAAATCTTTTAACTGAAGCCAACAGCTTGTGGGAATAGCACAGGTATAAGATGAGCAGGTGGAGTTTAAGTGGAAAACAGAACCTGTTGTTTGTGAGTATCTCATATTTGCCTCAGCCAGACTGCCATGAGGTAGGGACTGACAAGCCACTGTACAAGCCAGGCAGGTAACAAGGAAGACAAGTATGTTAACAGCTCTATCATGCTTTTTTGGACCTTCAAAAAGACTTATTACATACAGACTTCCAGGCAGACTAGACCAGGAAAGGTGAGTGAGACCAGCCCAGGAGGTGTGGGAACGTGCAGCAAGCATGGGCAGTGTTGGAGCTGGGTGTCCTCCAAAACACCAGGAGAACAAGAGACTGAGAATACTAGGGGGTTAGAGAAGTTGAAAGTGAGAGAAAGAAACAACACCTGATGAAGCAAGACAAACCAAGGGGGAGAAGAAGGTGGGAAGTAACTTCCTTGGAATTTAAGTGTGCATCTATTTACCTTGCCACATAGATTATGCAGAGGTTTTGCTTTGCCTACTCCCCTCCTTCTGGGAGGAGAGAGTTGAAATGAGGGGCATGTATTCAAGCACTTACAGATCCACAGGGCTGGGATGGAAAGGGCCCTGCTGAATCAGGACACACAACCCTCCCAGTACAGCTTGTAACAGCTGGAGACCTGGCATCCATCTAGAAGGAAGGTGGGAGCTGCAGCATGTGGATTTTGGCAGCATCTCCTGCTGCATGATTTGGTCATGGAAAAAGATAAAGTAAATCTTCTCAATTTCCAGAATTCTAACATTCTTTCTGTATGGAGGGCTATGGGGAGAGCATGTGGCCAGGTGGGGCACCCTGGTGCTGGGTCCCCCAATTCCTGGTAATGCCAGACCCAAGGAAAACAGTCTTGAGGTTACTGGATGGGATGGGACTTGGTCTTATTTGACACGCACACATGACCATCCTCAGCTGCTGCCACCCCTACCCTGGAGTGGTTGGAGATGAACTGAGATTGGGAAACAGACTGTGCAGGTGGGGGAGCAAAGCTGGTGGGCCCAGGCAGGCTGCGCAGCCAGGGCCGCGTGTGGGGCGAGTCCAGCCCTTCTGCTGGTACCGGCTCCCCCGGGGCACGGCGGGGCTGCTCAGGACAGAGCTCCGCTGGCAGCGGCAGGATGAACACACGGCTGTGGCCCGGACGAGGTGCACCAGGCTGCAGGATGGGGCACCCTGGGCAAGAGCAACCCAGAAGCAGCAATGGGGAAGCCGGGGCTGGACACAGCTCTGAGACCCGTCCAGCTTCGAG
>NW_009952262.1:49395-63914 GCF_000747805.2 Chaetura pelagica
GGCTCCTTCTCTGTCAGAATGGGTTTTGACATAAGCAGGAACTGCGGAGCTGGGGCGGCTGGTTCTGAATGCGGGCACGCACACGCGTGGTCCTTGTCTGGAGGAAGCGCTCCCAGGGCGCTCTGGCCTCTATTAGCGTGTGATAATTCAGTGATGGAGTTGATGCTTTTCAGTATTGCCAGGGAACTTCTGGGAAATCGGCCTCCAGCTCCCAAGCCAGAGAGTTCCGGCGGGGGCGGGGGTTGGGGTTAGGAACTTGGTGTAGCGAATCTGAGGGGAGAGGAGCGGTAAGAAAGCGGAGTCGTGTGACGAGGAAATGGCTGTAGTGCTCAGTGTCACCCTCAGAGGTGGGGATCACCGGTGCCGCGATAAGGATGTAGGTGTTCAGATGGAAACGTGGTATTGTTCTGTGGTTGTGCACATGGATAATATTCCTTGCTTAGATAAGACTTATATGGATAAGTAGTCGGTTACAAGAGCAGCCAGCTATGATTACAGGCATTCACATATTTCTTCAGCAGTAAGTTGGATGTTTGCATCCAGGTAGCCCCCAAATTAAACTTAAGTTACAGTTTTCATGGCTACTGTGATTGATCATTGCTTGTGTATGCATCCTGCTTTGTGTCTTAAGTACCATGTAATCTCAGGCTGAAATGTGAGGCAGATCTGATGGACTGAGCTTATTCACTTGGGATCTGTTGTGAGTTGGCAAGCCATTAGGTACAGGTGAAGAATTAGGATGATTGTTGCTAAAAAAAAAAAAAGGAAAATTTCAGACAGGTGAAGTGAGGCCAGGTCTGCCTGGTCCTTTGGAGATCCCCAATTCTGACATTGCTGCACAGTAATAATTAAGTGAAGGTCAGGGATTTCCTTCTCACCACTAGTCCTCAGTGATTTAACATGTTGCTCTTCTTCAAGTGAAAGGTAAAATCGAGGACTTGATGTTTCTGCTCTTTAAGGATGCTGTGTTGGTTTCTGTAAGGCTTCTTGTAGACCAGGCAGTGTCTCTCTCTCTTGCTTCCTGAAGGCAGTCCCACAGAAACAGCTGTTTCAAAATAGGTTGGCACTATAGAATAGATCTGGGTTAAGAAGATCCCACTGGATCTAAAGATTTCACTTTAGAAATAATTCAGATTGCTCAAGAATCCTTTCTGCTTTTCTGAAATACACAGTTAAGTAAGATTCAGCATCAGATTTTAAAAAAACAAAACACAAAAACCCAAAAATCTAGGTGAGGTGGTTAGACTGGATAGGCAACACTTCCAGTTTTAGGATGTGTTTGCTTGATGCTTTTTGCTGGATACAGCATTCCACATTGCCCACCTTCATCTGTGGCAGATAATGTATGTTCTCTCTCCTTGACACAACTCCTGCTTGCAGGGATTTCTTCTGTCTTGCTCCTATTATGTGCCATTCTTACGTTCATAAATGTTAGTGGTTGTATTTGTGAGAGGGCTTTCCTAAGCCTTCAGAATTTTTAGAAGAGTGCCTGTGTAGAGGGAATTTTTGCCTAGTAGAAACTGGTAATTTTTCTTGTTGTCACATCTAGTGACTGTTAATTTGTTGAAGCCTAAAGCAGAAAATTGGGGTGAAGAATAACAGTGCTCATCAATTATGAACCTCATAATAAGAAATTTTATTTCAAGGTATTGGGCATTGCCCTCTAGTGTAAAGTAATCATTTTACTGGGCAGGGAGGGAGGAGAATATTTTAAACAAAAGTGACCTGTGATTAAGCATGGGATAGTGTTGACTGAGAAATGTATTTAAAAGTGCCTTTCAGGTACTTGGGGCCATTAGTAACTTACTGTGAACTCTGCTGCTTTCACGTGTTGGCAAAAGAAATGGTGATTTCAGGTTATCTTCCTGTCTTAGCACTGTCATATTGAAAAAGTTTATTGGGCTCTTACAAATGTAGGAGAGCATACCCACCAGAGCTCATAATATTCTGGTGTAGTGCTGTTCTGCATTATCAATGGCCTAGGTAAAAGCAAGAGGCACCTTAAAAGCAGACAAACAACTCTCCCATCTCCAAATCAAACAAAGCTGCCCCCACAACCAAAAAGTGGGTGATGATGGAGTGACAGGAAGAATCTTTGTTTGAATTCAAGTTCGGAAGTAAGTGAATGGCTGGTGCTGAGGTTTCTCCAATGTTTTCTTTATTGGAACCCTTTGAAGCACCACTTTTTTTTTTTTTTTTCCTTTCTTTCAGTTTTGGTTGCTGTGGTAAAAGACAAGGAAGTATTTACCACAGTGAGAGAAACCGCAGAAGATTTCAGTTTCCAATTCCCCTCCTCCATTTATGGTGTAGCTTTCTGTTTGAGATGGAGATAGTTTGCTGCATGTAAATGGTGTTTATAATGTTAATTTCTAACTATACTGACACAATTTCAGTCAGTTCTTGGAGATCGGGAAAGTTTGTTTATTTAAAGATGCTGCTTCTAGTTATGTGCTTGCTGCTTTTATTTGAGCATATTTATTTGTTTGCCGTTTAACCTGGCACTATATACATGAGTAGCTGAGAATCTATGTGTGAGTAGTGTATTGTGATGAATGAGATCCTGCCTGTGTCTATGCCCTGGTGTGAGGCAAGTACCTGGTGGTTCCTGCCAGGGCTCTGCCAACATGCTCATTCCTATCTGCAGATCAAAGGAATTTGTCACTTGTGCCATACATTTTAGCTTTTGTTCTCAGTAGTCAAGTGAGCTGGGCCACTGTATTGGAAAGAGCTGTCTTTTTAAAAAATATATGCAGCATATCTATAGCAATTTTTAGAAGATTGAGCAGAAGTACTCAACAGAAGTGTCAAGTGTGGAGGTATGCTAATCACATGTAAGACTTGACCTGTGTGACCCCTCCACAAAAGTTGCTGCACACGTGGAATGGAAGTTGCTGGGTTCTTTCCGTAATACTGGTTGAATTGTGAATTTAACAAGGTCATGGATAATTTATCTGATGTTGTTTTTATCTCATACTTACTGTGTTAGAAAGTTCCCACCATCTTCATATATTGTCTGTTGGCCTTCACATGTTAAATGACATTTTTCTGGGGCCAGTAGGAGTGGGAGGACCTGCCCAGCTGACGGTGCAGGAAGCAGGCACTGACAGGCTGGACGGTTCGAGGCGCCGGCATTGGTGCGAGCCTGTCCTGCCCTCCCATCTGCTCCACCACCCAGCTTCCCGGGCTGTAAACCTGTGTCACAAGGAAGCAGTGGCTGTGCTGAGCAGCCTGCTGCCTGTTAGGGATCCAGGCTGAGCACAGGCAGCTGCTAGCAACATCCTCCTGTTCTCCCTCAGTTGCTATTTTTAACTCTCTTATACCTGAAGGCTACAAGCAGCAGTAGAGGTGTCTTGCCACAGTGATGATTATTATTTCAGTCTTTAAGAGCAAATGTTTGCATTAACAGCTTGGAATACTAGGCAGACACACTACTGGGTTATTTGTGTCAGATGGATAAGCAAGTGGTTTCTTGAGCTCCATTTTTCTTTAGAGTTGATTTTTCTATTGTGTTCAGTTCTTCCCTGTGAAAAGACACATGATCTATAAGGCAGAGCGTTTTCTGCCCAATGGCAGCGAAAGAAAATTTGCTTTTTACTATGCAGACAGGCTCCCCCCAGCCCACTCACCATCATCCCAGTTTGCAGCACTTACCAACTTGGGGAGTGCATCCGGGCCCTCTCCGCGGGTGCCACGGTCGTAACATCTCACTGGAATATCTGGGAACAGCTCAGGTGTGACGGGCAAGGGGCTGTGGACAAGGGCCTGTTGACGCAGCGTGTGGGAGTGGCTGTAATGTGAGATTTGGAATAAGTACCAGAGCTACTTCTGAAGGCTGCTGTAAAGGACAAGATGTCTTCCTTCTGTGCTGTTAGGTTCGTAGTGCGGATGAGCAGGACCATATAGACTGTCTTTTAATATTCTGGAAAGCAACTAAAAAAGTGGTTGGAAGTAGTGTGCACCTGGGTATAGTAATAGGAACTGTGGGGTATGATGTGGTTGAGGTTAACTTGATTTCTTCTGTGGCATACCTTGCTTGTGATGGCTCCTGACTCTCTCTCTTTCATTCTGTAGGCACTGGGGAGAGTGGGAAAAGCACATTCATTAAGCAAATGCGTATAATTCATGGCTCAGGCTACTCTGAAGAGGACAAAAAAGGCTTCACCAAGCTGGTGTACCAAAACATCTTCACTGCCATGCAGTCTATGATCAGGGCAATGGAAACCCTGAAGATTCTGTACAAATATGAACAGAACAAGGTAAGTTTCCCACTGTTTTTGCATCTATCTTTAGGCAATGCAGATTCTAGGGTTTAACTCCTAAGTTGCTGTTTAGACTTTTTTAGTATTTTGATTTAATGCTCTGTGCCTTAATATTTTAAAGTGAAACTGTATTTAATCAGTTGTGTCACACAGTAACTCGGAGCTGATTTTTAGTAACTGTTTATAGGGACTGGATGGTGCACCAGGAGTTCTTTAGTGTGAACACCTGTTTTACCCTTAGAATGGTTCTGCAGCCTCAGTGATGAGGACAAGCAGGGTGTGAGGAAACTTGCCATGCCCCTGCTTTACTGGAGCGTGGTGGAGGTGTGTTGATAGGTATAATGTGCCAACTTTCACTTACAATAAAGTGTGCAGAACTTGAGTTTATTTTTATTTTTCCTGGTCTAGGTGGTATAGGCAAAAGCCTCTTCCTGTGGCAAATGTAGTAAAGATTTCAGAAAGCAGTCTGTTGTGGATAATAACCTCACAGCTGCCACAGGCTGTTGTAATGACTGCAGTCCTTCCTTTGCTTATAGAATGTAGGGTAGACATTTTTGTTTTCTCTCTCAAAGGGATCATGGTTAAGAATGCTGAAACAGTGTCTCTATTGCTGTTCAAAATGTATTTTAAAACTTTTTGTAAGAAATCTGAGATAGTTGCAGGTTGGGATTCCCCAGAAGTTGGGAAGTCTGTGGACCACCCTCCTGCTCTTGAATTCTCCCCCTCCATTTTGTTTTGTTTGTTTGTTTTTTGGGGTGGTTTTTTTTTGCTTTTCAATCTCCAGGCCAATGCAGTGCTGATCCGGGAAGTGGATGTAGAGAAGGTTATGACATTTGAGCAGCCATATGTAAGTGCAATTAAAACACTGTGGAACGACCCTGGAATACAAGAGTGTTATGACAGGAGAAGAGAATATCAGCTTTCTGACTCAGCTAAATAGTAAGTATATAATCACTGGCATGTCCTGCTAGGTGGTAGTGATGTTCTAATAAATAATACCTGTCCATTTTTTAAATTGAAATCTAGAGTTTGTTCAAGGCCAGGAGCATTGCTGTAGATTTCATTACATAGTTTGTTTACATTAACTTTTAGCTTTTTCATTGAGGCTGATGAGACTTGCTGGCTATGTGTATTGAGATAAAAATCACAGAGATACAAGAGAGGCACTTTGCCTGTTGCCAGCCAGAAGTATCCTTAATAGAAGTTAAGATGAAAGAGCAGTGGAGCAGGTAACTGGTCACTGGTTTGAATCTGGCTCCAAAAAGGCAAGGAGCTTTGCTGGAGGTGAGCGATACTGTGTTTATTTGGGGATAGATGTAGATCTGGAAATTCTTTATAATTTGCTAATTTTCATGAGGGTATGAGGTGTTCTGGTGGGTGATAAAGACAGTTGTTCACACATCTGCTTCTGGGGTATATCTGAGGCCAGAACCTCTGCCTTATGCCACCTGTGTTCATCCTGACTCCTAGAAGTGTTGCTCTTTCTCTTCAGGTTTGTCCTTTGGCCTACAGGTGAATATGATGTGTCACTTAATGGGTTTATTATTAACAAAATCTGAGTCTGGTGACATAGGTTCATTTATAAATAGAAAACCTCAGATGAGACTTGACTCTGAAACATAAGCATCCAATGTACTTCAGCTTTCTCTGAAGTAGATTGTTTTCCACACCAGTACAGAGTTGATAAGAGTTGTCCTTAATGTATCTGTTTATCCTCCAAGGGGGATACCTGGTGTATTCTGTTATTCTTCCACATCACATTTTAACTGTTTAAGTTTGCTTCTGACTTTCTTGTTACGCCAGAGGAAGACTAAATATAGCAGTGTTTAAATCTGTATCTTTATGTGCTGCAATCTAAGGTAGTTTTTTTCCGTTGTGCTTCTTGTAGCTACCTTAGCGACGTGGATCGTATCGCTACCCCAGGATATCTACCAACTCAGCAAGATGTGCTACGGGTTAGAGTTCCTACAACTGGTATCATAGAGTACCCCTTTGACCTAGAGAATATTATCTTCAGGTACTGAAGGCATATTCATGTTACAGCTGAACTGAGAGGGGAGTGATATGGTTTCAGGAAATATGAGTTCATAGAATAGAATCTTCCTGCCAGTAAATTATTTCCTGGAATATCATAGAATCATTAAGTTTTGAAAGGGACCTTAAAGATCGTCAAGTTCCAACCCCCCTGCCATAAGCAGGGAACCCTACCACTAGATCGAGTTGCACAAAACCTCATCCAACCTGGCCTTAAAAACCTCCAGGGTTGGGCCATCAGCAACCTCCCTGGGCAACCCATTCCAGTTCCTCACCACCCTTATAGTAAAGAATTTCTTCCTAATATCTAGCCTAAATCTCCCCTCTCTAGTTTAAAACCATAGGACCCTTGTCCTATCTTCTCTGATGAAAAGCCCCTCCCCAGCTTTCCTGTAGGCTCCTTTCATGTACTGGAAGGCCGCTATAAAGGTCTCCCTGGAGCCTTCTGTTCTCCAGACTGAACAGCCCCAAGTCTCTCAGCCTCTCTTCATAGCAGAGCTGCTTCAGGCCTTTGATCATCTTGGTGGCCCTTCTCTGGACCCTCTCCAACAATCTTTATTGTGCTGAGGGCACCAGAACTGTACACAGTACTCAGCATAGCAGAGGGGCAGAATCAGCTCCCTGGCCCTGCTCGCCACACTTCTTTTGATGCAGCCCAGGACACAGTTGGCTTTCTGGGCTCCAGCACACACTGGCAGCTGATGTCGAGCTTCTCATCAACTACCACCCCAAGTCCTTCCCCTCAGGCCTGCTCTCCTGCCATTCTTCCCCCAGCCTGTATTTGTGCCTGGGGTTGCACCGACCCAGGTGCAGGACCCTGCACTTGGCCTTGTTGAACTTCATAAGGTTGGTACTAGCTCAACTCTGCAGCCTGTCAGGGTCCCTCTGGATGGCATCCCTTCCCTCTTGGGTGTCAACCACACCACACAGCTTGGTATCATCAGCAACCTTACTGAGGATACGCTCAATTTCACTGTCCATGTCTCCAACAAAGATATTTAACAGCACTGGTCCCAGTACTGGCCCCTGAGGGACACTACTCATCACCTGCCTCCATTTGAACATTGAGCCATTGACCACAACTCTCTGGATGTTGTGGATTGCTTTTGTGTCCAGGTGCTTAGTGGAGAGGCTTGATGTATGTGCTGTGATATTACAAAGTATCTTTTGACAATCGCTCCTGTAATGGAATAGTGGTTTGTGAGGCAGCTGGGTGAACTGTTGGTAGTATAAGCCACCAAGGGGAAGAGGGGGTAGCTTGCTCTGGGCAGTGCTTGGCAGCACATTCTTAAGAAAAGTTTAATAACTAAAGAAAGTTTTCTGTGCAAGAAAAGTTTTGAGGCAAGCAGATGCTTTATTTAAAAAATGCTCATTTGACAGAACAGAGTTGGAAGAACTTGTCTTGTTGCTATTTAGCAAACCAGAGCAGAATGCAAAAATGGTAGTGCTGTTATTTGGGGGTTGAAATGGTATCACTCACCAGTGACCATCTCTTCAGTTACATATATTTCCAGTTATATATGATGGTTTTGTTAGCAATTGTGTATGATTGGATCCCCATGCCAGGGTAACTTGAGTGGTAAAGGGCTGTGTTTGTGCTCCTTGGGTGCTGGTCCTTTGCATTTGGGTAGAGACCACAGCTCCCTCTGTGATACTGTGTATGTTTCTCTTCCTTAGAATGGTGGATGTTGGAGGTCAAAGATCAGAACGAAGGAAGTGGATCCATTGCTTTGAAAATGTGACCTCCATCATGTTTTTAGTAGCACTTAGTGAATACGACCAAGTTCTGGTGGAATCTGATAACGAGGTAAGCCAAAGAATGGGAACTCTGCAAGAGGGTGGAAGGAAAGGAAGGATGTCTTTCCAGCTTCTTGGAGGTTGGTACCAAAGCATGTGGTGCCAAGTTGGATTAGCAAGTATTGTTGGTTTTGGCCTTCAGTTCTTCCTGTTGCAAAGGGAACATGAGCCTCCATGGGTCATGATGGCCCTAGGAATGGGAAGTGCACAGTGCACTCAAATAATCTGTGATTCTCCATAATGCTGAAATCCTCTGGGATTGCTGTGTCCTGCATGCCTTGAGAGGCACTGTGCAAAATGACAGCATGCTCTTCAAACATCACCCATTCCTCTCTTCCCCACTTCAATTACTTTGTGCTGTGACTGCTGTCTTGTTGGATAGGGACTGGTCTCTTTGAAGGTGCAATACTGTGTTTTTGCACTTGCTAGCAGATTAAAAAAAAAGCCATTAGATAACAGCAGTTATTCCTTTTCTACAAGACAAAACATATTCTCATAGTACCATGACCAGTTCTCTCATGTGACTATCAAAGCATAAAAAGACTTTAAAGTACTTTGATGTGAATGGCTCACCAATTAAGTGAAGCTTATGTCCATCAGATTTTGTATTTTCTTTCCATTTATTGGTGCAGCTGGAGCCAGAACCTAGCTGGGGCCAAAGTATTCTGTGTACAGTGTCAGAGAGGCTGGACTGATACAGACTGGGGTATATTGGGGGCAGTAGGAAGGCATCTTAGTGCTCATTTGTGGAAACAAATCTTTCTTTTTTATTTCAGAACCGGATGGAGGAGAGTAAAGCTCTCTTTCGGACCATTATCACTTATCCATGGTTCCAAAACTCTTCTGTTATCCTCTTTCTCAACAAGAAAGATCTGTTGGAAGACAAGATCCTCTATTCCCATCTTGTTGACTATTTCCCGGAGTTTGATGGTGAGTGGTTTTTAAGGAGCATCTTTCGTAGATGAATAATTACGCCTCCCCCAATATGCACGTCAAAGCATAAAATAATGGGTGTCCAACTTCCCTGCCCTTGTGCTTGTGCTTATAACCCAGTTCATAAACGTGTCACTTGGGTGTTATATTGGGCATTTCAGCCCTCTAGTCAAGAAGTGACAAATCCTTGTTTTGAGAAACTGACTGGTCAAATACCTGAGTTGTTCAAATTATGGTGCTGAAAATTCTCAGGTGGCGTGAAATTCTTACCAGTGTGCCCTCTGTGATTGTGGAAAAATAGTATCTGTGTGAAACAGAGAAGATCCCATCTGAAACAAAATTCCTTGGCCAAATTAGCATTTCAGACTCTTCAGTTGGGTGCGTTTAAAATTGGCTGGTAACACATCTGTACAGGGCTGAAAATAAATAAGAGTAGTGGAGAGTGAGATGCAGAAATACTTCTTGCCATGCTCTCATGTATTAAGTCTCTCATGTGCTTTAAAAATACAAGATAAAGGAAGAATTGCCATTTTGCAAATAGCTTTCTTTTAAATGACTAATGCAATTGCTTCTTATTAGTTGTCCTCCTACTTCTGGAGCTTCATGCCCCCTGCTGTCTGAAAGCACAAGCACTCTGAAATTGTCAGTGGTGAAAAACATCTTTTTACAGCAGGCTGGGAATGACTGGTGAGCTTATTGGTCAGATTGTGTTTATTTCTAATGTAATTACCAGCTGGAGACAAGATCACAACATCAGGAGGTGTAACATACTTTCAGGTTTTTTGTATAATTCTTTACTGTAGCTCCTCCAGGGATGCTGCATAGCTTGTGAGTGGGAGGTAGCCCATCAGACCACCTCTCAAGAAATGGTCCTTGCCATGGAGAATGTGACAACACCAGTACTGTGAAAGAAATACCAGTAGATGACATTTTTCGGAGGAGTTGTCAGCAAGATGAAGTAAATACTGGCAAAAAATCCAGTTTTTAGCTCCTGTGAGTTGACAATTAGGGCCAGTTAGGACAGACTGCAATGTTGGCTGAAGATCACCCTTGTTTGCAAAACATAGGCTTGTGTCCCTTATAAGATCCATGTATTGGGAAGAAATACACATCCCAGCTCCAGAGCAGAGCCTTGTGTTATGTGTATCCCACATCTGTCACTGTTGTCCAGTGAAGGCAGCAGGTACAGGGTGACACCAAATGCTGTTTCAAAGCACAGTCTGAAGTGCCACCTTGGTGTCTGTCAAAACTCCCAGCCTTGAAAAAATGCCTTTTTGAAATTTTGGTTAGATAACTGAAAAATGTAAGAAATGTAAGCTCCTGGGACGTTTCTGTAATAAATAATTTCTTCTTTATAGCTCTGTAAGCCGTAAGAAAAGTGCACTAGCAATTACTCTGATGGATCAAACCTGGAGATGCACTTAGCACAAATCCATTAACTGGTTTCTTTGTTTGCTGTAGGCCCACAGAGGGATGCACAGGCAGCCCGTGAGTTCATTCTCAAGATGTTTGTGGATTTAAATCCAGACAGCGACAAAATCATCTATTCCCACTTCACATGTGCCACAGACACAGAAAACATCCGTTTCGTCTTTGCAGCTGTCAAGGACACCATCCTACAGCTCAACCTGAAGGAGTACAACCTGGTTTGACCTGCTCTGCTCTTGGCCCCTTGAGTAGCTTCATTGTGAAGAAAAGAGAAAAAAAAAAAAGAAATTTTAAATATGACAGGAAAAAAAGTTTTAATTTTTGATGATGTAATGATTGCAAATTGTCTGATCTGTGGAGTGGCAAGTGCTCAGTGTTATCCTGGAGTCTCATGTCTCTGTCCACAGAGTAGTTGATTTCGTATTTTTAACAAATTGCTTTTATTTCACAGTTAACGGGGATATGCCTCATGTCTTCAGCACCTTGCTTACTTCTTAATTTTTGCCAAATAGCTAAGGCAGTCTCATCTTTAGCTTTCCTTTGTTGCTTAGCCACTTTTTTCCCCCCCTTTTCATTCCCATGGTATATATAGAAAAAAATAACTTTCCAGCTGAGATTGTGAATTCACTGGACTGTGGGAGTGCAGAATGCTACTGGTCCCTTTGCCGTGTGCTGTGGGGGTGCCTCTGGTGTAATTTGCTAACCCTGCTTGCTTTTTATTTCCCCCCTGCCCACCCCCTGCTTTCCCTTCCCCAGGACATGCTCCATGGTTCACTGTGATGAAATGTTGGGGAGGAGCAATTGCTTTCCAACTGTTGTGCAAAAAAAAAAAAAAGGAAAAAGGCAAAACAAAACAAAAAAGCCATCACTTTTCCATTCTTTATATGTTTAGTTATGAGTTATTTTTTTCTTATCAATTATAAGAGGTATGGAGACTGTGATTTTATTTTATTTTTTAAATTATTGATGTTCTATACATAGTTTGCTACGTGTGGCTGTATTTTGTTCATGGACTACAGATGATGGAAGCTCTTGGAGCAATAGCTGCTGAGCCTGGGGAAGTGCCTGACTGTAATTCTTCTTTTTTAATTTTATTTTGTTTTTATTTTTTTCACACGCATGCACACATCCTTCCAACACCACAAGGCTCAATTTGCAGAGAGAAACTTTTGTTTTGTTGAGATCAAGTGAGCAACTTCTCTATGCAGCAGATATGAAAAGCACACTGGGCAATTGTGGCATTTAAATATCAGACTTCGGCTGGATGGAAAATCTTAGTCTCGTGCCACCCTCTAGTTTCTTTCTTGCTGCTAGTAGCAAAAAAGCCTTTTTTATTGCATTTTGTGCTAGTGTGTTGAATTATTTCCTTGGTCCTGTTCTGCTTGCAGATTTTTAGGAAGGACCAGAGTTGGTGGTGAAAAGATCTGGGACATAGATAGGATTCTTGCAAAGACTGAGGATAGCTCTTGGAGAGAGTGGTAGTTCTCCCTCCAGTTGATGCATTCCCCTGAGGCACATGCTGCTGTGTTCCTCTTTAGAGGAGTGTGGATCCTCTGTGGAAGACTTGCACACACACTTGCTCCAGGATCCACGTGATAATCAGGTTGCAGTGGTCCTGGCTGGAGCACGTGGCTGCTACAGAATCCAGGGGCCCTGCTGTGGTTGCACTTTGGGTTAGCAGGAGAGTCAGGGCAGAGACAGCAGGGTTTGCTGGTACAGGTGGAAGGTAGAGTGGAAGTAGTTCTGGATTCTAGATGCCAAATGAAACTCCACTAAGCAGAAGGATGTGAAGCCTTTGCACATTAGAGCTTTTTCCAGGAGCTGAGGCAAGGGAACAACTGTGCTGAAGACGTGTTGCTGGCCTGGGAGATAACTGCAGTGGCAAGGCAAGGAGTGAGTAGGAAGCAGGGAAATCTGACCCACCTCTGAACATGTGTCGTTTAGCCATCACTAATGCTTCTGTTTCTATTCCAACAAGTAGCATTGGGTCCAAATTGTCTGGATGGACCAGATTGCCCCCATGAAGGCTAGCAGGCTGCCAGTAGATAAAGACTAAATGAGCTGCACTGTTGAAGGGGGCTGTTGATATTTGTCTCTTTTGTAGACAGAGCACTACATCAGTGTTTTTGCACAACATGTAAGGGTGAATCTTAACTGTCTGAGATGCTTAAGATGCTTTGATCTAGAACACTATAAAGTATGGAGGGACATAATTTTGAGTAATTCTATTTATAGATCCCTCTTGTTTTCCAGAATAGCTGAGGGAAGCCTCTGTATGTCTCAGAGCACTACAGAAAAAAGCAGGCTCTGCTAAGAGTGAATAGAGAGCTTAAGCTGGAAGAGTAGCCATGGGACCAACAGTTGAACAGCCAGCCTGGCTGAGTGGTGATGCTGAGGGAAACACAGCATCTCTTTAGACTAGCTATGCTCTGGACTGCATTTAACACTTGGGAGGAATGAGAGGGATTCCCATGTGTCAGACAGCTTTGCATCAATTTTACTGCTTTTTTTTGTCTTTATGCCAAAATGATCCATTTTGTAGAAACCGTCCTATAAAGAGGGATTTATAATCATTGTGTATTCTAAGTGCTGTTCATCTGAAGCAGGTGGCAGCACCAGCCTCTTCTGCTTCTGTGATCCTCTTGTAAATGGTTCACACTACAACTATTGCCACCAATGGACCTGGCACTGAGATATACAGATTCTTGGAAATAACTTCCCAGAAGTTTGTTGTTGTGGTTTTTTTTTTCCAAGGTGAATGATGGTGGTACTTCCACTTGAATCAGAAATTTTTTGTTTTGTATCCTCCCCGTCTTTAAGAGCTTCTGCCCTGGCACAGGAGGAGGGATCTTGGCTTCTGTCTCTTAGAGAGTGACTCTGCTTTGTCGTGGACAGCTGCAGGAGGCCACAGGCACAAGAGCTGAGACGTGCTGTACTGTCCTGAGAACTGCTTGGTGAAGCTGTTGGCCTGATAACTGATTTGGTGTGTTGCTTATGGCAACAGGAAGGGGAGAACAGTAGGCGTTGGCTGTCTCATGAGCTCCTGGAAGCTCATTCTGATTTAGGGGAGGAATGGGTCAGACTTGTACACATAATCTGGAGTTGTCTGTGGACTGTGTTATTTGTGAGAAGATAGCAGTGTTATTAGTGTGTGCTTTTCTTAGCAAGCAGTAGCTTGTGTGCCTCCAGCTGGGCCAGTGAAGCATTCCTGCAGAACTGGTTCATGTCTCTGTTGGCTGGCCCTTCAGCAAATATGTACCCTAGCAAAAGTGCCAAACCTTAAACCAAATTTGCCTATATCATCTTTTCTGAAAGAGAGGCCAGTCAGTTTTCTGCAGGTTGAGGCAACAGATTGACCTTCAGAAAAGAGGTGGAATTGGGTTCTTACCGAGAATCTAGGATCTTGAGTCTGAGGAAGTGGTCTCTTGGCTAACCTCTGCTCCTTGTGCACTTTTTATCTTTGTTCTGCTGAAGAAACCAGCGTACTTCTGAATCAGTTTGAAACTTGAAGCCGGTGTGGAGAAGACCATCCCGTTTATTTGCACCGTTCTGTGTGGATTGGCTACAGCCCCTTCCTGCTTCAGTGTGTCAAGATAGCTCATGCCCTTTCTACCTGTCTCCCCTCCTCCCAGAGTTGGATTCTTTGGTCTCTTGTTGTTGCTTCCTAGCACTGTTGGCCTTGCGTTCAACTATTTTTTTTCTTCATGTGTTTTATTGGATTTTTTTTAAGTACTTCCGGAGTGTGCTGACCATTGTATTGTACTGTACAGAGCCCAGGTTGTTAGAGTCCAGCAGAGATAAAGTGTGTTACGCAGCACCCAGTTTTATAAGAGTATGGTTTGTGCCAATGCCCCTTCTTTAGTAGTGCCAGAGACTCTTTACAAGTGCCAATGTGGTGGAAATTATTTGGTTATACTTGTATATTATAGGATCCTGATTTAAGACAATTTAAACATTATCCTATTTAAAAAGATACTATATAAAATGCTGTTTTTAAACCTTGTCATTTGCAATGCATGTATTGTTGTGTGTGTTGGGGCGGGGGGAGGGAAGAGGGGAGGGGAAAGG
>NW_009952262.1:63946-69854 GCF_000747805.2 Chaetura pelagica
AGGAGGCAGTAGCTTGTTTGCCTCCAGCTTGGCCAGTGAAGTATTCCTGCAGAACTGGTTCATGTCTCTGTTGGCTGGCCCTTCAGCAAATATCTACCCTAGCAAAAGTGCCAAACCTTAAACCAAATTTGCCTATATCATCTTTTCTGAAAGAGAGGCCAGTCAGTTTTCTGCAGGTTGAGGCAACAGATTGACCTTCAGAAAAGAGGTGGAATTGGGTTCTTACCGAGAATCTAGGATCTTGAGTCTGAGGAAGTGGTCTCTTGGCTAACCTCTGCTCCTTGTGCACTTTTTATCTTTGTTCTGCTGAAGAAACCAGCGTACTTCTGAATCAGTTTGAAACTTGAAGCCGGTGTGGAGAAGACCATCCCGTTTATTTGCACCGTTCTGTGTGGATTGGCTACAGCCCCTTCCTGCTTCAGTGTGTCAAGATAGCTCATGCCCTTTCTACCTGTCTCCCCTCCTCCCAGAGTTGGATTCTTTGGTCTCTTGTTGTTGCTTCCTAGCACTGTTGGCCTTGCGTTCAACTATTTTTTTTCTTCATGTGTTTTATTGGATTTTTTTTAAGTACTTCCGGAGTGTGCTGACCATTGTATTGTACTGTACAGAGCCCAGGTTGTTAGAGTCCAGCAGAGATAAAGTGTGTTACGCAGCACCCAGTTTTATAAGAGTATGGTTTGTGCCAATGCCCCTTCTTTAGTAGTGCCAGAGACTCTTTACAAGTGCCAATGTGGTGGAAATTATTTGGTTATACTTGTATATTATAGGATCCTGATTTAAGACAATTTAAACATTATCCTATTTAAAAAGATACTATATAAAATGCTGTTTTTAAACCTTGTCATTTGCAATGCATGTATTGTTGTGTGTGTTGGGGCGGGGGGAGGGAAGAGGGTAGGGTAAAGGAGTTTCTGAATAAGATGCCCAGTGTCAGGATCTATTCAGGCTCCAAACTGTCTCATTCCGGTCCAGGAGTGTGATTGTTTCTTGGAATGATCCCACTCTGACTACTGGGCAACAACCCTTATTACAGAAATATCTGATGGAAATTGATTTTCATATCTTCCTCCTGAAATAAATTCTCTGTTTGAAATTGGAATAAATTTTGTTCCTAAAAGCCTTGGTGGTTGTGCATGCATTTCTTCACCTCTGTCCCTCCTCTTCCCCTCCTTCTGCTTGGCTGAACGACATCTGTATCCCATGGGACCTGCATCCAGATGAAGCACACGCTGCCCTCCTAGCTGGCAATGTTGTCCCTGCTCAGAAAATCACGACTCTGAAGCAGAGAAACAAAGTGTGTTTTGGTGAATATAAGGTATAATATGCAATAACTATATATAACATACTGTACAAATAATTCTGAACCGAAGTGTGACCAGTGGCTGAGGAGGGGGTTTAAGATGTAGGGATGCAATGGTGGCACCTTGACTTAAAATTTTACAGAATTCTAGATTCAAACTCTTCAAGGAATGAATTAAAGTCTTAAAAACTAATGCCCAATATCCCTAGTTGGCTGCAAGAGCACTTCGTGCTTTGTCCTTTGCAGTCTCCAGCCAAGGCAAAGGTGCAGATCACCCACCCTGGCAGTGCTGCCTCTGGAGCATTGAGGTTTGTTCAGTGTGTCTGCAGGAGGTTCCTGCAGGCCCTGCCTGTCCTGGAGGGGCGCAGGGAAGGAGGCAGCTGGGAGCAGCAGCTGAGGGATCAATCCAGGCAGCTTGCTTGCAGTTGCTCTCTTTCCCAAGGGCCCCTCAAACACAGGCTGAGTAAACTGCTTGCAGCAAGACTGTGAGCTCCTGTCTCGCTGTCTCAGCAGCTGTGGGTGAGAAGCCCTCAGCTCCTTTGTCCCCATCCTGCAAGGAGAAGTCTTGGGAACCCAGGAGCAGCTGTGGTGTGGAGAAGCCTGCTGCCAGGCCAATTCCCCCTGCAGCCTGTTCTCAGGGGGCTCTTGGGAAAAGAGGGCAGCCCCAATGGGCTGTGGGCCTAGCGAGTCTTCTAGTAAGGTGTGCTGGCCCAGGGACTGGGGTTTTGTAGGTGCTGCAGGGCACTTCAAACCAGGCCATGAGGTGTCCCTGCCAGCACCAGAACAGGTGCTTGAGATTATCTACCTAGGTGGACCCAGACATTAAAGAAATGCTTCCATATTTTTCGTATTAAAAAATCTCATGCAGAAGAAGAGGGCAAAGAAGAGAGAATTTGGGATTTGCCTTGTCCTTGGACAGCCATTGTCCTGACAGCAGGAGAAAGCTCTTTGAGCATTACATCTGCTGTCTTGGTAAAGCTAGGGAAGCATCTGTCCAGCATGAGAAGAAGAAAATGTCATATGAAATTTATAAAGTAGGAATATAATGCCTTCTTTCACTTCAGTATTTGCCTCTGTGTCTAGACTGGCCCCAACCTGCCTTATGCAGGACTCTGCAATCTGTCACGCGGGTCAGAGGCACAGTACCAGCCTGGCTTGTTTGGATGGCAACTGTTGGTTGAAGCAACACTACTGTCAAGACCAGCGACCTCCTGAACCCCAGGCTCAGCCAGGGGCATCCATCCAGTGCCCTTTGGCCTCTACTTTGTGCGATGGGGTTTTTTCCCCATTCAGAGCATCTGTCCTGAAGGCTGCTGAATCCTGCTTCCCATTTCATTGCCTACTTTTCTCATGCCTAGCAGTCCCAGTGGGAAGCTCCAGATAGCTTAAGGATAGAATATGAAAGTTGTGAATCCCTCCATTCCAGAAGCCATCTCTTTGGCATGAAGGCATTTGGATAAGTACTGAAATTACCTGTTTCTGAAGGTAGTGCTTTGGAATGCATTTGGAGGAAAGTGTATTTGTCCCTGCAAACATACGCAGTAAGAACTGATGGGAAACAGAGTGAAAATGAAGGTTTCCAGAAACCACCTGGGACAAAATCTTCATTGTTCCTCTCTGGTTTGTAAAGGTAGTTGAAAATGTGCGATTTCACATCCATGTTATCTCAGTAGCTTCCCAGCAAAAGATTGCACCATTAGCAATTTCTAAAATGCACTTGTATCAATTGTCTGGTTATCTTTGAGCTGTTTTATCTCCTGTGATGCAATCTGATTGGGAATGAAAGCCTCTACAAGCAATTTTTGTAGCACATCTATCACCTTGGGATGAGAACTTCTGGCTTCCGAAGAGTTTTTGTGGCTCCCATACTGGATTGCATGGTAAGACTCAGCATTTAGGCTATGTGAAAGCTGCTGGGTAATCTTGCTCCCAAGATGGGAGATGTTGTGGCTCAGCAGGGACTACAGATGCAGCCTGGGCGCTGTTCTACATGCACAGCCAGGTGCTATTACTTGTCACTGGCCGCTCCTATGCGCTGCTCCCTGAATTGCTCCTCCTTTCATCTCAGATGTGTTTCTATAGCTCCTGGCCATGGAAATAATCGGTGTTTTTAGGAAACATCCAAAAGGCAGGTCTCTCCTGCTGTGCGGGCTCATATACTTCCTCCCTGTGGCTTAGACCTCAAGTCTCTAACATTGTAAACAGCTGAGAGCTTCAATGAGGCGCTTTGCAAAGTAGAGGTGATGTAGGATGAGAACATCCTTGGAATTCTTCTGAAAAGGATTTTTTAGAGGTAAGGGTTGGTTTTTTTTGTCAATTCAGAAGTCTTTTAGAGCTTGAAGAACACGTGCTGTTGCTAACCCAAAGAGGGCACTGTGTGCCTATAAAACAGCACAGATGTGCAACATCATCATCATCATCCACAGCAAAAATAATTTATAACTTTGTTCATTTGTAGCTTCTCTTAGTGAATTACCTGGAGGGCTTTGGTGATTTATTTTTTTTTCTTGTTTGTTTGGTTTGGGTTGATTTTTTGTTTGTTCGTTCGTTTCTGAGCAAAACAAACCTCCTGGAGGACAAAATTTCTGCCGGAGGCATGGCCCAGTACTTCCCCTCCTTTGGTGGCAAGGTGTTGGTTCCTCCAGGCAGCTGCGTGGCTGGAGCAGCCAAGTGTGTGTGTCATCAATGGAGCTGCTGGTCCCCGGGGAGTCTGACAGCCCGAGTGTGCTGGAGGCAGCAGGTTTGTCCCCGCCCTGTGACACAGCTTGTCTTGCGGAGCACTCGGGCGCTGCAGGGGCTGGAACCTCGAGGGTGCTCTCGACTGTGCTGTGTCCTCCGGGCATGAGAGCACTAATTCTGCCCGTGCCCATGCTGCAGGTCCTCCCGTAGCCCCGGGCACCCTTGTGCTCAGGGCCCCCTCCTCTCTGCAGCTCCCTTTGAGCCTGCTCACTCTGCAGCATATGAGGGAGAGATGATCTCCTGCCAGAAGACGACTGATTACCATCTTTTCAGTTTTGCCTGAGCACTCCACAATGGGGAGAGAAGGCCAAGAGTCTTCCTCTGCCTGAAAACTGGGCTTGACACCTCTTCTGGGACAGAAAATGGAGGTGACTGGTTAGGGTAGAAACTTCCAGCTTAAGACTCAGCTATTTGAGTAGTGACTATGTTCTGAGCTGTCCAGGACTGGAGCCAGAGGCCAGGAGGAATCCAAACCATGGAAGGAGAAAGGTGCTCAAATGCAGATGCAATTTATTGTTTTTATGCATTCTTACAAGACTGGAGCTATAGCAAGAGGGAAGAAAGGAGACAGCAGATTTTAGAGGTAGGGGACAGCAGCAGCAGTAGTGAAGCAGGAGCTGGAAGTGTACTCCTTGGAGCTGGGGCAACCCTCTAACCTCAGGGCTTGGCCAAAGGAGACCCAGGCATCTGGTGTCACAAATGCATTTGGATTGCCCTGATCTAATTGTACTGCCTTCCTCAAAGGGCAGCAGACATCTCAACAACTACTGTTACCTCACTCAGGACTGTCCTGCTGCTTCCTTTCTAGAGCTGTAGCCATAAGCAGCTTGACTAAGGGGCAAATTACAGCAGCAAAGTGTGGGAGCATGCACTGTGTAAATGGGCTCTCCCTGGCTCACGCAGGGAACAAATGCAGCCAAGGTGCAATTTGTGTGCCAAGCCCCCACTGCTAGTTTGGCTTTGCCAGAGATAATTCCTTGCCATGTCCATGAGGATAAGTGGAAGATGTTTTCCAGGGAGAAAGGAAGGAAAAGCAGGTGAGCACAGGGTGCTGAAGTGTGAGTTTTTCAGGGCAGCACGTGGAGAGTGAGTAGGGTCATGCTGACTTCATGACACTGTTGATCCAGGAAAGGTAATGAGCAATGCGTGTGTAGAAACCAGGCCAGTTCTTGTGCCTATAGGAGAAGATGCCATAGGCTTTGTTGTTGCAGACCAGAGGATCCCCAGCATCACTCTGTAAAAAGAGGGCAGAAATCAGTGTTGACCTATGTGAGGTCCTCAGGAGATCAATGCATTTTCAAAGAACAACAGGGCTGCAAATGTCTGGACAGAGCATCCCCCTCTGATGATGAAGAGTGAGGGGACAACAAGAAGTAATTTTAGGCAGTACGTTTTCAGGGAAGTTTTTAGCCTGGATCAGGTTTGTACCCAGCAACTGGCTAAAACCTCCCTTGCAGCCTTCTATTCCCCAAGTCAAAGACTGACCTTCTCAGGTACCCTATCAGATCCACTGCGTCCACAAATCAAGTTTTCGGCAAGTCCAGGGTTGTGGGCCAGGCAGTCCCTTTGCCTGATGATGGTGACTTTGGTGTTGCGTAACGTGCGGTCGGAGGAGCCCCAGCCGACTATGCTGCATTCAGCCCCATCACGGACTTTAGATTTTCCAATAGAAATGGTGCTAACATAGCTGTTGCTGGTGGCATTGCCTTTCAGCTGGACAAAAGCACAGAAAATACAGAAATAAGTGCTTTGATCTGTAAATATTCTGTGGCAAGGGCTGTCCCCTCCTGCTCCAGAGTTATAGCTCAGCCCTGCATGTTGGGCAGACAGGACCATGAAGGTGCTCCAGGCAAGGAGTTACCTTCAGCA
>NW_009952262.1:70339-83779 GCF_000747805.2 Chaetura pelagica
GAGGATGTCATTTCCCTTTTCAGGACGTGTGAAGCCCGGGTTGATGTGATACTCTAGGACTTCGAATGTTTGCCAGCTTTTCTCTCTCCTCTGAATTGTGTGGGCTCCAAGGATGACAATCAGAGGTTTGTGTCTGGTAAAATCAAGCCCAATGTATGTTATTAGCTTTCTCCTGCCCGTGGCACAGGACCCTGCTCTGGGCCAATGTACCTTTACTGGCCTCTACAGCATCTGCAGAAACATCTGCCTTAGGAAAATTGTGAGGGACCCTGGGTATGGGTAGGAGACCCTTCCAATCTAGCAGGTTGGATTTGGGTATCTGGTCTCCTGGATTCTGCTGATCCTCTTGTTGCTGCTTAAATGTGGGGGGATTGGCCCTGGAGCCTGGGTTACTGGCACCAGGGCAGAGCTGTCACCCCAAGTCATGTGTATCTAGAAAAGCCCTCTTGCCTGTCCATGCCTCAGTTTCTCCAGGTGGAGAGATGGAAGAGAGCTGGGCAAGCAGCTTGCTCATAAGAGATGATTAATTCTGATAGCAGTCTTGGAGGTCTTTGGTGGCAGAAAGGATGAAGCCTGACACCAGCAACCCCTCCTATACCAGCAGGTCAGTGACAGCGGGGAAGAAGCTGTTCTGACTTCCCATTATTGATGTCTGGGAAGAATAAAATGAATCATAGAGGAGGAATAAAAAAATAAAGGTAAGTATCTGAACATGGGCTGGGGAAAGAGATGGTGAAGGATGGCTCAAGGGAGAGCTGCAGGCACAGCCCTGTGTTTCCAGAGGTAGCCCCCACAGCCTGGCCCCAGCAGGGCAGCCTGCACTCCCTGCTAGGGAAGGAGCCATGAAGGAAGTGACTCAATTTGTCAGACCTCCCTTAGGAGTTGCCACCTGGATCCAGGCAGCACAACCATCTGGTTGCACCAGGTGCCATCTGAATGTAGCAGAAACTTACTTGCCGCAATGAGCTGCTGTCATCACCCAGTTCGGGGCCACTAGGAAACCTCCGCAGAAATGATGGTTCTCTCCTTGCAGATAGGCCATGTAGGGTGTGGAGTGGTCTCCCCCTCCTCCCTCCATCCAATTCCAGAAACGATCTGCAATGGATGGGACTGAGGATGAGGGAACTGGAGGGCACAGGACATGCCTCCTGGGACTCTTCCTTCCCCAGCCTTCTCCTCACCTCCAGGCCACTCTACTTACTGGCTGTAGCTGGGGGACATGTCACTAGCAGGAGGGCAAGCAGGAGGTTCTGCAGGTGCTTCATCATAGCGTTCTCAGCTTCAGTGGGTGCCCTGGAGGTAAGGCTGCAGCTGGGGTCTCTTCCTGCTCCCAGCAAGGTTTTATAGCCTGAGACTAGACTCCAGGAAACCACAGAAGTCAAACTCATCTGATTAATCTATCTGCAAATTGCATGTCTCAGCAAGCTGTGAGGGGAATTCAGTCAGTCTTAGCCTTGGGCATCAACCCACCTTCATCTTGGGCCTGATCTTGGTGTATCTCACACCCTCTTAAACCCAGAGCCAATTTTAACCCATTGCCTTTGAGCTGGAAGCTGTAGGGAGCATACCCATCCTCATCACTTTGCCTGCCAGTGTGCTCTTCCCTTGCAGCTCATGTTTGTTGTTGTGCATTTGCAAACTCTTTTGATTTTTATCATGAACCCTGCAAGAACAAGATTTCTTTCACATGATGTACCAGTTCAAAAGACTGTGCAGTGGCAGCTGAGGACCCTCCTGCTCTCTCTCAGGAAGTGTGATCCTTCTTAAGGAAGGAAAACTGGTGTGAGTGCATTTACAACACCACACACTGGTCATAGCTATGTGAGGGCAAGAAGTTGTTACGATAGCTTGATGAGCATGGCCCACAGCAGCATCACTACTGCCACAAGGTCTCTCTTCTGCATCAGCTGCTACCTTAAGGCTCTGCTTTGTACAGCAAAAGATGCCATTTTAAGTGTTTCTTTCCAGATGCAATTGTTCACTATAAAACTGAGGAGTTTGCTGTCTCTTACCAGTCAGTGTGAGAGAAGACAGGAGGCCACTTCCTTGACTCTGGCTCAAGGGCTCACTTTTTGAGTTGAGGGAGGATGGAGACAGGGATGTAGGTTGGGATTCTGACCCTTTATTGGCTAGAGATAACCCAGTGACATGTCTCCCTGAAGCTGGTCTTGTTCCTCTGGGAAGGTGGATGGCCAAGCACATCACAGCTCTTGCAGGCAGTGATTTTAAAATCTCAAACAAGCGCCATGTGCCTTCCTGCAGTGCATGGCAGGGATCTGCCTTCCCTGGACCAGGCTCTGCAGCAGCTGCACCTCCTCCAGCCCATGATGAGAGGGACTGTGCTGCAGGAAGAGCTGGTGGCAAATCACTGAGCACACTCCCCCCAGGATATCCCCTTGCTTCCCCACTGGCTCCACTGCTCAGGCTTCAGCCAAAGGTGGATGATGGGCAGGTCTGTGCACTCGCCCTGGTAGTGGCTCCTTCCTCGGGCTGTGATGAAATGGGGTGACAGTTGCTGATCTCACTGACTGCCAGTAAATTTCCCCCAGTGCCACAGGGAAAACCCACTTCTAAGAGAAAAGCTGTAATTCTCATGCAAAGACCGCAGCAGTTGGAGCTTCAAGGAAAGCCCTTCGTGATGAAGATTTGTATGACACAGATAAGAAGTTGCAGGCTTCTCACTTGCAGATTTCCTAGCTGATAGCAGCTGTTTGCAGAAGCCCAATCATAGACCCTTCTCAGTTTTCCCAGGGTGGCACAGGTGCTGAAGGCAAAGGTGATGCTTCCCTTCATCTCAGGCAAGAACAGGAAGAATGTAAGAGCAGGCATCCTGGGGCAGACTGCAGGCCATCTTTTCCCTTTGACTGTGAGAACAAGGTAAGCATCCTGTTCCTTGAATTGCACGCAGTTTCTGTATGTTTGAAATTCCCCATTGGGCTTTCCCTGTGACCCAGCCTCCTGTCTTGGCTGCCCTATGCCCTAGGGTGCAACAGCATCCAGGCATGAGGTCCCTGCAGAGGGGACAGTCATTACTTCGCAGGAAATGGCAGGACTTGTCTCTTGGTACCTGGGGACACACCACATCCTGTCTGGCAACTGCTCCCAGCTGGCTGAAGTTGGTGAATGGAGTGTGTGCACATCACTTTTCCCAGCCCATTTCTACCTTGGAAGTTTCTCTTCCTGAAACACACTCATTCCTCTGACCCCAGGATGGGCAACTGTAGCTTGCCCTCCGTGTCTGCCAGTAATTCCATGGATGCAGAACTATTCTGCTGTCCCAAGAGGCTGTCCTCTCACTGTCACCTGTGAGGCCCTCCCTCCCTTCTCCCCGGAGCAAGGTACAAGACAGAAGACATATTCTGGGAAATGCAGCTCTGATTTTACTCTGGGTTTTTTAAGTGCAGCAAGGTTCAAGTAGGGACAGGGCTCTCTCTGAAGGAAACAGGTTCATCGTAGCACAGCTGATTTCTCATGCCATTGGGAATAACCCTGGCTTTTGCCAGGGTGATTTAACATGGCCCTGAGCTGGCTGACTGAGATGGGCAGGGACTGGGACAGCCAGCGGCCTCAGAACAGAAAGGGGGGGACCCTAGTGTGCACCAATCCGGTCACTCAGGCTCCCAAGGAGAGAGGAGGGAGTCAAGCCTTCAGCAGGGGCAGGAAAGAAACCAGTGCAGTCTCCAGGACCACACCAATGCTGGAGTGAGTGTTGCTGCTGCTACTTCTTCATGATTTTTTGGATCCAGGGCAGGTAGTTGGAGATGCGGGTATAGACCCCAGGTGGGGTGCTGTACCCGAAGGAAACAATACCTTGTGCCACCTTATTGCATACCAGGGGCCCACCAGAATCTCCCTGAGGACAGATGAGAGACTGGTTTCAGGAACAGGTTTCAACTTGGTCACTCCCTGTCTGGCACTGGCAGCAGTGCTCTGCTCTGGATCCACAGCTCTGCTCCTGCCCCACATGCCCACTGAGCTGGAGGAGCTGCTAGGAGCAGGCAAGCTGGGGTTCTACCCCTGGGACCATGCATGGACCATGGTGTCAGGGCATCCAGTGAGTGAGCCCATGAGAGCTACAAATCAAATGTTTGTCACCTCTCCTGGGAATCAGCTTCTGTGCCAGCCACAGCCCTGGCTACCAGGGAGCCAGGCTGCCCCACAGCCAAGCCCCCAGCCCATCATCAGCCCATACCTGGCTGGAATCCCTGAGCTCGTGGAAGCTGCCGGCACAGACCATCCCTGTGTTGAGGTGTGGGTAGAAGCGGATGCATTTCCTGCGGCTGTAGATGGAGACTTTGGTTTCAAAGAGCTTGTTGGTCGTCTGGTCGTCATCAATCAGACCCCAGCCAGCTATGCTGCACTTGGTTCCTGTGGGGAGGTCACTGCTGCTCTTGGGCAGTGGAATGGTCTTGACATAGTCATTGAGAGTGGCCTTTGCTGTCAGCTGGGAGCAAGGTTTTTGGAGAAGGCTATGAGCAGGACAGCTGAAAGACACTGTGCACAGGTAGGGAAGGTCTAGCAGGACATACAGCACTGCAAGCTCTGGTGAGCTGCTGTGAATGGGGTGTGTGGCTCCAAGCCCTGCCCATGGTTCCCTCCCAGGCCTTTCCCATTCCTCCCTGCCTCCAGCATTCATGGTTAGAAGAAGCTGATGGTTTGCAGAAGGAGCTAACACCAAGCATGTGTTCTGCTCAGACCCTGCTAGGCCCATCAGCCCTGCCCTACCCTCCAACCCACTGCCCGCTGTAGGACTGCCTTGCCTTGAGCAGCATGATGTCGTTAGACACAGTCTCAGGGTCGTATTGAGGGTGAAGATGGTATCTGACAACCCCCCGGACCTGCTGGGTCGTTTCTGGTTCATGGATGTTGTGAGCCCCCAGGATGACCGTGGCATTAAAAAGTCTCATCTGCTTCCCTGCCCTTTTGCAGGCACATGGAGAGACCTGCTTAACACAGGAGGAACAAGAAACTACTCCAAAATTACTCCAGTGATGGACCTCACAGGCTACAGGAGGAAGGAGATTTTAAAGCCTCTGTAGGAAATACTCACCCCACACGGCAGTGTGCAGCTGTCATCACCCAGTCAGGGGCCACCAGGAAGCCTCCGCAGGCTGACACCCCCAGCTTCAGGTATGCCATGTAAGGGTGGGAGTGGGGCTGAGCCTCGTGTCCCCCCACAATCTGTCCCTGAAGAGCACCTGCAAGACACCGCATGTCAGGACAAGCCGGTGGCTGCTGCGGTCAGAGCCCAGACCAGCAGCCTCCCTGGCAGCAGTTTGTGGCAGCCCAGCTTACTGGCATTGGCCCACGGGCAGGAAAGCAGGAGCAGCAGGGCCAGCAGTGGCTGGAGCTGGCACATCTCTTCCCACAGCTGGACACTCCTTGCAAGATGTGTGGAAGTCTGAGCCTCCTAGTACCCAAGGGCTGGTTTTATACCCTGGGATCAGCAGTACCCAGCAGCAAGGAAATGTGTGTGATGGCCTGATTGTGCTAATCAGGGCAGTGCAGCATCCCTGCACTTCTATCTGCATCTCTGCTGCCTTGGCCTGCTCACATGCTCCATGTGCCCTGAGGCTGTGATTGATGAGTGATAGAGAAGGACAGAAAGGCCAGGGCAGAGAGAGTATGGTATGCCACAGTCCCAAAGCCTCAGGGATGCTGACTGGGAGAGGCATCCTAGGGTATTTTTGAGGTGTAATTTAGTATTTCTCCCACAGTTTGGCTGTCAGACAAATCACATCCACCTGCTTCAAACAGCAGTGTCTCTGTGTGCTGACAGTCAGGCTGTCTCAGACTACCTTCAGCAGCTCATGCCAACTGCTCCTGGGGGTAGTCAGCTCACTTCATACTTTGTTGGCAAGCACAATGACTGCAGATACTCTTTCCCCTCTATGGTTTCCCCTTTGCAGCTGATCTGGCCACTGGGACATCTGCTCAAATGGGAACAGGATAAGCCGTCATCTATGCTGTTCTCTCCTTTCCCTGGCCCGAAATTGCCTGCAATCCAGGCTGCAACTGCTGTCTTCACCTTGCCCCTGGCAGAAGTGTGATTTGGTTAAATGCTAAACTGAGCACCAAGCCTGCTGCTCTCATTCCTTCCTGGCCTTCTGGTGCTGACAGTAAACTTGAGCAAAGCTCTTGCTTTCTCCTTGATCCCAGTGGTGCTGAGCCAAGAGCTCCAGGCTCAGACACCCAGGGCAGTCTAAGAATTGCTCCATTGCAGCCAGCAGGTCAGCAGTCCAAGGCCAGGCTTGGCTGTTGACAGTAGGAACCAGACAGCAGTTCTCTGCCCCAAATTGCTTAATATTCTTATGTATAACAGGTAGGGAGGAAAAATAGCAGGTGGAGGAAGTGATGCACAGGATAGTAAGCAGCAGAACTTGGGATAATTTTGTGCTCTCCAGACACAGTGCAGCAGCACCAATCCTGCTGGCAGTGAGTGCATGGTCCCTGCCCCAGCCAGGCAGCACTAACCACAGGGACGTGTGCTGCTTGTCCTTCCTCTGCAGTGCTCAGGTCAGGTCTCTAACCCCCGTGTTTCCTCTGTGCTGCTTGGCACCACACCCCTGCTGGCTTCCCAGCAAGCAGGCTTCGCCCTGCTCTGCAGGCTGAGCCCTCCTGGCCTGTTTCCTGGGCGAGGACTTGTTCCTCCCTGCCATGCCTGCATGAACACAGGAAGAAACTGCTCTCAACTGTGGCCCTGTGGGGACGAGTCTAGCACTGAGCTAGGCTCTGCCCCAGAGGGTGCAAGGCAGCAGCTCACATGGGGGGATTTTATGGGTCATGCACAGAGGCCATGATGACCAGAGGCTCCAGGTCTCTGGAGCAGCCTCATGGCCTTGGCTGGCCATGCTGCACTGAGCGGGAGTGGTGGGAACACCGTGTAGATACTGGGACTGAGATATGGGGAAGTTAATGGGATAGTTTCCAAGCAATTCTCTTTTTTGGGGATGGTGGGCAGGGGCACTTTATTAAGCTGTTTGCTTTCTGCTTAATGTTTTTGCACTGAGGAAATACAAGTTTCTAGAGAAAAGCCACTTAAAGGAAAAAAAAATCAACAAAAGTTTGCTATTTGAGGCCACTAATGTGGTCTAAATGAGATGATTCTGAAACTGTATCTTTCTTGTTCCTATTTTCCTTCAAATCCAGAGATGCACTGCAGGAATCATCTCCTACAGCAATCATTGCCACCACCCAATTTCAATGACGTGACACCCAGGCACAACAACTGTACCTGGTATGATTCTTCGAGCACTGTTAAGGGCCATGTCTCCAGGGTTTGATGTGAGACCAAGTCAGAGGGGTCGTGCTGCCTCTCCCAGCTTCCCTGGGGTTAGAAGCATCCTACCACACTGGGAACTGGCATGTGCCACTAGAAAGATGACCGCTTGCTGCTGCACACTAGAAGAGACCAAAGCTAGGAAATGTAACCAACCAACTGCCACGAGCGATCAGTCATTTTCAAACCAGCACAACTCCACCCTTCCTGGAGCAGAAAAACACCTGTGGGTAAATGGATGCCTTGGCTGATGTTGGGTTGTGCTGGGGCCACACAGGGGGGACAGGATGGGGAGGTGGGCAAGGAGCCTTTGGGACAGAGATGCCTGATGTCCTTGAGCCAGCCTGGGCATTGCCTGACTAAGCCCACCAGGCAGAGCTCTCCACAAAGCTTCACCCAGGGATTTTTTTTTTAATCAGAATGTCTGAAAGTACAAATTTTAATCAGGACTGTGCAGCAGCACAGCAGGAAAACCTCAACAGATATCATAGATATTTTATCTTACATTTGTATCCTGCTGTTTTTTTACTGCTCATGGCCCCTCACTGTTTGGAGCTGGACGATCTCAGGGCAGGAGTTACCAGGCTGATCACAAAGCTCGGCTCCAGGCTGCTCCTTCCCTGCTCTCTCTGGGCCTCCCTGACTGCAGACAAACTCTGGGGCCAAGGTGCTGTTGCCTTTCTGTTGGCCTTGACGGGAATGGGCTGGGAGGGTTCCAAGGCTTCTGCTGCTAAGGTGCCATATCTCAGCATCTGTGAACAGCTGCTATGGCCACAGCTCTGACAAGAGGGTTCAGGGGGCTGCAGCTGGTCTTCATACCTCCCCTGATCCTTCCAAGCCCAGCACTCAGCAGCTATTAGGCAGTTTAAAGTAGATTGTGGTCTTGATCTGAAGGAAAGAGTAGAGAAATATTGCAGGATGGGGTGCCCCTCTCCTGCTCCCCTTCATTTCAAAGAGCATCTGAACTGAAACAGTAGCAAAGGAGAAGTACCAAGATAAAGCTCAGCATGTGTCTGTGCAGATAGCAATGGGGAGTTGCTGCAGAACAACAGGAACTCTCCCTTGTGTGGGTACCCAGCTGAGGGGCAGTCTTGGCTGCCCCCAGCCATGGAACTCAGGACTCCCTGCCTCGGGTCTGGTGGCAGCAGCTCTGAGGGCGACGTGAGGCCCTGCTCTGCTGAGCTGACTGCATGGAGTGGAGGGGACATGAGTCCCCACAGTACCCTGGGCTATGGGACTGCACCCTGACTTACCATGAGATGCAAGAAGTGGTTGGGGGGAAGAGGTGGGGGGATGGTTTGGACGTGCAGGGAGCTTGGCAGGCTGCTGGGCAGAACTGAGAAGGTGCTGGAAGGACAGCAGCAAGGGCTGGGACACAGCTCGTGCACAATCCCAGAGCCAGCCCCCCCAGTACATGCTGTGAAGCTGCAATGGGCCTCACAGGTACCCAGACCCTGCTGCTAGGAGAAGGTCAGACAAGCCAGGGGCTAGCACAGAGCAAGGAACAAAACTTTGACTCACTGGAACTGTTCTTGACAAAATAATCACCCCTGCCTTTTAGGCAGCACCTGATGTGCTTGTGGAAGGGGCATTAGGAAGAGTCTACATTATTTTGCTGGTTCAGAGGACCTGGCACCCAATGGGTGACTGTGTTGAGCTGTCCCAGCTGTTCATCTGCTTCAAACATTCTTGCCATCAAAAGCGTTTGCCTCCCACCCGTCTTGCACTCTCTGCAGATCTCCTGGACAAAAAGCTCATTCCTGTCAGGTATCTCTTTCCTGAGACTGCTTACATGCTGCCAGCTATTTGAGAAGCTACTCTGGGCCCCTGACAAGGCAAGTTTCTTCATCCTTTGATCTCATAGGGTGATCCACCAGTTCTGTCCAGAGCAGACATATTAGCTGGAGGCTCAGCCTGAAGAAAGAATAAAGCAGAGGCAGTGTGCAAGTATCACATTGACACTTTGATGCCCGTGCTATGCCGGGAGCATCTGCCCAGCTCATTTGGGATTGTGCTCTTTGTGCTCAATGTGCAACCTTGCAGACCTCCTCTCTGGATTGATCTGCACTCATGGCCCACCCTTTCTGCTGATTTCTGCTCCTTCGGTCTTGGGGTCATCTACTATCAGTATGAGTTTCTTTCCACACTGCTGTCAGAAAAGCCCAAAACACCAGTTGGAAGGGTAAATGTGGAGGATGGAGTAGCTTTTGATGAGGACCACTCTTGCAGCAGAAACCTCCTTGGCAGTTTCCACTTGTCTATGCTGTGATCCAGGCTAGAATCTTTTCACTCATCAAGCAGTGAATGGACTTCCAGGACAACTCTCTCCTTGCCGTGCAGATGGAAGAAATCACTGCTCTTTGCTCTCAACTTGGGACTATTACATGGCTTTGTGCCAGCCTGCCATGAGAACACAGGTGAAACCAGAAAGCAGCGCACAGCTGCTCCAATGCTGAGTTAAAAGGTGCTCTGCCTTTATTTTCTCTGTGCCACTTTGCAGCTGTTTTGGGTGGGGTCCATCCTGCACAGAAATGTGGTTGATGTTGTAACTTCCCTTTTTCCACTTTGGTAGGTAGAAATTTTATTTATTTTGCACAAGGAACCCTCCCCACTACCTACTCAGTCCTGGGCCTCAGACAAGCAGCTGGAGAGACCTGCTAACTGCTGAACCTCCCTCCTGCAGCAAGAGCCTTGGGCCCGGCATGACAGGTGAGTCAAAGTCCACAGCCGTGGTTGGGAACAGCAGTTGCACGATTTTGTCTCCAGTCAGGTTTTTCAGAGGAAGGGAATAGGTCAATGATAAACATTAACATTTCAGTCGTGTCAGGACTCCTGAATTCTGGTCTCAATGCAGCTTCTTGTGCCTTGTGCCTTCTGCAATGCCAGGCAAGAGGCAGTAGCTTTGTACCTATGTTTCCCTGTCTGTGACCTAGACAATGGGAAGATCCTGACCCAGGATCTTGGGTCAGGTGCTTGTAGAACTGAAGGTGGAGGGTGCAGTGTCAGGACAGGTGGGCCTTTGACCATCTGTTTTCCTTTGAACTGGGTGGAGCTCAACCCTAGCTCCAGACACAGAGGTGCCTGGACTTGCTGCATTGACAGGTCAGGACTTTGAAGTGTCCTGGAAGAGATGTAGGAGCAGGGCTCATGGAGGAGCCCAGAGGGGTGAGAGCATGAAGTTTCCTCCTGGAGAAGGGTGTGTCCAGGCATGGGTAGTGCACAGGGCAGTTAATAAAGAGGCTGCTGCTCTCTGCCAAGCTCAGGGGTGAATTTAATGCCACAAAAGGCAAAGCACTCAGTGTCTCAGGCCATCTGGGCGCTCTTAATTGCACTTGGCTTTGTTCAGCCCAGCTGACCATCAAGATGTGAGGTGCTACCCCGTTTGACCTAACCTGCCCTGACTCCAAAAGGGGCCCGACACATTATTTTATTCATGTCTCACCTTCCCAATCACAGCAAAGCCAAGACCCTTACTGAGAAGTGGTGAGAGTTTTTAGAAACGATGTCAATACTCCAGCTCACAACAGGAAACTTTATTAAACAACAGGAAGCCCATGCTCATACGTGGACTTACAAAACGCCTCACCTTCCTCTCCCTTTGTTCTTTCAGTACTGTGGGGCTGGCATACAGGGCTCTAAGTCTCATCTCCACGCTGGATAGGGCTGCTGGGATCAGAACCAGTCCTGTGTGGCAGTCTCACAGCTGTCTCCAGCCCACAAACAGAGGGTCTGCTGTGCTCCAAACCCCACATCAACTCTTGGTCCATCGTGCATCCCTTGGCTGCTGACCAAGGCTCAGAAGATGGGTGGTCCAGAGCTGAGCTGGATGGTGAATCACTCCCTTTCCCATCCACTGGGTTCTGCTCAATATCCTGAGCTCAGACTTGACTTGCTCGACAGGAAAGGTTCCTGCCTGCATCTGGCTGCCATAAGGAATGTGAACATCATCCTGCAGCACTACAACTTCACAGGCAAACTGACCAACCGGCAGTCTGGGGATGAAGGCATGGGTCTCATCCGCACAACCTTTGCCATCATCAGCTGCGTCATCATCCTGGAGAATCTGCTTGTGCTGCTGGCTGTCCTAAGGTGTCTGCGAGCCCGCCGCTGGGTCTACTCCTGCATTGCCAGCATTACCTTGAGTGACCTGCTTGCAGGAATTGCCTACCTTTCTAATCTCTGCCTCTCAGGCAAGAAGACCTTCCAGCTTTCACCTCAGCTCTGGTTCCTGCGAGAAGGCATCCTCTTCATCGCGCTGGCTGCCTCCACCTTCAGCTTGCTTGTGACAGCCATTGAGCGCTACAGTGCCATGGTAAGGCCAATTGCTGAGAATGAAGCCAGCAAGACCCTGCGCTTACGTGGCCTGATAATTTCCTGCTGGCTCTTGGCCTTCATCATTGGACTGCTTCCTCTGCTGGGCTGGAACTGTCTGTGTGACTTCAATGCCTGCTCTGTCCTCCTGCCTCTCTACTCCAAAACCTACATCCTTTTCTCCGTAGTCATGTTCAGCATCATCCTTCTGGGGATCATTGGCCTCTACATTTCAATCTTCCAGCTGGTCCAAGCCAGTTCTAAACAAACCAGCTCTCGGCACAGCCGCAAACGGTCCTTTCGCTTGCTCAAGACTGTTCTGATGATCCTGGGTGCCTTCATCATCTGCTGGAGCCCTCTCTTTGTCCTGTTGCTCTTTGATGTCTTCTGTGAAACCCAGTCCTGCATGCACCTCCACAGCCTGGACTGGACCCTGGCTCTGGCCATGCTTAACTCAGGCATTAATCCCATCATTTACTCCCTGCGGAGTGTGGAGGTGCGCCGTGCTGTGGGAAGCCTGCTGTGCTGCTGCTGTGTCAGGGTTGGGCTTTGCAAGCCTGGGAACTGCTTGGTCATCACAGACATCAACTCTGGCTCATCCACAGAGAGCTCCCTGCGCTACCGGGAGAGCTTCCGCAGCTCTGCAGCACTGAATTCCCGGCCTAGAGCACCTCTCTCCAGCAACTCCAGCATGATGAGCAATCTCCCCAGCCTCTGAGAGGCCATGGAGAGAGCAAGATATGCCAGAGAGATCACCAGGACTCCATGCTGCTGTTCCTGGCCTGGCAGAACAGTAGCTCTACACACAGGTGCAGACACACTCCAGCTGTTAACTGTGTCCAGGATTTCTAGTCCCTTCAGACTGGGATGTTGCTTCTATGTGGGTGCAGCACAGAGACAGGCATTGGTCCCAGGATGGGGATGGAGAATACAGACACATTTTGGGATTGATGCCCTGCTGAGACAACTGCAGTGCCTGGGCTGTAAGTCAACCCTGCTCTGTGTGTGCATGTATATAGATGCTGTACCTGCCCAGTGACAGTATTTTGCCTCCAGGCACTCTGACAAATATGGTGGGTATCCATAACCAAACTACCCCCCAACACCTTTGGATCAGGCTGGGCTGGCAATGCTACCAGGGTTTGTCGTGTGGGGCTCCTGATACTTGAGTCTTCCACAGCTCTGTCTTCTGCAGTCTTCTGGAACTGCTGTGATGGGCACAGCTGCTGGGGAAGGATTCAGGCTTGCTATCTTGCCAGGGAGTCAAGACCAACTGGGTTTACAAGAACCAAGTGTCCACCTGTACTGCAGCACAAACCAGCCACAGGATGGCAGAGGGCTGCAGCAGCAGCCTAATTCCTCACCCGAGTGCAGCGGGTGGGCACCGTGCCTCCGCCAATGCTGTGACAGTGCTCACAGCCTGGCAGCAAGCGCGTGCTGCGCCTCAGGGCATGGGGCTGCATCTGCAGGGCAGCCCTGGCACCACCACGGGCAGGAGGTACCCACAGTGACTGGGCAGCCTGGTGCCATCCTGCATGACGGAGGCTCCGAGCTCAGCCTCTCAGGTAACATACACCTGTACAGCAGAGGGTTCGCCCCTTTCCAGAGGCATGGGTCGTGCTCTAGCAATCAAGCGAAACATCAGAGCAGCGCCCTGTGCCTCGTCACCAGGCAAGGAAGCCAGGCCACCCCAAGCACTGCGGAGAAGCACCTGGTGACCTGCTGGCCTGGCCCCTCAGCAGGAGGTGCTGAGCTTCCAGCCCACTTGTTTTGCAATAAATCTAGATAAGAAAGCCCCTGTGTGATTTGCCATGATTGCCTCTCCCGCCGGTCAGGTGCCCGATGACTGG
>NW_009952262.1:84419-97489 GCF_000747805.2 Chaetura pelagica
TGCCCCCGTCGTGCGCAAGACCTCGGTCCTTCGGGAGAGCCAATCTCGGCAGCGGCCCCATTCGGGGGTCGGTGGGGTCCTGGGAAGAGCCCCGGCCCCGGGAAGGAGCCCAGGCTGGGCCGCGCAGCCGCAGGCGGGCCGGGGAGGGCGTCCCAGCGCGGGGAGGACTGCACGAGAGCTCGGAGCGCCCCGGTAGGCTGCGGCCGGGCCTGGGTACGGGCCCAGACTCGGGAGGCCGCCGGTGGGCCCCAGGTGGCTGTGTTTTTTACTGCCCAACCTCAGCATGGGCAGGAGGGAGCTGGGACTTATCACATGGTGACCTAGAGGTGGCCAAGGACCCTGCTGTGTCCTTTATATGCTCCTGTCTGTGTCTCAACTCCCTGTTTCAAGTAGTCCAGCTGCAGTCTTCTTGCATAGTGGGGACCTTGCTCATGAGCTCAGTTTTCTTGCCTTTGTCTCCGCTATTACCAGCTTGATTCTTTGCTCTTCAGCCTCAATTAGCAGTATCTGTTGTTTCCCTGCTTCCTAATTTAAGTCTTTTACAATTCTTCCTTTATGTTATGATTGACCTCCAGTTCTTCTGTTCTGCTGCTTGATTGTGCAACACCTTTCTTTGAGTCAGAAACTTAACCTGTTCTGTGAATCACTGAAGTGTTGAACGCCCATCCTCCACCCCCATCCCCGGACTACCTAACCCGGGATCACACGCTGTTTCTGAATCGTCTGTAGATGTTTTATTCCAGGCTAGGGTATGTGTTCTATCTGCGAGTGACTGCTGTTTGTTTTGTGGCCTAAGTTTCAGGTTCATGTTAACAGTCTGGTGTTACAGCCCCACATTTATTCTGTACTGTCAAAAGAGACCTGGTCTCTAGGTCTTTCAGATCCTCCTAAGATCAAACATCTGTAGAAGTTGTTATGTGCCAGCTATGCCTGCATGCCTTGTAAAGGCTGCAGGCACTACTGGTGGTTTCTGAATATCTGAAATTATTTCTGGGCTCTTCCATCACAGTTTTTCAAAATGAGTTCACATCTTAAGACCTCTGTTGTTGAGAACCTCACTGGATCTGAGGTGGGGTCTCTCATGAGCGTATTAAGGTACCTCTTTTCTCATGTGATGGTAAGTCTGTTGGCAGGCTCAGTGGGGCTGCTGGCTTGTGTTTCAGCTGAGTTTGACTTTAGTTGCCTGAATGTTCTCTCTAGCCAAGTGCTCACAACCTATTTTGTGAACACTCAAAAAGCCACACGTTGTTAAGACACTTGCAGTTATCTTTTTATGCTGTTTCTTTTTCTGGAGCCTTTTAGCTCAGTGGATTGTGTGTTTCCTTTGTCCCTTGCCAGTGCCTCTGGGTAGCTGATGTTCCTGTTTTGTGTGTGTTCTGATGCTAAATGTCTTTCAGGATAAAAACTATTTGTTGATCTAAATTCTCATATTCTTTTCCAAAAAGATAAAACAGACATTACTGCTGAGCCTTTTCTTGCAGAGGGGAGAAGTGGTTTCTGTCAACATGAATCACAGCAATTAAATAACAAGCTTGGACTTCCTCTAATACTGTAAATGAACAACTAATAAACAGCTCTTTGTAGAGAAACTGCAGAAAATCAACTTATCTTGCTGTGCTTTCAGAATATACTTTTGGGTCTGTTCTGCTTAGGTGTCAGGGTTGTGCTGAGAGCAAAACTCTGGATCCACACTTTGCTATGTTTACACATCACTGTTTGGGGAATGGTGGTGGGATTATCCTCATTATGGATTGTTTTTCTCTGACTGGGGGGACTGCTGTCAGCATTTGTTTGTTACACAGTGTAGGAGCTCAATGTGCAGGTGTTGGGTGCAGGTGAACCAACAGGCAGCCTGTGTGGTTGTGGTGGGAAGAAAGCCTGGAAGGTGGTTGAGGTCAGACTGTCACCAGGACTGTTCTGAGAAAGAACTAGGCTCAAGCATGGAAGATATGATGAAAGCACTTCCCAAACCTTTTGCTGTGCTCTCCTCACAGGCACCAGGAGTGCAGTGCTGAACACAGAAGCCCGCACTGTGGAAGCAGAGGTCCTGAGCCGCCGCTGTGTCATGATGAGGCTGGTGGATTTCTCCTATGAGCAGTACCAGAAGGCTCTCCGACAGTCAGCTGGGGCTGTGGTGATCATCTTGCCACGATCTATTTCTTCTGTCCCACAGGATGTTGTAAGGGTAAAAAAGAACGTTCGGATGGGAGATGTATTATAGAGTGAGAGAAGCTTGGGTTGCTGCAGGACTGAACCTAACTTTCTCCCTCTGCTCTGGTTGTTAATTTTTTCTGCCCTTTTGCGTGTTTAGCGGATGCTAACTTTGTGTCTCACTTAAATCCTCAGCAATTCATGGAGATAGAGCCAGAAATGCTTGCTATGGAAACCATTGTGCCAGTCTACTTTGCAGTGGAAGATGAAGAGCTGCTGTCTATCTATGAGCAAACACGGGCTGCTTCTGCATCACAGAGCTCTGCCTCAGCTGCAGAAGGTAAGTTCTAACAAGCGGAGGGAAGGTTTAGAAGAACAGTGTTCTGTTGCCTTCATGTTTATTCTTTGTTAAAATGCTCTGAGATTTAGTGGAAGTAAAAGACAGTATAAAAAAGATGATTACTTGACTGTTTTTGGCAACACAGTTGCATGGAGTAGAGTTCTGAGCTTTACACTGTTGCAAGTAGGATAGAAAGCAAAACTCAGGTTAAAAACAACATTGAAGATGTTAAGTGAGTATATTATGTTGGTAGAAACTGCAGCTTTTTATCTGACCACAAGTCAGTTCAATGCTTCTATGTATTCCCCTGTAAATACCCTTAATATCTTACTGACCTGCTCATTATTGACTTTAGGACTGATTGAGAAACGTTTTTGTTTTAGCCACCTCAAAGTAATGGGATTTCAGGACAGAATTAAAATGCATGGTCACCAGGATTCTGTGTCAATGCATAAACAGAAGCAGCAAGGCTTAAATAGTTTAAAGCTGGTCTCCAAAGCTCAGTTAGCAAGGCAAGTACACAGACGAAACTTCTACAGGTGTACTTTTTTGTTTTGGTTCTAGTTCTGCTGCACACAGCAACTGCCAATGGCTTCCAGATGGTGACCAGCGGGGCTCAAAGCAAAGCTATCAATGATTGGCTCATACCCAGTGTGGAGGTGAGTGGTGTATGGATTCAAACTGGCCACAGTGATGGGTTGCCTTCTTTTATTGGGACTTCATTAGACTTTTGGACTGACAAGGGAAGTCAGGGAAGCCTCATGCAGATAAGTACCCAAAATCCTCAGACCTGAGGCCACTGCAGGCTCATTAGGCATATGGAAATCAGGCTGTCTTTGTGCAGATCTTTGTGCACAAGAGGTGATGCTGAGTGACACTGTAGTTCTCTGTCCTCTGCAGGGAAGGCTAACAGGACTGGGTGGTGAAGACCTGCCCACAGTTGTGATAGTTGCTCACTATGATTCTTTCGGCGTGGCTCCAGTGAGTATTCTTTCTTCCTGCAGTGCTCTGTTCCTGTCTGCGTGCTTCTGTCTTTTCCCATGTGGACTCTGCCCTGGTGTTTTTTCTTGGCCTTAAAGATGTGGGGTAGTTATAAGTGGAGCATGATGGTGTCCTATCTTGCGGGCTATTCTGGTACATGAGAATAAGTGTAGGGTTGTCACCTTCTCTCTGTCCCACTTCATCCTGCAGTGGCTGTCACATGGTGCTGACTCCAATGGGAGTGGTATCTCGGTGCTACTGGAACTAGCCAGGCTGTTTTCCCGGCTCTACACCTACCGACGTACCCACGCTGGGTAAGAAACTGCCCTATTCTTGGTTGAACTTGTGTAGCTGAGATCAGGCAAGAAGGGCTTTTGCTCTAGACCTGTAAAGTGTTCCAATCAGCTCTTTACTTCCTTTGCTCTGTTTTGTTTCCCTCTGAGTACAGCTGCTGTTAATGGTCAAGCTTCTTTTTTTGTTTTCTTTGCTGTAGTCCTCTTCAAGCTTGGGGATAAGTGGAAGGAATTATGAGGAAAATAGACTCCATCCTCAAGCACTGGGAATTCCTCCCATTTACCTCATCCTGCCACCTTAGTATGTGGCATTTGAGAAGCATTTGTTAGTGTACAGTTTTGCTGGAATGTCAGGTGCTAGCTGTTGTGATTTCACCACACCAAGGCTGAGTGAAGGTGTTCTGTAGCCATGGAGTGCAGTGTACTAACACTTTTCTGTCTTCTTTGATGGGCAGGTATAACTTGCTGTTCTTTGCATCTGGAGGTGGCAAGTTTAATTATCAAGGAACGAAGCGGTGGCTGGAAGACAATTTGGACCACACTGGTGAGTAGGGGCTGGCATTCCAGCATGTTCTGTGGCAAGGCCTCTGTTAACATGATTGTGTTAGCCCTCCTGTGAGAATCTTCTATGGGAGCCTTGCTTTTTTGGGATGGAAATCCCAGCACAAAATGTAACAATACAGGTTTGGATTTTTCTGTTCCAGATTCCAGCCTGCTGCAGGACAACGTAGCATTTGTTCTGTGCCTCGATACTCTGGGCCGAGGCAGCAGCCTTCATCTCCATGTCTCAAAGCCTCCCAAGGAGGGGACCTTGCAGCATGCCTTTCTGAGAGAATTGGAGATGGTAATGAAAAGCACCTTAAGCAGTTTGGAACTTGGGACTTATGGGGAGCTGCAGCTCTCCAAGAGATTGAGGAAGAAAGACATGATGACAGTGTGTGCCATTGAAATATTTCACGTATTGTTTATAGTAACTTGAAGTGCAGACTCATGTCACAATCTCAAGTGAAGTAGACTAAATCTGTTGCATTTTTCACTGCACTTCCTTACAGTTTGTTACTTGCAAAAGCTACCCTGCAGTGACATTAAAAGTGTTTTTGACATTGAAACAGCTTTTTAATGGCAGTAACTGCACCTTATGGGTAGAAGTGTATTTACCCTCTGAAACACAGAAAAACTGGTTCTAGGTGGACTGGGCAGTGCAAGGTGGGACTATGCACCGGGCAGCATGACACCCCAGATGGCTTGTACTTTCCCTCAGGTTGTTGCCAGCCAGTTCCCAGAGGTGAAGTTTTCCATGGTGCACAAGAAGATAAACTTGGCTGAGGACATGCTGGCATGGGAGCATGAGCGTTTTGCAATCCGACGCTTGCCAGCATTCACCATCTCCCATCTGGAGAGCCACCGGGACAGCCTGCGCAACAGCATCATGGATAGGAGGTTAGAGGCCCTAGGGAAGGCTGCTGCTGGAATCCAACTCATAAGCATAAATTGGCCTCAGGACTGCTTGTGCTATTCTGATGGTCAGAGGGTGGGTGAAAAAACACTAGGAGATGGGCTCTGGATTTAGGCTCATTCTTGATGCAGTGAAAAAGTGTTTTTCAGAGGAAGCTGATCCCATTGACAAGTCCATAATCCCCTCTTTTGCTTTAGGGCACGAATAGACACTAAGGCACTAATCAGGAATACTAGGATCATTGCTGAGGCTTTGACAAGGGTCATCTACAACCTAACAGACAAGGTAAGAGCTGACTGTCATGCAGTGCTAGCTAGATTTGTCCTACCCAACCAAGCTTGCTCTCACCAATAGCCTGGGCTTTTTTTTTTTTCCCTTGCAGGGAGCACCTGCAGATCTGCAGATCTTCACAGATCAGATGGTGAGCACAGTGCATTTTTGTAACCTGTGGGAAGAAGGAATTGGGAGTCTGAGAGAGAGATCTGGTCTCAGCATATGTGTGGTTGACTTGCTTTCTTTGGTGGTATGTTTCTGCAGCAGATCCAGCAGGAACAACTAGAATCAGTGATGGACTGGCTGAGCAGTCAGCCCAGGGCTGCCCAGCTGATTGACAAAGATAGCACCTTCCTCAACACCTTAGAATATTATATGGGTCGCTATCTGAAGGATGTCAAACAGCATCATGTAAAGGCAGACAAACGGTAAGAAAAAAGATTAAAGAACCTGCCAGGGCACTTGAACTGGCTTCCCCCTCCAGTGAATTTTGTCTCCGAGCTGCAGCTTTTCTGGTTTCCTGGTGTATAGCTGGAAGTGATTACTCTTTTCTGCTCTCCTGTCAGTTCTGGTTCATGCTCTCAGTTCTTCCAGAGAAAGCTCTGTTGCTCCTCACAGCACAGTAACAAGTCCCAGCAGCTCGGTCTGAAGAGCTTGTTTTTTCACTGTTTTGCTTCCACCCTTCGTACTCCCGAATGCTGCTTCTCTCTGAATGCCAAAAAAAAAGATTAAGATCCCCTAGAAAACTTTCTATAATTGCAAAAGGGCAGCTTCCATCCTGTCTAGCCTGCTTGGGTTGAAGGAGCTTAATGAACCCAGTGAGGCATCTTCCGTGTGCCTCTTGTGTTCTGATTTTTATCTTTAGGCTCCTGATTGTACCAAAAGACAGACTTGACAGCTAAAATCAGTTCAAAACTAGTATCCCAGGTGGTCATGCTTGCCTGCCTCTGGAGGGATGAACTTCTTGGGAACAGAGGTTTGGGTTGTCCTCGCCTGCAGTGTCAAGAAGTATAATACAACCTGAAGGGTTTCTTCTTTTCACAGGGACCCTGAGTTTGTTTTCTATGACCAGCTGAAACAGGTGATGAATGCATACAGGTATGGAATTCCCTTGGGCATGTAGGGCTATTGTCTTGCTCTGTGGAAGTACCTGCTGTAGCAATTTCATGTGTTCTTTCTCTATTGCAGGGTCAAGCCAGCAATCTTTGACCTCCTGCTGGCTGTCTGTATTGCAGCATACCTTGGTGTTGCCTATGTTGCAGTGCAGGTAAGAGGAGAGAAGCAAGAGACAGATGTGTTATTTTCCTCATAAATCATGTTAACTACAGTAACTGTTGCTAACACAGTCCCAGCACTGAAGCTGGAACAATAACGCCACCCCACTCTAAAAGCAGCAATCCAAAATGGCTGGCTGTTCTTATGTGTATGTTTTTGAGTATCTCAGTGGGCTTTGCTGAAGGCAATGTCTTGCCATTCTGGTATTTCATAGAGCTCATTCTCTTGGTCAAGGACATACACAACTCACTTGTTAGATTATCCTGGCTATGTAACAGCTTCAGACTGAAACTTCTCAAGGTAACTAAAATCTGTATGTTAAAGATTTGCAGCTCGTAGTAAGTTAGGATTATCAGGAGATCCTTCTAGTATCTGAACTTGGGATGCAGCTTATAAATGTGTGTTCAGGGTTTTGTTTTTCAGTGAAACCGTAACTACATTCTCTGTCCATACGTCTGGAAATGTGATGCTCCATGCCTTGGGCAGCCAGCTTAAATTTAGTCATTCTGTTTAAGTCTTAACAAAGTCATTCTGAGCTTGGCTTTTGATCCTGGCTGGGTTCTCTGAAGAGCATGAGTGAAAGGGAATAATTTTATGTCAATCTAAACTTTGACGTGTTCATGTTATTTGTGTGTGTTTGTTTGGAGAAACAATAAGCATTTAAAAATCTGATGTAACAATATTAACAGGAGGGAAAACATACTTTGATTTCATTATGTTTGTTTTATGAATTATTCAAAGTCTGGATCTTGTTATATCTGTCAAATATCTGAAGTAACTGTTGTGGAATCAAAATGCAATTTATCAAAGCAGAATCAAAAGAGAAATTAAGTTAATTTCAAAGTCACTTGCAAAATGATGAGAGAAGATCCAGTTAGGATTGTGAACTACTGGGGATCTCTCTTTGCCTGGTTCGTTTTTACATTCCTGAAACACTGCTAGCAGCAGTGCTTCTGTTGTGACCAGTTTTCATGCATGCGTTGAAATCTGAAGCTTTTTCCTCCCCTTCAGAAGGAACAGAATAGCATAAAAACAATGTTAAATCTTTAGCAAGTGTTTGTATATGTGGGGTGATATAGGCCTGTACAAGTCACTGTCTGTACAGCCTCAAGTGACTGGCTCCATTGTAATAATTCCTCCTAATTCACCAAGTCCCACTTAGTCTTCAAGATGAGAGTGCTAGTGGATGACATAAACAAGGTATTGCATTTGCACATTAGTATTGTTTTAAGCCTTCTAGTAAGTTTTCTCTCAGTGTAGAACAGAGTAATTTTATTAGCATTTCTAAGGACTCATGGTTACTTATTCTCCTTCTGTTTCCAGCACTTTGGTCTCCTTTACAGGATGATACAGAGATTATCCGTTAAAACGAAGCAGCAGTGAAGCAAAAAGTCATCACCCATAGAGCAGCACTGAGCCACTGGTGAGCCCATCAGGAACCTTCTGCCTTCCATTGAATCTTGCTGTTTCTCTTCCTCTTTTTCATCTTTGCTACTTTATAGAGGGGAGTGAAGGCAGAAAGAAAATGGAATGTTAATTCCTGTGCACCTCTTAAGTGCTTTTCTTCACCTTCTTCCCCTGACTTGCACCATGTCTGTTTTCCTTTGCTTTTTGATGAGGGAAAGGCTCGGAGACTTCACTAGTTCCTGCAGGTTGTTTAAAACTGAACAGCTGATTCTGAGCAGCTTCTGTGAGTGTAAAACCAAGTCCAGCAACTTCATGGATGCATGTGCCACACAGCCAACTTGAAAACTGAACCTACAGAGTAGAGGGACATGTTACCTCTGCCCAGCAAGCAAGGACTCAGCAGTTATGTAAAAGAAAAAAAAAGTGCACATGCAAATTAAAGGCTGGTATATTTTCTTATGGCACTTCTTCCTTAAGTGCACTGCCTGGCTTTAGGAAGGTGTGTTGAGCAAGCAGTGTCTGCACAAAAATCTTATGTTTTGTTTAGACTGTGCAAGAACTTGTTCCCTTTTAGGAAGTGCACTGTAAATTATCTCAACTGTTGTTGACAGAGTGAGGAAAGATTGTTAAAATGGGTTCCTTGCATTAGTATTCTTACCAGGACAGGTTGTTTCCTGTCTCTGTGGGAGGATGGATTTTGCTGTGTACTTGACTTCTCTTAAAGTTTATGGTCTTCAAACAGTTCACAGCTGCCACCACTCCATGCTAAACTCTTGCTTGGTCTTTAAGGGGTGTTCTACAGTCCCAACTGCTGCAGGATCATGTTCTGTGCTCTTCCATGTAATGAGGTTATATTAAGAGCAAGAGCAACCCAACTCCTGCTGAGGTCTGGTCCTGTAATCCCTTCAGTCTTCATTCTTCAGTTTTTACTTCCAGATGGGTTCTGGATTTTGGGGTGTTTTCCCATGTTCACCTGCATCTCAGGGTCTCATTTCACATTTTTCAGCTCTACTATCTCTGGAAATACTGTTCCTGGCCTGCACTTACAAGCAAGTTCCCAAAGTGCTCGTTGCTGTCCTTTCATGTGCTGCCCCAGTATGTATGAAGGCAGATGACTTAGCCATTAAAAAGCAAAACAACACAAGGTTTATGAATGTCATTTTAAACGTGGCTGTTTCTAGAACTGTACCTATGAGAGTATATTGGAAGACATTCTCTCTGTTACTTTTATCCTTGAACAAGCCTTATTTTTAGTTTGTTGATGCTTCCGTAGTTGCCCAAGACTAGTGGCCAGTGCTGGGCAAAGATCAGAGGGACAAGTAACGAGTTGCTCAAGCATTGCCCTTGTCTTAAGTTGAAGTTCTTCCTGAATTCCAGCATCCAGGGTAAGCAGGGTACTTGTCACTAGTTTCTGGTGAGATGAATGCCCTTCCTGGGCAGCATTGCACTTTGTTTACCCTCAGTTTCTGGAAAATATATCAAGATACTGACTATGAGTCCTAGGCTAGTTGTAGTTCTAGAAGATGTCGTTGACTGAATACTACTGTCCTGACACTCAGCAGTGTTTGAGTCCTTCCTGAAATTTGTTCTATGCATACGAGGTCTCTTCACAGGCCAAAGTGACTACCTTTTTTTGGTGTTGTTTTTTTTTGTGTGTGTGGTTTTTTTAAATTTCTATGTATATTTAAAATAGCATATTTTACAGGGGCTGAAAAGCTCTTGTGGGTTTGGATGAAGATGTACCCTTTTTTTGTATGCAAAGAAAATTCAAGCTCTGTATTCTTGTCTGCACTACTACTGCCGTGCATGCCATGTGTTAGAAAAAAAGTTGTGGCCTCTCACTGCCCTTGTCGGTTCAATGGTGTCCAAAGCACTGATTTCCATCTATCTTTCTTTGTTTCACTGTAGTCTTCTTCTTGGAGTACCCTTACCCTATGATGTGTGCTTTCTGCTCCTTTAAATGTGTAGCAGCTTGTTCTTCAAAGCATCTTTTCCAGGAGAGCAAGAGCATGCTGCTGTCAGTGGCTCGCTGTAATAGCAGCAGGTGGCATGGTATCAAGCACTCTTGAAATATCAGCCTGACAGGGAAACTTGCTTTTTTATTATCTTTTGAGTGTTTATTTTAAATACATCTCTTTGCGTGCCTGAAGTATTAATGACACTCCTCTGCCAAATGAATTTTTCATGGCTTCTGAAATTGCTGGAGTGGCTGTGACATGAGCCTTGTTTTCCTCTAGCTTTTGTTTATGCTCTCCCCTTAGAAACTGCATGTGTTGTGCTGTGGGAAAGTGTGTGCTCTGGACTGGGGTAGGTTCAGAACATGCTGCAGTGGCTATCTGAAAATCTTTCTTTAGGTTCTGAGTATCTGTATGTAGCTTCAGAGGCTTCCAGCTGTATCATACGTTGCTGGTGTTACACTTGGACAGGGTGCATTTCCTGCACTCCCACAGATTCCTTAACCAGGCTTAATGAAACTGTTACTCCACTGAGAAAAATAAAAAACCCCAAAATTGTTAGCAATCATACTGCATCTTGATGTGATGCAGATCGAAATGGGCAAGAGAGAACCCAGAGAGTTCTTCCTTGCAGTGAAGCCTTCAGACTTGCAGATGAGAAGCTCGAAGCTCAGAGTAAAAAATTTCCATCAAGGCAACACAGTATGGTTTCAGCTATGTTGCTGTCAAGGTTGTAGCATTAAAGCAAACACTTTAGTTCCTTGTGGTCTCAACAATAAACTGCTAACACTCCTAATGCAGTGCCAGAAGTCAGTGGCAGCTATGTGAAAGCAAAGCACACAGAGGTAAATGAGGAGAGGCTGTAAACCTCAGGGGCAGTTGAGATAGTACATGACACTCTTCTGCACGAGGGTAATTTGTCTTCTAATCTGATTGGGTGCATTTTGTGTATCCTAGCTGGCTGCCATAGAAAGTAGTTTTGCTACAGATAAGGGTTTATGCTTCTGAACAAAGTGCATGTGCACTGAAACATATATTCAAATCTGAGATAGTAAAATTCCAACATTCTCATAGCTGGAACAGAGTGCCCATCCTGGGAGTGATCTTAGTTCCCACATTGCGGTTTGCTTTGGGAGGTTGACAGAGAAGCTTGTAAATAGACCCTGCTATTCTGCTACATTTTGTAAACAAAGAAACAAAACCCAAAACCAAACAAAAAAACCCAAACAAAAAAACAAACAAGAAAAATGGTGCTGATTTGTACTGTAGCATATCTGGTAAATTCTGTCACCAACACAACACACAAAGGCAGAAATCCAACAGCTACTCTGATAAAATAAAAATTTTCCACAACATTGCATGAGAGCTCTGTGTAGCTGATTCCTGTTGGCCCTATTTTTACCTAACCCTTTTTATCAGCAGTTTGACTGGTCTGGAAGGAAGAAGCATTGAAAATACATGTCCACATATCTACCAGTGGCTAGCAGTTGATGCTTCTAGCCATAAAATAATTTCCTTTGATATCTCTCTGACTTAACCTGTTGTCCTGGTGCTGTCGAAGTCTGTGGCTCACAAAAGTCTGTTTTTCTAACAGGATTTAATGAAGCTGTTCATCTCTTCTGTCCACTCCACAAAGGCTCTAATGGGGATTCTGTGTGATTAGTTTGGACTATTGTAGTTGATCTCCCAAATAAGAGAGCTTGGTTTATTGTTGTGGAATAAGTACCTCCGTGCAATATGAGCTCCACCCTCATACTCAGCGCTAAAGGGAAAGACCCTGATGCCAAAATAGAGTTAAGTACCCTACTATCTGTGCCTGGAGGAGTTACCACAATCTATTTAGATGTTTGAAAACCAAAATTGTTGTGGGGCTTGGTTTTGGGTGGGTGGTTGGTCATTTGTTTGAAATCATGCATTCTTATGTTGATCACAGTACAAGCCAAACTACTGAGCTGTTCCTGCAGCTTGTGGCCAAGCAGAGTTTTACATCTAAGCGCCATTCAGCCCTGACTTAACGATCTGAATGAGGGGGGTACTACTACATGTGTCAGTAAATTTGGCCTCTTGCTCCTCAAATTATGGGCACCTGCTTGCTCACTTTGATCTGTTTAGTTTCCATTTGTAGTAACTGGGTAGCAGCTTCAAGGTTATAATATTTGCAGCTCAGGAAAAAAAAAGTTGATTTATCTAGCAATGTTAACTCAATTATTTATCTCTTGTGTGTCCTGAAGAACAAATGTATATTGAGGTAGATATTTAAAAGCTAATGGAAAAGTCAATGCAGTTGATCTACATATTTTTTTCTGACTATAAATGTAATAATATGTAAGTATTTTAACAGTTTTCATTTCCTTGTTTGTCCCTTTTTCCCTTGGAAAAATAAACCAAGTGAGTAGGTTTGATGAATAGATTTGTTGGAGAACTGTTTGCTGCTGGAAGCTCAAAAAACTGGAATCTCCTTGCATTATTTGAAAGAATAGACACCCTGCAAAAAGGGAGAAAATGTGTGTGTTTTAGAGCTTACATCATCCTTTCTATACAGTCAAAAGTTAGTGTGACAGAAAAGATTTAGACCCTAAGCAAGATTCCAGCAATCTGAGGGGGGGCAAATCTTCATTTATTCAAAGGGTTTGTGCGGATTTGAAATTATTGAAGTTTCTATGCAAGACAGCTTCAATACTGTGAGAAACTGGCTACCTGTGAAGCCAGCTCAGCCTGTGCTGGTGGTAGGTAGATTGTTACGCTTCTGTCTGTACCAAGTGACTTCTTGAACACTTAAAACCGATTTACTCATTATTAACATGGCCAGAGCTGTGTTCGCTGCGCATGCGGCAATTCGGGTCTTTCAAACCACGGCGGTCGAAGTTGTGGAGCGGGAGACTGACCTGAGCCCGGGACGCGCACGCGACCAGGGAGGCCGTGCTGCGGTTTTGCCTCCT
>NW_009952262.1:116560-119941 GCF_000747805.2 Chaetura pelagica
GGGCAGGTGCCCTGTTACTGTTTGCAGCGGCAGCTGAAGCACCTGCATTCGTGGTGTGCCCAGGCCATGCGTGCCTCGTTGGTGGGCCGTGAAACTGGTGTGCTCTGGAGGCTCAGGTACGGCCCAGAAGGGCCTTAGCTTCTCAGACCAGGCCATACAAACTGGTGATCTCTCTTTCTAGAAAAGAAAGAAAGGAATGTCTTCTAAGTCAGAGAAAAGGCTGAAAACCGAGGCCAAACCTTCAAGGGTGGCAGAAAAACCTCTGGGACAAGGCAGTAAAGAAGAGGGCATGTTCCAGGTATGAAGGGTGGGGATCTGTTCTGGAACACATCTTTCTTCTCTATACAGGTCTCTCCCTTCTACCTCCTTTACTTGTAGCAGAGCACTTTTGTGGCTGAGTTGGCTTCCTGGGGTGCCTGCTGTTCCTTCACTAGTCCTCTGGCACACTGGGTAATCCAACAGGTGCTTTGGGTTGAAGATCACCAGGTTGTTGCAAGGCTGGTTTTAACTCAGGCTCTGTGTCACCACAGATTGGGACGATGCGTTATGTCAAAGTGTCCTGCTTCAAGGGGAAGGTCCTTGTGGACATCAGGGAGTTCTACACGGACAAGGAGGGCAGCACAAAACCAGGGAGGAAAGGTAAACCATGTTTGGCAGTTGGAGGCTGTGCCAGCGTCTCAGCTCAGCTGCTGGCTCTCGAGCTCTGGCTCAGCCTGTCTCCCTTGGTGGCAGGGAAGACCTGTGCATGCTACAATGAGGATCCGGGGAGCTGAGCAAACTGTGTGGGAGGGTTTAGCACTTTCTCAGTCTGTGTGGCAACAACTGAAGAAAAGCAAGAAGAATGACTGTGACCCTCTGGTGAGATCTAGAGCTTGGCAGGACTGCTCTGAGAAACAGTGCAGGAAGCTGCTGTGCAGGGCAAAAAGGTGGTATATAGTGTGTTTTCCTCTAATCTGTGATTGTGGAGCTGTACTTGGCAGGGAGAGCCACCAAGAAATAAATCTACCCTTCCCTTTCTAGGTGTGGACAGGAAGGGTAAGACCGTTCTGGATCCATATGAAGACACTTCAGTGTTTCTGTGCTAGGTGTTCCTTATTATTTTGGGAAAGAGACGGTGTGTTACAGTGGCACAATTTGGGTGGCCCGTCACAGTGGCAGTACCTGAGTAGATGATGCAAGCAAAGGCAGCTGGAGGAAGGAAGACACATTTTTCTCCAGAGCACTTCAAATTCCAAGTCAATGCTCAGCTTAGGCTTTTTACTGTGGAACTTCAACAGTGACTTGCCAGCTTACCTCATAATTCACAGGCCCTGGACTCTTCACTTGCACAGTGTGTTATGCCCAGCAAAGATTCAGTTAATATGGGGTTTCTTGAGTAACCTTTTGGTCCTTGCTACGAATTTTTGTGTCAGGGCAGACAAATTTGCTTCAGCTTGGTTTGCTTCATAACCACAAAGCATGTTTTTTCTTCCAGAAATTAATTTCCTTCAGAGAAGTTACAAGTACAAATTACTTGCTTAGAGGCAACTATGTACCCTGTAGTGAAAATGGGAAGCAAAGCCCTCAGGGTTTTTTGTGCTTCTGGGGACAGAGAGGGAAAGGAGCATTGTGGACTCCTTCCAGGCTGAAAAAAGCATACCCACAGTGTAAGACAGAAGGTCTGTCAGTTAAAACACAGTTAATTGATACTTTTTTTTTTTTCTTTAAATACTGCCTTGGATGTTTTCTCTGGAGTTCTTGGCCTGTGATCTTTATCTAGAGATTTTAATGAAGCTTGGGCCCAAGTTTTTTTAATGTGATTCTTAAAGCCAAAAGGAACAAGTTGACAAAATCACAATGCCATGCAACAATTCCACTACCATGTTTGTTTTGTAAGGAAGAGAGACAGGATGTTAAGACCTTATCTCTGCTGCATCTAAAAAGAAGCCAGTTCTTTTATAGTGTCTAAGCCACACTAGTGATTTTTTTTTGTTAGCAGTAGGTTGTTGTTGGTTTTGTTTTGTTTTTCTTGGGTTTTTTAATAGAGCGAGAGTTGGCATTATTTCATGTGGGCAGTTGAAAGGATGGTGTGTTCACTGCTGTGTGAAGTAAGGTTCTCTTAAAACTTCTTCCCAGCTCATGTGGGTGGGAGCAGTCTATAAGGGGCTGTGGGACTCTTGAAAGGCAACTGGAACTTTTATTTTCATGTGGTGCTTCTGTGAAAGCTTTGAGTACTTCTTAATATGGATGCTGAAGAGCTGGCATAACTGCCAATGCTTCAAAGGCTGCTTCTGTTTTTGGTCTGTGCCTCTGCCTCAGATTCCAACTTTCCCTTCTGTAGCTAGTCTGAAGGAACTAGTCTGGTGTGTTACTTGATGCTTACCCCTTGTCTCCATTGAAACCCCTCCTTCTGATGTTTCTAGGGATTTCGCTCTCTGCAGACCAGTGGAACCGGCTGAAGGCAATAATTCCTGAGATCGATGCTGCAGTCAAGAAATTTTAAGATGAAGAATCTTGGACACCTTCAATCTGTTTCCTTTCCCTGAAGTACACTGACAACTATAAAGCCAAGTGAGAATCCTTGGAGCCTTCCACTCACCTTGCTGGGGTTTCCTCGCTGAGATGGTCATGCTGAAAAGACCAGAGACTCTTCTGTTTTCAAGAAGTAGCTTGTAAGGAGCACCTGAGACTACAGTCAGTGCTGTGAAGTGAGACTTCGGTACCTCTGGTCTCAAGCAGACTTGAGGTCTGTGCTGGTGAGGGACATGACACTGGCTTTCCAGGGTTGATGGCTTCAGTCTACCTTGTGGAGTGCTTTAACTGCTCTACATCTGCTGCTGCCTTCCACTTGGTTTACTGTTTAATAAGATGTTTTTTTTACCTCATGTTGGTATCCTCTGTGTTTCCTCCACAGGTCATCCTGGCTATTTCAAGTACTTTCTGTGTTGGTAAGGGTTGTTTGGTGTTTTTTGGGGTTGTTTTTGGTTTTTTTGAGTGAAGAAAAGGATTATTATACATGAGCAACTGGTTTGTCTGTAGAGGGTGAATATGCACAATAAATGTGTTTGCATTATAAAAAGGAGAGGCATAGTGTTTCACAGGCTGGCACCTCAACTCTTTGTTTCAGGTACCCTTCTTTGTAGGTTGCTGTTGGATTTCCCTTTCATAAAGAGAGTGCTCTGTAGTGTTTAGTCTCATGATATATTCCAAATAATCTTGGTATACAGAAGCAGTCAGATCCAGGTCATGGAAGGACAAGCTACAATGTGAATTACTAAAAGGAACTGGTAATTAGGAAGCCTATTAAATAGAGGGGAAATTAAAGGCCTAAGGAGGAAAAAGAATATTCCTTTCCCTGTGGCAGAGAAAAATGACAAGCTGTGGAAAGAGTGGAGAGAGGAT
>NW_009952262.1:120123-122368 GCF_000747805.2 Chaetura pelagica
ATTTTATGCTTGAGCTCTAAATGGATACCACTCCGGGATCAGCTGCAGCAAGCACAGCCTTCCTCAGCAAGACTTTTCAACAGCTTGCATCTTCCATCTATTTTCGGTTTTTCTCTTGCCCTGGTTTCCATAGTATCTGAATGCTTCATGCTCTTAAATATATTTGACACTTGCAACACCTTGGTGAAGTAGGAGGTACTAGGGCTCTTTCTCTGTAGAGGTGCTGGGGCTGTAAAAGCTCAGGGTTGTGATTGAAACTAGGCTTTCCTAAATGCTGAGTTTGTAACTGCTGTATTAACTTTTCCCTGGGGATAGCAGGAATAACAAAAAATCTTCATGAAACTGTCTCTCAGTAAAAACTTGGAAGGGCTCAGTGCTGTAGCTGCTTGGACCAGAGGTGGAATTGGGTACACTTGATGACTGAGGCATTCTCCTCTAATCCTGTCTTCAGCTATTCTCTATTCAAATGTCACATTTCTTTCTCTCAAGGAAATGAGAGAAAGCATGAGAATGCTAGATTATGTTCCAAAATCAGGTTGCTCATGCTGTAAACTTATTCCCGTGGAACATTTATAATGTAATGTCTTAATACGGTGCTCAGAGATGAAAGATAACTGCAAGATAAAGAACTTACAAAGAAAGATGAAAGAAACAGATGACATGGGTATGAACCCAAGATGCTAGGGGTGCTCAGTTCTTTTGTTTTGTCCAAGCCCTGTGGTTCCCAGACTAACACATGTGGCAGAAATAACCATCTCTATGCAGGAATGTTTGGGGGCAGAGGGAGAGGCCAGATCAAATCAGCAGAACTTAATAACTGCTGAATAAAACCAGGTCCGAACTGAACTTGATCAGGTCAACTGAATATTGCATGGTTCTAGAGCTGATGACTAGTCTCCCCTAAATTGCAAAAAGAGGGCCATGTTCCATTGTTTTCTGACTAGCTTTCTTTCAAGCATTGGAAGAAACAGTTTGCAAACAACTAAAACTTTTTGTGTAAGAGGCAACAAGGGATTTTTGTTGTTTTATTTTTTATTTGTGTTTGGTTTTGTTTTGGTTTTTTATTGTTTTTGTTTTTTAATCCTCAAAGAACAGCTGCTCTTGATCAGAAAGATATCTGGAAACTTTGATGTTTCATTCCAATCTACCCACTGTTACAGACAACTTCTGATAATAAAATCTACAAGCCTTAAAACTTAGCTAATTTTTTGTTTGTTGCAAAGTTAAAACATTAAAAAACACTAATCTTAAATTGGTTGGGATAACATACCCAATGAAAAGTAAACAGCAAGGTAAACTTGGTAAACAAGAGAGAATGAAAGTTTATTGCAACTTGAACTCTTACACAGTGAGGGTGTTTTTCTCTTAGCCTGGCTGTCCTGGAGCAGTTTTCTCTGCAGAATCTTTTGCTCCAGACAAGAAACAATCACATTGTAGGAATGAATTTTTATCTTCTTGAGATACTATATTGTTGCTTGGATATTTTCCGCCAGGTCTGTCTTAGTCCCTTGGCTCTTCTGCGTGGAGACCAAATTGGTAGAAAGGTAGATTGTTTTGAAGGATACTTGTAAGATCCTTTCCTGTCCCACCCCCCTCTTTTTTTCTGGGCTGTTGTGAGGATTACGTGCCTCAAGTGCTGTCTCCTAGGTGATGTGGAAATTCAGATCTCCAGCTTGTATTTTCTCCGTTCCTTGATGCCTTTAGGAGCTGGAAGGAAAGGGCAGGCACTCCTAGTGCAAAGTGTATCCTGCTGTTCCAGAGTCCTTTGTTTGAGCCCTTCTCAAATTGACTGGACCTCTTCACCTTTTATGTTAAGCTGCCCCTGTCTAAATCCAAACACTCATATGCCTCAAGAATGCAGGAAAGTATAGATGTGTTTAAAGAAAATGCCTTGATTTTTTTAATTTTTTTTTTTTTTTTCCCCACTAGCAAATATATCTCTGCAGAAGAGAAACTTCCTGGGCACACAATGTGGTTTTATTTAATTTGTGACGCAGCATCTCAGGTTTGGGCAGAACCTGTTCCTTTATCCTCTGGGAACCATGCATCTGATCTCTGTTGTGTCCCTTCTAGCTCACCCTTGCAGCCTCCTCAGTGACAAATACAACATGTTTCTTCACCTGCAAAGATGACCAGTGATTTCCCATTTTTTCACTCTCTCTTGGTGCTGTTACTATCTTTTATTTACCCCTTAATCCTGTTACTGTGGTATATAATTCTCTGTCTTGGCTCTGTAAACTCTTTC
>NW_009952262.1:122579-125214 GCF_000747805.2 Chaetura pelagica
CTGCTGATTGGCAGTTATTCTATTTTTCATTTACCAGAAGTATTTTCATGTCTGTTTTTCTCTGCTGCAGTTGGGGTGATTACAATGCCTATCAATGGACTCCAAAAAATACTGGATATATCTTTTATTCTAAATAGACATTCTCTACCTGAGGCACAGGGTTCCTCAAGTTGTAACATAAACCCAGAGCAGCTTGTGCTGCAGCAGCTGACATGAAAAAGCAGGCTAGGAACAGAAAGGTGCTTGAAAACATTACTTGCTTAGCCGTGATTCATCCAAGGTAAGGTTTGCTGCTGTTGTGATAAAGGTCTCTAGTTTTTAAGATTGCCTTATCTGTCTGCAGCTATTAAAAATTAGAACACCTTGACTTGTCATAGGCTTCTGAGCTGATACTTCCATATAGATAGCAGAACCCTGGTTATCTCTGCAAGAGATGTAAATGGGATGTTTGAGTGTGGGGAGTTCTGTTTTTTTAGAGTGATTTTTAGGGGTAGTACCACCCTCAAACATATGGCAGATCTGCAGAAATAGTCTTGAGACACCTTGCAATGGCCACTGGGTTCAGGCAAGGCTGCAAAAAGCTGAGGGCCTTCGTGAGTCCATTCAGTGAAAAGCCTGGATGCATATTCCAAGCTCTGGCACCTGTTGACCAGCTCCACACACAGGTGGGGACAAATAGCCAGGACTAGAGAAAGAAGGGTACAAAACTCTAGCTTGCAGAAGCGTTGAGATCCTCTGCTGAGTTCAAGAGAGGAGAAGAATGAATCCACAGTGCTTTCCTACTGAGGGCCGGCATGTGCTTCTGGTTATGCAGGTGCATTTGTTATTCTTGTCATGATTTCAGTCTGGGAGTCAGGTGGGTACTCATACATGAACAGTACTCTCAGCTTCTCCCTCTGCTTCCTAGGATCAAGACCCCTCTTCTTCACCTGGTAACCCACCCTCTTTTTCCTAACTTTTTCTGCACAGATACCACCATTGAAACTTGCTGCAAGTATCTCCTGTTGCAGGGGCCTGGAGTCAGTCCTTTCTAGGTAAAATCAAGTGTAACAGATCTGGGTAGTATTTGAGCCAGTGCTCTGGGAAGTGAGCTGTGTGAGCTAATATATGGGGTCTTGTGGGGAGAGGGCAGGAAAGACAGGGCTCAGGGGGCAGGCAAGAGGGCAGTCTGCTGAATTGGGCTGCTGTGTGGGAGCACAGAACTGTTGTTGCACTGGGTATGTGTGTTGTGTGGCAGGGTTCCCTCTTCCATGTATTGCTTCCATCTATCTGCAGGATCCAGGGAACGAATAGTGGGAGATGGCAGAAAACTCCTAGTGGGGAGACTAAGCAAGGGGAAGAGAGGCTGGGCTGTGCTTGTACCATGGTCCTTTGTAAAGCCTCAGGCCGGGCATGTTCAGCTGAGAACCTGGCACTGCCAAAGCTGTTCAAACTATCTCTGCAAACAATCCAGCAAACACCTCCCCTCCCTCCTCCTAGCACCAAGGTGCAGAAGTCCATTCATCATCAGGGACACTGGGGCAAGATCACAAGCTAAAATATATGGTGTGATGACAAGAGCTGTGTGTGCTGCAGAGGAGATGCCCTGTGGAATATACAGGCAGTGTGTGGCCACAAGCGGCGGAGCTGGGCTGGGCTGTGTCCCTGCAGCAACTGAGGGCAGCTGTTCCCTGTGGAGCATAAGCTTCGGGTGTGCTGTGTCCCAGCAGAGGTGAGAGAGCTTGGGCATCCTGGCCTGTGCTAAGAGCACTGACATCCCCTGCTGCCTCCTGTCAGGACTGGAGAATCTGGTGGGAAAGCAAATCATGTCCTCGAATGAGGAGTCAGATCTGACCCTGGTAGCAATAATGGCTGCTTCAACATGGGGATGCAACCAGCGTCTGACCATCTGGCACAGTCTGAACAGGATAGAGCTAGAAATGCCTCAGCCAAGCCACAGTCTGGGGGTTCCTGAGCTTCTCAAAAGAAAGGGCCTGGGGCAGAGAGACCTGGCCAGGGTTGTAGACCTGGGACCAGGTATTGCTTCACATTGCAGCTAAGCTCTCTCCAGGACTGGCACTGGTGCCTGTACTCACTGCGTTGTCAGTTTCTTCAATCTGGGGGAGGGTTGTGTTAAAACATTTTCTGCTTTAAATTTATTTTCCTCCAGACCCTTGTGCTGAGACACTGAGAAAAAGGGACCAAATGCTGATTTCTGATATGAATGTTGAAGCACACTCTGCCTTGCCTTTCGTTAGCGGTACCAGAGCAAGCTCTTATTTTGGAAGAAGCTCTAATGCATCATTTCCTGACAGCTGATGAAAATTTGTCCTTCTGAGATAAGTACCAGGACCTACAAATAATACCTCCCACCCTGCTGAGCACACAGGGCCTGTTCTTGGCTGTTGAGAGCTCTCTCCTTTGCTCTCAGGGTCTCAGTTTTTCTGGAACTTAGGGCCTAAAAATATGCATTTTCTCTTGCCCAGGAAAGAGGCGTCTGCCTCCACCTCGGCCTTAGGATACAGCCAAAGCTCCCTCACCTCTTCGTCTTGTGGCTGCAAGCGCTTTCGTGATTCTCCTCGCCAAGGAGCCCTCTTCTGGCCCACCCCCCCTGCCCTGGGTGCCCCTCTCTCGCCCCCCGTCCCCGCGTCCCCCT
>NW_009952262.1:126094-155326 GCF_000747805.2 Chaetura pelagica
CACGACGTGCTGCCCCGGCACCCCAGTGGGGGCTCCCGCCTGCCCATCGGCGGCCTGGGGAAGGGTCTACATCCCCGGCGCCTGCGGGCGGGGGTCGGCACCCTGGCCCGGGTGGGGTTCGCCGTCCACGCGCCGGAGCCCCGCGGAGCCCCTCTGCGCTGGTCCTGGTACCCCGCGGCAGCGCGGGGCCCGGCGTGGTCGCGGTGTGGGTGCTGTGACAAAGGCGCGATGTGAAGAGCGGGACAGCCAGGGCTGGGGCGGGAGCTCTGGGTCAGCGGCCAGACGATCTCCTTGTGGCCTCAGACCCCCTTCCAGGCAGGAGTACGGCGCTACAGTTTTAAAATCCGTGTAACAAAGAACATCGGCCGCAAATCTGCTGTTGTCAGTGGCGTTTGGGATAGGTGAGGGGCCTTCTTGACGATAGACTGAGAGAGGTGAGAGGTCTCTGCTGAAAGACATTTAGTGGATGCTAAAAAGTTCGAGAAGGCTTGTTTAGCTGCGCTTACTGTTGTATTTGAAAGCTGTATTTCGAAAAGCTGTCGCGTTCAGAATGTCGGCTCCCTTCTGTGGAGCGGTTCCAGCCCACTCCCAGCAGGTGTCTGGGACCTTGTGATCACCATAGCTGCGACTGGGAGTTCACGAAGCCCGTTTTCTGTGAGGGTGATCGCAGCACCACTCCCTCACACATGTAGAGCAAGCCTGCAGAGAACCGACAGTAAGTACCTTGGAAGCTGTCAGTGCTCAGCCTGGGTCTCTCTGCTCTAAAACGGTCCATGTGTTGGTGTGCAGTGGAGGGAATGTGAGTCGCATTCAGTCCTGTTGCCTCAGGTTTCAGATTTAGGAGGAAAAGTGAGAAACACTGTGAGTGCTGTGGCAACTTGTATCCTTCTAGACGGAACAAAGAGGGAAGAGGACAACAGAAAAATAAACTTATTTTCAAACAAAAGGCCAAATCTAATCCCAATGCAAAAGGAAGACACTTCCTCACTGTGGGAGCTGGGCTGACTTGAATTTAGCTGAGGAGGTATATTTGGTTGAGACTTCAGAACCAAAATGCCAAGTACTTGTGAGTCTCTGTGTGCAAGGGACTGAGCCAGCCCAAATCTGCTAACATCTGACAGTGAGTTACCAAGTTTCAAACCCAATGAGGAAGAGAATGGGCCCAAGACAAGACAAAGTCACACATTTCATTTCAGTTGACCTATTAAATATAGACTGTGTGGTCTGAGGTCAGGTTCCAGGCAAGAGACAGATTCTAGGGATCTGCCACTTAGGTATGGGAATTAGGGGGGGGCAGCACTGGCAGCCAGATCTGTGTGACATTAACTTGCTGCTAAACGCATGATTTATGCAGCAAAATAAATATACCCTTTGTTTTTGACATTTTAGGGTGGCTGCAGGTGTTGGTCAAGGGTTGTTCGTGCTCTGTTCTGTCCAGAAAAGACCACTGAGATTTGTAGGTACTTCTGGTGGCTATTGTACAGTTATTTCCATGCACCTTCAGTTTCCTCTGACCCTTGTCCCCCTCCTGTTTTGTACAAAGTGAAAGGCTGGTATTAATTTCCTGATAGCATGGGTTTACCTGTAGGCCCCCAACCTGGTTTGGGAGTAGGTAATATACTTTTTCAATAAGTAGTTCCTCCACAAGGATGGGGGGAGGGGCAGTTAGCATGCAGCAAGGAAATTAGACCCACAGTCCAGCCAACCCTGACCCCAGCCTTTTCTTCCCATCTTATCAGGTCTGGCTGCATTGGCTTAGGCACCATGCAAGAAGGGCAAGCTGGTGAGGAGCCGCCGCTCCTGTTAACATCAGTAGGCCTGGAGGGTGCTAGACATGACCCAGAAGCTGCAGTGACCTGAACAACTGTCACAGGAGCTGGCCAGGGCTTTTCAGCCCCTGGCACATCTGTGTAACTATGCACTCATTCCTGCATCATACAGAACCCATAATCTTTTTGGGGCAGTTTTAACAGCAGATTCAGTTTTCTCTCCCCAAGTTGCCTGATCTGTGGTGAGATCCAGTTGACAGCTCACATGCAGCTTCCATCTGCTTTTCCTTTTCTTTCCCATAATGGGGAGAAGCAGTTGTGTGAGAAGCCGGCACTATTGATAAAGTCCAGAAGCTCCTCTTGCAATCTCTTGCCTCTTGACATGGAGCTGAGCAGCTGCCTCTGTCCCCAGAGAGGAAGGAAGGCTGGAAAAGGCTTGGCAGGGGCAGGAAGGTGTGAATTGAACTGCAGAGTCTGAGACCCCAAGAGTTAGCTACGGCTGTCTTGTACAGGTGCTGAGCAGTAATGAATTCACTGGAGACAGAGGAGGATCTTACAGGCCTGCTAGAAACATGAACACTGTTACAAAGTGGTTTTGTTGGTGCCTGACTATTCATGTCTCAGCAGCCTGACTACTGGTAGCTTATACTGCTTATTCCAGCCTCCTAATATTACTAATGAGGTAGTTTTTCTATTTATGTTAATCACAGATACATTTGCATGTTAACAGGAGTGTGTCTTAGAGCTTTAATGGTAAGAGTAGGGAGGGATTTGAACAGTCTTGGAATGGGTCAGAGGAGACTGAGCAGGGAGAATCTAGTGGAAATTTTTGGCCTTGGGTTCCAGGATCGGGCAGAAGGCAGTTCCTCCAGGAGTGTCAACTTTGCTCTCCTGACTGGGTTTCCTAGCAGTGCCCCTGGTAGGAATATGGAGAGATTCTGCAGTGTGAGATACAACACTAAAATGCAGGGGAATGGCAGGGACAGGAGGAGACCTCTTGCAGGGCTTCTGTAGTGGTGTGTGGACAGCTGGGTGGCTTTTCCAAAGGGCAAGGGAGCAATAACAGCTTCAGCCTAACTTGCCTTACTGACAGCTGAGCTTTGACTCAGCTTCTGCAGGTTTGCAGATAAGCTCCCCACTGACTCCATGCTTCCCCTGCTGAAATACTGTATGTGATTTCTAATGCTAAGCTGAATCAAGAGACCCTTCTCTTCTGCAAACTGACAGCCTTTTCTTGCTCGAGGCTTTAGACTGCTGATATCTGGAGTCGTGTTTAGGATCTGAAGGGACTGTAAATCCCAGAGTAAATGAGTGGTTTGTAGGGAGGATCAGGCACAGAATATATATATGTATATGTGTGTATATATATATGTATATGTGTGTATATATATATATTTAATGCTGCAGTCTCTTCTGAGTGGAACTAGGCTGAATTCTGCTTACAAGGAGCTGGAAACCCTCCTGGAGCTGGTGGGAGTAGGGTGGTATCATCCAACACTAAGGGGACATACAGGTTCTTTTAGGGATCCTTGGCAGAATGATGATAGCACTAAGTGTTACTTACACTGAAAGATTCATTTTCTTAACAGAGTTTTATGGTTCGTATAGCACAGAATTTATTATTAGAATGGCAAGGGATTTCTACAGGCAGAATCACTATAGTACAATCTACAAGTACCATAATACAGAATTTATAGTATAATGTAACTTCTGATTTCTGATCAGCTGGACCCCCTGCAGATCAGGTCAGATTTTGATACATGGTTTACTGTATCAATATAACAATCAGAATCTAGACTCAAAAGAAGACAAGTCACTCTGTACTTGGAGGAAGCAGATGCTAGTGAAGGTATATCTGGCCACTGGGGGTCCTGGCTCTTGCTGTCCCACCACAGCATCTCTGGTTCAAGTTCCCCCATTTAGGATTTGCAATGGCTTGATTTTGTAGACAGTGCTCTGTGTGCTGTTGTGGTTTCCTGTTCTGTGACTGGATCATTAACAGCTCCTGGCTGGCCAGGTGACTGGGACCTTCAAGGTTGGCACTTTAACACCATGTCCCATGTCTCAGCAGGCATAACTGACTTAGTGTTAAGAGTGTCCAAAGAGGCATAAGCCTAGTGACCTGAGTTTGCTGTTAACTTAAGCAGGAAATGTGGAAGTGTGATGTTTGTGGAGGGTTTTTTTTTCCCTAGCAGGGGCTGTGAGCACAGATGTGATTTGCGTAGCTGTAGCAGCTTATTTGAGTTGGAATGGAAGAATGGCAAAATCTCATTGCCTTTGGTTGGGATTGTCCTGAGCCCATAAAAGTTGTGTGCCATGGAGTCACTCTGGGGTGGAGGGGAAAGATCCAAGCAGCCCCTGTCCTGCATCCATGTTTGGATTCACAAAGAGGTGAAGAGGCTTTGGAGTACCCCAAGCCAGGCATAAGAAGGTGGGTTCAAAGAAAGAGGCCTTTTTGTTTGTGCCATAACAATGCATCTGCAGCCCCAGCACAACAGTGTGGACATGGACATTTAGCAACAAGCTGAAGGAACACATCCTGCCTTTTCTTAGGATATGAAATGCCAATGTGAATAGGAGTTACAGTGAGGGGGTTAGATGCATTCTAGCATTTGAGTCTATTCTCTAGTCCTTTGCCCATTCTCATCTGAAACAACTCAAATGACAGAGCTCCAGGCACTTCCCTGGGGAGATCATTCCACAGTCTAATAAATCTCTCTGTGCTAGGAAATGTTTCTTGATAACCAGCCAGTTTTTTTCCTTTTCTTAGTTTCATTTGATTATTCTTAGCACCAGAACACCCAAAGATGATCCCTCTTCTTCCTTAAGGGGCTAAAGTTTCTTCCCTTCTCCCTTGGCTCCAGTGTTAGGCTTAGGTGTTATGGCAAATCTTGACTAAGAATGTCAAGATCTGGTCTTATCCATGTGCTTTTCATCTTGCTTCTCAAGTTGTCCCTTGCAGAATGCATTATGCATTGCTGTTCTCTGTATTCCCCTTGTCATGCAAATGTACATTTATGTGCTTTTGTACATGTCGTATGGGTGTATGTATGACACAGAAAGCCAGGCCTCTCCTCCCATAGCTTTCCATGATTCTGTGAATCTAGATCATGGGGCCTTCATATGAGCCTAAAATCCCAGATGATTTTTTCTCTTTTCCTTCCCACCCAGCCTATCTCCTATTGTTATCTCCTATCTCTGATCCTTGTCTTCTGGGCGGTTTCTCCCACAGGCTAAGTTGGCATGCATTTTGCTCTCCTGCTGTTTCTCATCTTTTTCAACACCTGTTTCAAACCTGGTTGATTCACTGGAACCCTTTTCCATGAGTTCAGTAGACCTTGGATGGGGCCTGAATGTCCTTTGTTGTTTCTTTGTCTTGTGCAAACCTCGCACTTAAAAAAAGTCAGATCCTGCACAGGGTCCGTCTTAGGCACTTCCTCTGTACCTGAGCAGAAACAATGGGACACCTGCTGGAACAGGGCAGCATCTGTAATTCTTGTGTTTGGGTTATCTGCTATTACCAAAGAGGAACGTTGTGTCAATGAGCCTCTGCAATTGCATGTCTAACTGGACCCTTGCTGTATCCACTCCAGGTTGTGCATTCCTCACCTACTGTGCCAGAGACTCTGCCATCAAAGCCCAGACAGCACTGCATGAACAGAAGACTTTGCCAGGGGTAAGTCCCAGTGATCTGTGCCTGGAGCTTGCGCCATGAGCAGGCGAATGGGGAATGGTCAGCAGTGGGAGTGTGGGTGAGAAATAGCTTAGATTAATTTTCCTGCTTATGAAAGAGAAGTGTGTTTTGGGGGTTAGAACAGGGATGTGGGAGCCAAAAGCACAGCACTTCTCTTCGTAGAGCTGCTGCTCTTTTCTCCACCTTGCCAAGCATGCCCCATGTAACTCCAGCCAAACCTATTTCTGCACTGCACTTTAGTCTCTCCGCTGTGATGAAACATCTTCAGCTATCTCTCCCTGTCACTAAGGAGCTGTGAACTTTGGGGTGAAGTGCATGGGCCCAGCCTGCACAGTAGCATACTAGAAAGCTGACAGGACACAGGACAAGGTACTAGACCCTTATCCTCCAGGTGTGCAGAACTTCCTGGTGCATCCTCTTCTAGTCTACTATTGTGCTGCAGGGTTCCTGGACAATTTGTTGGGTGGCTTTGTGCAGGACCCCAACATGATTTTTAGTGCAGTGACTGAGTTGAATGAGCTTCTCAGAAGAAAAAGATACACTTGCCACATCCCATTGTTTGGAAGAGAAACAGGTTATATAGGTGAGACCAAGACTGCTGAACAAGCTGTGGTCTATTGCTGGGTCCTGCTTGCTCCACAGTTGGTGCTGAAAGAAAAGTGCTTTAGAGATCAAAGCAGACCAGGCATCACAACAGGTCTGTCCTTGCAGGGAGGTCCTCTCCCTCCCTGGGACCACATGGTGAGCTAAAAGGAGTTCTCAACTGTTGCCATTTTGGTATGATTTGAGAGCTTCGACTGGGCAGTTTCCTTGCTGTGGCTGAAGGGGTTGATCAGGAGTGTTGGAAGGATTCTTTTGGAGGTGAGTAGGTGGAGGAATTGGGTACTTAGGGCCTCCTGTGATTTTCTGTCTATAAGTGGCAACAGAATAATTAATGTAAACCAACAGTCCCTGGAGACGGGTTAGGAATTCTTAACCATAATATTTCCTCTTTAACCCATAGAGGTCCAAACAGCTTCCCTTACCTCTTCCAGCTCCCTTCAAGACCTCCACACACATCCTTTCCTGTGTTTGTTTACCTGTGCTCCCTTTTTCTCATGGACCTGTCTTGGCATTTGAGGGCTGTAAAAAGCACATAATTTAATTACCACTTAATAGAATCTTTACTGTATAGCAAGGGTGAAGAGTGCAGATAACCAGCTGCTCGAATACAGTTTGAGTTAAGTTTGTGTGAGGGTGAAAAAGGTCAACCTTTCAGGCTAAAGCAATATAGTCTTCTGTGTGTGTTGGTCTAGGGCTAAGTTGACGGTCTATAAGAACAATTTAAAGGAGGGAGGAGCAGTTGTGATGAGTCATGGTACAGATCTGTAACACAGTGGAGAAGACAGACATGTCTCTACCTAGTACCTATAGAAGGACTCTGAAAGGTTATTCATATGAAGCTTGGTGGATTCAAGGCGATCTTAGTTGCATGTTTTGCTAAGTTCTCTACTGTTTGTGCTCTCAGTGACTATAGACTTCTGCATGGAGTAGTACATAAAGCAGAAATTTATCTGTGATGTGGTGATCTAAAGGCTTTTTATGTTGGAGTGTAAGAAACTGCTTGGGAACAGTAAGACGTCTGTACTAGCTGAGTGCTTTCAAACATGTTTTTCTGGAGACAGTTAATGAGCAAGATGGTGTAATTAAGCTTCAAACTTAAGATGAAGATGAGCTGTGCTGCATTTGGAGCTTTCTGTTTTCAGGCTTGCAATACACCATTCTGACACATTTAGTTTCTCTTTTGGTAAGTCCCTCAAAGACCAAGAAGGCAGGATTCTCTCATTGGTTATTTTAGTTGTAATTAGAAGTGGTTGCTACCAGAATGGAACATACCTCTCTCCTGATGTTCATAGAGTTGATGAGTTGGTCTTGATATGGACATGGACTGGGTGACATGAGGTACTTTTCAGCCCTGTTTTTTTAGCCTGGTTTGCTTGTGTCTGTATAGTACCACCCCTCCCTCTGAGCCAAGTGATCACAGAGAATATGCTGGAAATGAGTCACAGGCAGGAGTGCTAGGTAATCGGTTGTTTTCCTGTGTTGGGATCAAAGCCATGAAATTTGTCTCTATGCATGCATATCTAGATCTTCTGATAAACTCTGTGGCAAAACCTCTCACCATAACTATAGTGAAGACCCTAGCATAGGACAAAGAACATAATTACCTGGACCACACCTCTGGGATTATTTCAGTAAGTGGGCCATAATCTGGTAACCATGCAATTTCTTGTTTGTTTTACCCATTTACTATCACTTTATTGCACATAGCGGTAGCAGGAAGAAAGTTTCTGTGTAGCGTGATACAGACTGTCACCTGAATGCATGACCAAGCATCAGCCTGTTCATAGACAGCAAGGGATCAAACTGACATAGGAAGGATCTTGGTAATCCTTCACTCACCATTGTATAGCAAAGAACTATAAATGCCACAAGTACCCAAGCACCTCCCTTTGTAGCTTGATCTCAACAGTTTGTGAACCTGAATAGAGACAAATGGCTTTCTTAGTCTAGACTGAGGATTTGGTAAGGACAGACTTGTGGAAGTGCTTTGATATGGTTTCTGGTAGATTCTTAGGCTGTGATCAGGCAGCTGGAGCAGGTCTCCTGGGTTCTCTCCCAAGTCTGTCACTGGGTAGGCCTGTGCCCATAAGATATTTCTTGGGCCCTCCAAGTCTGTCAGCCCATCTAAGAATGCTGCCACGTTGTTCCTGTAGGGCAGCATAGCTTTCCTGAAGTTTTATATTTATTTTATTTATATTTTATGTTTTCCATATGAGTCAATAAGAATCATGATGGTCTCTATTTGCTTTTATGGCATTTCTGGCAAGTTCTTCGTTTGAGACAAGATGTTTATTTTTAAATTGAGGGCTGTTGGATGTATGGTAGCTAAATAGAATTTAAACTCAAAAAAGCTTATTTTTTGATAGGTAGACAGATTTTGGACTTTTGCCCCTGCTTGTAAGGGATGGTGCGCTCAGGGTGTAAAGCAAGAAGACTGTCAGCTGTATACTGTATTATCTAAAACACTTGTGTTGCCTTCAATTGCTGAATTGCTATCAGTGTAGTCTGGAAGTAACAAATGCTTGAAGCTTCCTTTAAGTAAGAAAGGATGGAGCTTCCTAGAACAGAGAAGTGCATCATGGGTGAATTAGCAGAAGTGTGATCACCTAGGCTTGCTGAGAAACTTAAAAGCATGCTGAGGATCTGTGCCTTTGCTGTCAGCTGGGGTAAGCAGAAAGAGTACTTTGCCCTGTGACCAGGGAGGGTGTTTTCACACATTATAGGCCCTCATTTGTGGATGGCAACCTGTGATCCTCAGTGCAGCCAAAAGGCTGGCATGCAGCAAGACAAGTTTCCTCATCACCCTGGCTGGTACACCTTACAAATGGGAAGCACATTACACCTTGCTCACAGTGACTGATGCTGTGTAGCATATAGACATATTGTCGCTAGTTATCCACCCAGCACCTTCTTCCTGCTCCCTGCCCTTCACAGTATTTTCTGCACCCAGTGCGTACAAAGATTCTGTTTTGTATTCCCTAGTTTTGCTCTCTGAGGACAGGCTGGGGAACTGCACTAATAAGTCTGACTCAGTCCTAGTAAAGCAGTTTGATGGGCTCCAAAGACTCAACAGAGCTGGAGACAGATCTGCCTGAGGAGCAAAACAGAAACTAGCTCTCTTTGTGGCCTGAGTCCACAGGGCTTGGGGAAAGGCACAGAACACATGGATGCTGAAGAGAGGCAAAATCTTTGGATCTGAAGAGCAGAGAGGGAATCAAGCCCTTAGGTTTCTTCCTAAATCTAGTGTCATCTTCATATGCCAGCCAGCCTAGCAGTGCAGTGTTTCACTTCCTCCGCACTCCCTGGCACACTCTTCCCTTGCTTGGTAAAATGATATTATATCTCAGTAATCCATGCCTTTGATTCGTGATTGTGCCTTCACTTTGCTGAGTTCTGAAAGGAACTGGGGAGGTTATTAATGACACGCAGTGATCACACACCAAGTTAAAGCCTCTTGCTAAGTGAAATTCGAGGGAAAAGCAGCCAGCTTTTCAATACTTCACAGAAATGCTTTGTGTCTCTTTTCATTTACAGCCAGACAGTTGCAAATTGCATAAAATTGCTCCTGAAGAAGAAGGGGAAGAAAAATAGAGGGAAGAAGCGAAGGGGGGCAGGTTTTAAAAAGTAATTCTTCTGGCAAGGTACAGTTACAGTTTTATTTCTATGCAGAATAAAGAAGGGCTTGCTGAAAGGTAGGCAAGTAAGTGGTAGAAATTGGTATTGATCCAAGGTGGGAATATGGGCAGTTTTAAGAGCAGTGATGGGGGTACTGAAATGTGGCTACATCAAGGGGAGAGCTCATGGATGCAGTGATGGCTTGGGAATGCAGGGTCATAGGAATGGAAAATTACAGAGAGCAGAGAGAGGCTCTGGGAATGCACCAGGGGTTGAGATGCTGCAGCACTAACTCAGGTGGCTGGGCACAAGGATTAATGCAGAGACTGAGCAGAGCCTGAGCAGAGGGCATCCCTGTGAGCAGACTGTCTCCTGTGCTGCCAGCAGCAAGGGCTCACTGTGGGCCATCTGTCAGGGTCCACAGCCCAGGATAATGTAAGGGAATGCAGGTGACTTGAAGGGGTTTTGGTTGAGAGGTCAAAGCACCTCATTCTGCCTTCCCCTCTCTTTGGTTGTACATGTGTTAGTATGAATTAAACCAGCCTGGACTAGTATCCTGAAAGTTTATTCATGTGGACATCACAGGATATGGCATCTGGCAAACCTGGGAGACGTGCTGAGGAGTGGACTAGGGGACCTGAATGGTTGGTTGGTGGTGGAATCTGGACTCTAATCGTTGCTAATAGTTGAGGTGGCCTCCGTAGTTTGAACCTTTGGGGAAGACAGGGCAGAGAAGTTTTTCATGTATCCATCTTGCAGGTTTGATACACAATATCAGCAAATTCCTAATAGCCCTGCAACATTATCAGTAGAAAGTAGCAGTAACAGAGAGCATGTTGAGGGTGTCTGATTGAATGGCAGCACCCGGACATGAAGGTACTGGACTAAAGGAGTGCCTGGGCAGGGAGCAACAGCAGTGCCTGTTCACTGCAGAGAGAATTGCAAGTGCTTCTGCTGGTGGGGGTTTGGTGTAAGGGGCTGAGACCTTGAAGTGAGGCAAGGCAGTAGCCCCAAGAACTACATACCTTGAACAGGAAGGGGGAGAGCAATCTGCAAAGGCAGACATTTGCTCCTGCTGCCTACAAAATGGGAAGGATAATGAAATGAAAGATCATCACCCATTCCCATATGTTGACCAAATGCACACATGCAGGCTTTATCTGGTGCACCAGAGGCCTCCCTTTCTCCCTGGAAATTGGTACCTATTGCACAACCTGGCACTTGCATCTCCCTGTAGTACAGAGTTTAAACTTTTCTCTCCCAGAGCTGGCATGTGAGCTCACCTGTGCTTGTGAACACACATGCATTTGTGCACCAACCCACACAGACCATCTTTGCAACGGCTCCCACACTCTGCATTCCCATCTCCCCAGGGTCATTTGGTATGTGTGGATGCACACAATGTTTGAGAATACTTCATGTTGGAAGAGACCTTTGGGCTCTCTGGTCAAAGCAGGGCTAAGTACATCAGATCACTGAGCAACTTCTCCAACTGAGTTTTGAGTATCTCCCAGGAGGTCCTGCAATTGCTCTGGCACTCTCTTTCTGTCAGCACCCACAAACTGAAATAGTTTAACTTTCATTGTTTGGCCCAGAGAAGAGGTGGCTCAGGGAGTAATTATGGTGGCTCTGGGACTCAGGCCTGTTTTCAGTGGATATTCCCATGGGCAGTCGTTATTGCAGGAGATGTTGAGCTGCTCAGACTGATAACAGTTGCCATGGGAACTGAAGCACTCAGCCTCTGTGCAGCTGCCGAAGCGGAGGGTCCCTGTTGCCATCTGCTTGGCCCTGTCTGCAGCCACTAAAGTGTGTTATATTAGCAGAGACCTTTTTACCCAGCCACTGTAATTAACCTGCCATGGGGGAAGAAGAGGTGGGGGCATGACTGCATTGAGGAGCTGCCTGTATCCCTGATGTCAGGCCCAGACCAGCTGCAGCATATTAACCTTCCAGCACATCCATGGAGGCCAGTGCAAACTCTCTGCAGACCTGGCTCTGTCTGTCAGCTCAGGCTTCCTATGTCTTTGCTCTGCCCTTTGCCAGTTTGCTGAGGCCCTGGGAGGCTCCCACGTGTGCATGGAGAAGCACCTGAGTATGTTCCCTGGAGCAGGTGTCCAGTGAAGCAGGGTCAGTGGTACAGCAGTGAGCACAGGGAAAGATGGATGTTGGATGTCTTCTCCAGCCAGCCTGACAAAGATCAAAGTCAGATGAGTGTGCCAGTGCTCTCAACTTTCCCCTCTGCAGCTTTCTTGCACTTGCTCAGAGTAAGTTGGTGACTGAGACTGGCACCAATCCATCGATGCTTGCATTCCTGACCAGAAAGAGAATCCAAATGAGCAAATCAGCATTTAGATTTGAGCTCTGCACAGCAAGAAGTAGTTGTGATTGTTCAGGTGGGGCATTTTTAACTGGCCAGAAGAGGACCAGCCCACAATTTGCAAAGCCTTAGAGCCCAGGACCTCATTCTGCCAAAGGCCTTGGATGCCTTTTGGTTCCTGACATCCCAGAGGAGCCAGCCTGTATTGTGTGTTTCATGCTCTCTGCCTCTGACCCACTTAACACTATGAGGTTCCCCTGCATTGCACCTGAGGGGCTATTTTACATCATTTACTCCTAATTAATAGAGAGGCTTGCCCTGCCATCCCAGAGGCCTTTCTCTGTCTATCCAGCTTTTACAGTTTGAAAGCTGAGGAAGCAAGAGTTAGGGGTCACTTCTCCTCCTGGGAGAACATGGCTACCAGAGTGCAGAAATGACAGATTATGCTGGGCGTTGGCATAAAGGAGGGGATTTAGTTCACCTCCAGAAGGGTTTTTTTTGGGATGTGGCAAGAGAAATAGTGCATTTTGGCCTTGGTGAAACCAATAGCAAAACTTCCTCTGACTTTAGCGGGGCCAGGAATTTTCCTTAGATCTTCGATCCCATGAGTGCTACAAGGATGGGAGCACATTTCCTAGAAAGCAGGGAGAAAGCCCAGACAGAGCACAGGCCCATTTCTCTAGGCTGAGCAGGTGCTGGTGATGGTGTGGGTTGTAATATAGACACTCGCCTGGGCCCCTTCTCTGGAATCCTTTAAGCTTCTCTGGGCTGCAGTGATTCTCTTAGCACCACATATCGACTCACTGCTCCCTGAGGGCTATGCAGGAAACTTGGCTGTTGTGCTTTGTAGCATGTAATGCTCTGGTGGTCAGTATAGCTTCGTGCCCCCAGGCTGGCCAGTTTCTTCCTACCAGCAACCCCAAAGAAAGCAAGCTAACAAAGGCTGTGTGCTTGTGTGAAAGACAGCGATGCAGACAGAGAAACATTTGTCTGTGATGGCTGTGGAGGGTGAGCATGGCTGTGTTTGTAATGGGAAGGTTTGCATCCAGCCAAGAGGGGAAATGTGAGGCAGAAAATGAAGGGGGCTGGTGGGAGCTTTGCCCCCTCCCGTGTGCTGTCCATCTGGTGTCCATTGCTGCAAGTGGCTCCAGAAGGTTTCTTGAGTCCAGTGGGTCATTGAGCTGACAGCTCTTAGTCTGTCCTTAGCAGCGGGTAGGAAGGGCTATGAAGTGTGGGGCATGATTAGCCTGTGGTGGCATGACAGCATGTGCTAAATGTGATATTCTTCAGAAATGAAGGATAATGCTGCTCAGCTGAATAATTTAGTGAGGAATATAAAATTCAGCTGGTGAGGTAGGCACAGACTTATAATCTGCCCAAGTTCTTCATGCCACATGTGTGGTGATATCTGTTTGTGTTCTTGTGTGGTAAAGGCATGCACGTCTGTGCATGTGCATCTACTTGGATTTAACATACGTACATCCTGACTCTGGATTCTCGGCCAAGCTGAGCATGTACAAATGTGGCTTTCCTAAAGTCATGTGTGTTCTCTGAATATTGTGCAGCTTGAGATGATGACTGGAGGCCAGAAGAATTTGTAGTTCCAGAGTTTGCTGTGCAAGCCAGAATGTCCTCCCTGCTCTCCTGTTAATCTTTTTCCTCCCTCAGATGGAAGAGATAAACTTGACCATCCTTTCTGTGCACTGAGCTTCTGTAGGGGACAGATCACTTTGTCTGAGACCTGTATACAAAGTTTAGGACCCCACAGGGACACTTCTCAAGGCCTTGCAGCCTGTGTTGTTGAATTCAAGCAACTGTGGACTGGTTTTGCATTTGTAGGCTTGCATCTCTGCTTGAAAGACCTTTGATATTTTCTTTATCTTTAATGGCAACATGGGACTTGGAAGGATTAAAATGTTGTTGTCCTGTTTGTGGAAACGTCTGATTGCACAGTTCTCTGCAAGGAGGACCAGGCCTGCCTCTGCCTCCTTTGAAAGACCTACTATTTTAGGAAGCAGCAGGAAGAGAATTCTGCTGTTCTTCAAGCCTGTATATCTGAAGCAATTTCTTGTAAATTTTTCTTTTTCCTTTTCACCCATATCTTCCATAGCAAATGAAGACCAGCCCATCAGACCAGACTCCAGTTTGATGGGTGGCTCTCAAAGGCACTGGAGCTGGCAGGGTCTCTGGAAATGGGTAGCCCTTCACTGAGGGCTTGGTCTGACTCTGGCAGAGAGGGCGAATCTTCCCGTTTTCCTGCCAAGGTGCTGTGTAAAGTAGGCAAGAGAGAAACTGTGGCTACAGCTGTGGGGTGCAGGGCAGCCCATGTGCTTGGTCTCTTCCTAGGCAGCCTCGCTGTTTCTTCAGCCAGATGCTGCAGACTTGCCCCACTGCTGGCCTTGGCACGAGCCTCACAGCTGCCAGTGCTGCCTTGCAGGCATTGTGCCCTGGCCCTGCTGTGGGTGTGTGACCCTGTGGGGTAGGCTCCCCCATGGCCAGCAGGTTCAGAAGGGCTCATCCTGGCTGTGTAGCAGTCCCTGGCATGGGGGGAAGGAAATGGGTAGACAGATGGGTAGAGGGGCCCCCCTCCCCAGAGATGATATCAAAATGTCTCTTTTGTGCAAAGCAGAGGGAATGCCCCCAAGAGCTGGTTTCCATGGTAACCACAAATGTCAGGTTCCATGTAGTGAATAACCGTTTCTATGACAACACCTCCTTTACCCTAGGTGCTGGGAGCTGGAGTGACAGCCCTGTTGGGGGAAGGGACAGGGACATGTCCTCAGGTACTTAACCCTCTCCCTTACCTCCCACCATCCTTGCTAGCTCAGTGCCCCAAGCCCTCAGCCCCAGCATCCCTGGATAGGTCTGTGCTCACATAGGGGTGCAGTGCTCTTGCCTTCCATGGCATCCCTTCCTCCCTCCCTTCCCCCAGATGGATTTGCTGCTCATAGAAGTCTGTCCCTCCATCTCCCTCCCCATCTGTTTAGCATAATCCTGCTTTTGCATCCTGGGTAGAAACACAGATATTTCTCAGTGCTGTGGGAGCAGTGGGGAATGAGGTAGCCAGCTGCCCCTCTTGGCTCAGCATCCAGCCCTCTCTTCCGAGCACACATCTGGGCCACCTGTCCTTTCCTACCCAACCTGCTGCTGAAACACCTCCAGGCCTCAGCTTGCACAAGCATATTGCCAGAGGCTGTGAGCAGCAATAGGAGCCACTGCCTCTTAGTGAGGAAATCTGACGGTTTCTGGAGCAATGTCTATCTGCATCTTTCTGAACCCCTGCCCCACATCCCACTTGGCTCATGGGCTGAAGGTAATACCTAGTCCTTGGCAGCTCCTGAGAGAAGCAGCAGCCCAGAGGCTGGTGCCAGTGCTGCACATGCTGGGGCCACGTGGCAGGACACAACAGGATGTCAGGAGCTCTGCAAATACATGCAGCTGATTGAGAGTGGGAAAGAGACCCCCAGCCTTTCCCTCTCCCCTAACTGACACAGCAAGTACTGGGAGATGAAATTGGAGTTGGCAGTGCTGTCTACTGAGGTGCAGCATGACAGCAGCTTGGCCTTCCTTTGGGGAGCTGTCCGCCACTCTTTGGCTCTCCAAGCAGCCTCATATTTCTTCTTAAGGCAGGGATGGTGTCAATTTGGGCTGTTCCCAGCTTCTCGTCATCCTGCCTGAGATCCACCAGTCAGTTCACAGGCTGCCACAAGTGCTCTTCCATGCTCAGTGGCTGGGCTTCAGCAGTGATGTGCCATGCCATGGGAGCTTGTCACTTTCTGGTTGACATATTTGTCCTGTGAACCTCATGGGTTTTCTGCAGCTCTTGTGTGTGTGGGCCCTACCTCTGGTTTCTGGCAAGTCTGGCTCAGCCACCTCTTGGAGACTGACAGCAGTCCACATTTTGCACTCAGGCTTCTGAACACATTTCAGTTGGTGGCTTTTATGACTTGATTTAATTTTCTGTTTTGTTGCTGCTGTTTTTCCTAAGTGAGCAGGCAGATTATGTCTAGACCTGCAATTTGTGTGCTGGTCTTACCTGTGATCTTCTGATTGTTTTTTATTATGGATATCACTGATTCAAGTAATTGTCAGCCTTTGTGAATGATGCTGAGAGACATGGAGTGCAATGTGCTATGACTATGAAAATCTGCCTTTTTTGCTATTCCTTGGAGGAGATTCTAATTTGGTTGTATCCTGCTAGCCTGGGAAAGGGACTGCAGCTTTTCAGTTTCTTTTCTAGGCAGCACAGGACACGCATACCTTCCAGCAAATGAGACTTTTGCCCTGCTTTGCAAATCAGGCACTTAAAGCTGTGGGTTACTTTATGCAGCTACTCTTAGGTAGAAGTGTTCTGGTGTCTTACCTGGAGAGTCCCTGTATCACATGAGCTAAGCTACCTCTCAGACTTGTTGCTTGTGATTGGATTATTGCTGGTGACACTAATGCAAAAGAGGTAAACAGCTCTTCTCTGCAACCAAGTGAGAAAGAAGTGTTTTGTCACAACACTGCCCTTCTTTAGAGCCTTCTTTAGAGCACTGAGCTCTGACTGCATGAGGACTGGGGAAGGAGAAACATAAGATGCCTGCTTGCTGTAGTACTGCTCCTAGCCAAGTTCAGAGGTAGTCTTTCTTCCCTTCTGCAAGGAAAGTAAGCAGCTCGTTTAGGTGAAATGTCCATGCCTGCTCTGAATTAGGGCAGGCATAGGAGGAGTTTCTAGGCAAAGTCTCACCTTAAACCACCCTAATCACTGTTCAGGCTCCAATCTCAGAGTGATAAGCTGCTTCCTTGGAGTCCTTTTCCACCTGTGGTGTCTGAAGAGGTGGAAGTTTATGCATAGTGGGCATTTCCAGGAGAGTTATTCCCTGCAGGCAAGCAGTTGAGCAGGGAAAACCAACACATTTCCTTTTGAGAAGGAAAACCATGTGGTCCCTTCTTTAAGGGTTCTGGTTGCCATCACAATGTCTTGGTTCCTTTCTGCCACTCTCCTACTCTGCACAGCAGGCAGAAAGGGGCACCCTGGTGCCACTGCCATCAGCACCATATGCCAGGCAGATGGACCAAGCTCTAATCCTCTGCATTTCTCTTTCATTGCAGATGGCGCGCCCGATTCAAGTGAAACCCGCGGACAGCGAGAGCCGTGGAGGTAGTTGTCATCTCTCCTTGTTTCTTCTTTGGTGGCATTGTGCTTATGAGGGTGACCAAGCAAAGATGCAGGATCCTGACCTGGCCTTCCTCTCCTTGCAGTTTGTATGAAGGGAAGTTTGTGTGTGGCAGGGGTTTTTGGGGGCGAGAAGAGAGTCTAAGGACAGGCTTTGATGGGAAACCTTCAGGCTGACGCAGCAGGCAGCTGAGAGCACCTCAAATCCTAAGGGTAATAATGTGACTCCACTCCGCTCTTTCCCAGCTCTTTGAGTGTACTGTTAGCCTGACAGTGTCTGCCCCAGCAGCTGAAGCAGGTATGACACCTGGGATCCTGGAGGGCATAAGAAGCTTTAAAGAGGTTTTGTCATTCTTATACCTGATCACACCAATAAATGTCAGATTCCTGCAGCAGCACTGGCTTTTTAACCTGTTCAGCTCACCGTTCTGCAGCTGATTCTCCTGGTTGCAGCTCACTCCTCTGCCTACCCCATCGCTGTTGGACTGTCTCAGGTTCTATACTCTTAGTCCTGCAGCAGCCCCCATCACACTGTCAAGGCCCAAGTGCTGTTGCAGAGAATAGCACATGTTGAGAAAATGGTGTCTGAAGGGAAAGGATCCTGAGTTTAGGCCTGAGAAGGAGGTGCTGACAGGCTGCAGGGAACCAGTATGGTTAGAGCAGTGTATACTGAGTAGTTTAGAGTTGGAACAGTTGGAACAGAAAAATTGATGTTAAATTAATGGGGAGCTTACAGCAGCTGAGATACCTCATCCCCGTGGTGACAGTTTGCAATTTTGTCCTCTTCTCTGAATCTATGAATTCGTTTTGCTGCTTTTCCTTGGTTTACCAATCCATTTTCTTTTCCTCTTCTTTGTATTCCTACATCTGCCTCCATGCATTGTGCTGTTGGTGGTGCCTCTGAAAGCAGTTTAGTAGTGGGAAGAATTTGTGTGAGACTGTTTGTCCCGTAGGGCAGCATATCCTGCATGTTGTGTTTAGATTTTGAAGGGCCTTTTTGAAATTTTAAGCAGTTTGTAGTGACTTTTAATTATTGCAGTGGCAAGAACATGACGTATATTTTATAATATTTTATAGGAATGTGTGTTTTATGGTTGTATGATCATTCTTGCTGGTGGGCAATAATAAGGATGCTCTTCTGTACACTGCCACCTAGATTCAGAAAATGTGTTGAGATTTAACATCTCTGATGCCTCGGCTTCTCTGTCAAATTGAGCCATATAGGCCAACAAGTTCAATAACAGGATGTTGATTTGGAAGCAAGCTTTTGGGCAAGGCACTGGACCCTGAAATCTCTAAGCTTATGAAAGGTGTCGCAGTCTTTAATGACTGCAAATGTCAGGGTATCAGTGCAGTTTCCCATGGAGAATGTCATAGAGAAAAGCAGCCTTTGGAGTCTGAATACTTGCCTCCCTCCAGCCCATGTGTCTAGCTTCCTTCCAGCTTCATTGCAGAGCTCAGAAACAAGTAGCTCCTGCAGGATCCATGACAAACTGGAATTTTTCCTGAGGCAGAAGCAGCTTCAGGACAACACCCTGTATTTATCTGAATCCGGTTTCTCTTTCCAAAGGTTTCTATTGTGATGCTCCACTTGTCAGAGAAGCAGATGAGCAAGTCTGCAGATATAGGAAGATCCTATAGCAATAATCCCGCACTGGCAGGAGGTAAAAGAACGATTTGGGTCAGGGCAAAACTGCTTGGACTAGGAATCTATCAAGGGTACAGCCGTATGCATCAGTAAGGCTCTGCTGTGCATTACCCTTGAAGGGAACCTCTTTTATCCTTTCCAGGGACTGACATCTCTCAAATTAAGCATCCTGAATTAAGTTAAAAGTTATGAAGTTAGAGCACCAGATTTTGTCTCCTAGTCTAAGATACGCTAATTTTTGTGCCAAAGGGGCAGTTTTAGCCAAGCCCTGCAGTGGATATCTCGGGGTATCTGGATGCTCAGTGTTACTGCACCCTGCAGAAGTAAAAAGATGCTGCCTGCATTAGTTCAGAGGGGAACCTGTGATTCTGGCACAGGCTTTGTCAGCTCTTTCCTCCTTTCCCTCACGCCTCTGATATGAGCCTGAAAGTGGCAGGAAGAAATGAAGTGAGGGGGTAGAGATGCTTGTCTGTGCTTCTTTCGAGACCTGGAGTGCTTTGCTGCACTGATGTGATAGGACAGCTAGCCCAAGCCCATTAGCACTGCCTTAGAGACAAGGAAACTCTTTGCGTACCCAAGGAAATTTGCTGTGTCCCACCCACAACCAACTAGGCTTTCTCCCTCTCCCTGATCTTTGCTGCTGACAGCTGCTGGCCAGATGACTTAAATCTGCTGGGTTTAAAGAGGAGTAGTGTTCAGTGCTTGTGTGCTCTCCTCTCTCATGGACAAAGCATTCAGCCAGCCTTAACCCCTCGCTTGTTCCCATCTTATCTTTATCAGCAACCTGCTCTGCACTGGTCCTCCTCCTGCTGCCTGGGTGACTAGCTGTGCCCAGACCCTGTTTCCATGGGAACTCAACAGTCAGAGATCAGACACAATTTTCCTGGTTGCTGGACAGCATAGGAAATTGCCAGTCAGAAAGTGAAAAACAAGAACTGGAAAGAAAGTAAAGGAAAAATGGCAGGAGGAGGGCGTGCTGTCACAAGCTGGAGAGAGAAGATTTTCCAGTACTGCAGGAGTCCCTGCTGGAGAGCCGAAAGAGCCAGTAACCCACAGCAGTGGCTTGAGGTTCTGAACTGATTTGGGATCAACATGGTGACAGCAGACATCAGGTGAAAGGGCTTGCAGGGTTTCGGCTCTGTTGTGGAGGCAGCTTGGTGACTGGTAGGGGAACACCCCTATTTGGAAGCTGCCTGAAGTGAGAGGGCACTAGATCTTGGTTTGGTCTCCAACACATGGAGAAGAAGAGAGGTCAGCAGCAGAGAAGCCCTTTTACAGGTCCCCCGATGCTGTAAAGAGGCAGCCTAGGGAACAAACCTGGGTCCTTTTCCTTTATGGAGGGAATCCCAATCTTGGGAACTGGGCTGTATGAAATGAAAATAACAGTGAAAAAATATTTCTCTTATGTTGTCAGTGACTTCACCCCCTTCTAATATTGCTGTTCTGGGCATTCAGAAAAGATTAAAAATGAATAGGTGTATATCTTTGCTTTTGCAGCCTGAGTCCTCAAGGTGTCACAGTTTTAACCTGTTGTGTGTAGCCAAGAAAGCTAGCATTTTTTTCTTCCAAATTCAAAAAAGCTTAAATTTCCACATAAATACAGGAATTCCAAAATGTTCTATTAGTGAGCTCTGTCAGACAACAGAAGATCTGCAGTAAAACCACAAGAATGAAGACTGGTATCCATTGTTTCAATGAACCTTTCCCAAAGTGAGAGTAAATAAAAATGCTTTTGATCCAGCAGAAATTTTATGAAGATGAAACCTCAAGAATTATCCAGGAAATGTCAAGGCTCTCTGAAGGAGGAAACAAATAGTAGCTTATAGTTAACTGTTGATTTGATTGGAGATTGACAAAGTTTCTTTTTGTTCAGTGCCTCTATTGTGAAGCTGTGGCCTGCTGAATCCATTAGTCTGTTGCTTGGAGAAGGCTTAAGCTTTGGGTGGTTGTGGTAACCTTCAGGTCATTGTACTGAATTCAGTCATCAGCCAGAGATGGAACCACTTACCCTACTCTCCACTGGTTACCCACTATTCTTTGGCAAAAACCTCACTTTATAAAAAATCAGATCCAGAAACAAAACACCACTGTTACAAAAGTAATGTTACATCTGTGTAGCTGTTATGTTCCCCCAAATTAGAGTTTCAGCTTTTCAAATTTCTAATATTGCTGACTTTCCCAGTTGTCCTGACACCCCCTGCCATCCTGACCCAAGCAGTCAGACAGCCTTCTGGGATGCCTAAACAGCAAGGCAAGACCATCAAGTTCATTTCTGGCTGTTAAGTCTTAATCCACAATTGATTGATTGTTAGTTCAAAGAACAGAGGATTATTTTACAGCATCTAAACTCAGTATAAATGTGTCTCAGTGTGTTTCTTCCCTTTATTGATGTGTTTTTTGAGGAACTCTTGCTGTGTTTGCAATCCAAAGGCTGCAGCATGGTGCACATATCTGAAATAAGGCTGCAGCTGCAATATAGACTTAGGATGGAGGAAGGGGGAGCACTGCAGAGCTCAAATGTCCCCTCCCAGAGCCAGACTGGAATCACATATGGCACCAGGCGATGTTAATGGGAGCACAGAGCTACTGCTCCTTTAGTTTCCATTCTCCTCTCCACCTCCCAGTAAATATGTTCCTGACCATTCCTATTATTTTTTGTCTTCCAGTCAGATTTTTCACCTTCTCTATGTGCTATTTTTTGGCTGGTTTTCCCACCAGCATTTCTGAGCTGGCACTTGGTTAGGGGCAGATGCTGTCTTACTGCTAAGAAGGCAGCTGTACAGCACCTAGGTTATTAGCTCCCATGCCTTGGCTGGGGATTTTTGGGCATTGCAAGAGCACTACATTTTGGATGGACTCAATCAGGTGAAATAGTGTCTCCAAAATGCAACCATTGTCATGCAGGTACAGGGACAAATATAGAAAGACTCACAAGAAAAATGGAAGGGGATGAAAGTCCCACAGGTTTAGTTATCCAGGGACTCATGAGAATCGGGCAGCTGCAAAATTTGGCCTTCAAGAAAGACACAAGGCCATATATTTCAGCCACTTCCAGTGATACAAATCAGGAGTGTTGGTTTGGGACTGGGTAAGAGCCTTAGATGCAGCACTTTTAATCCTTTATCTGTGGCATCTGTGTTGCATCTACACCTAGTGCCTATTAGAGAGCCGTGCCTGCATGAGCTTGACCTTGGATGGTGTGGGGTGGCTCCCTGTGGTGTCTGCATGGTGCAATAGTACATGTGTCTGCACATACCTCTTGCTCCCTGAGGAATTTTGTTTCTGAAGGCGCATGATAGTGCTGGGTCAATGTGCAAGGATGTTCTTGCATGAGCCTATGTGTTTGTGCATTAGTGTGCATCTGCTCTTCTGTAAGGGACCAATGACACACATCCTGCATGTGTTCCCAAGCATGTCTGTATGTGGCAGAGCAGTGTTGGGGAGGCAGCTTGCTTACCTGGGTAGGAACTATCCTCAGAGCCAAGGGGAGCAAGGAAGGGGCTGGTGTGGGAGGACTCTGCTGGCAGCGTGAATGTGTAATGTGTCCTCCATTCCTGCCATACATACACATCACCACCCCTGCAGCCTGCTTTGCTGCTGTAACTCCAAGACCTGTTGTTTTTCAGGTCAGTGCACTCTCAAATGAATAGCAGCTTCCTTGCAATGTTCCCTGATGTGCGTCATATTACATTGGTTTTGTTTGGAGCCAGCCCCTCTGATCCTGTCACTAACAATAAGGAATCCTCCCTCACTGCTCCTTTCAAGCCATATCCTGACACATTCACCCTGTGGATCATGTTTCCCCAGTGCATGTTTGGGCAGTTGGGCTGGGTTAGTTCTGTAGTTGGCACAACTATCTTCTTGCAAAAATCGAGGCTGGGCTGGCATTTAGGCTGGGTTTTTAATGTACTATGTTAACAACTGTTAACAGTAGTCTATGGAGGATGTTGCTCCAGCCACTGCTGTCATTTGTGTGTGACTGGATGGTGTTGGGCTGTGTGATGGGCCCCTGGTACTGAAGGTAAATGGATAAAGAGGAGGAGAAAGCACCGTGCACCTTTCTTTCCACCACCACACTTGGCCATCCCAACAAAACCATAATCCTCACTTCTTCTCCTGATGAAGGAACCCAGAAGGATGTTGAGCTCAAAGTCCTGGATGTGTTGGCCAGCCTTCCAGCCGCTCACCAGTGTGACATGAGTACAAAATTACCTTGGAGAGGTGGTAGTGGGGACCATGGAGCTGTTTCTTGGCCCTCACCCAACTATCTTGCATTTGGCTGGTCCTGTGGCGAGGCAAATTGGGACCCAGGATGCCAAGGTTTATTCCAGGCTGTAGAGAACAGCTCAGTACACATACTGGTTAGACTGGAGTAGGGAAAAGGCAAATAGAAGTTAAGATGCTTGATTACTTAGTATCTGTGGAAACAGTGATCTTGGAGAGAAGGAAAATGAAAAAGAAGCCAAGAATCCTGGAATTTATTCACCCTGCCTGGGTTGGTCTGCTGTATTTCCTAAGGTACTTCTTGGATGTCACGTATTTTTCAGTAAGTCTATAATTGCCCAGGGAATTATTCTTATTACCATTTGTGTTGGATCATTCGAAGGAAAGGGCTAATGAATAGAAAGAAATTATTAATCTTTTGTTTTCCTTTGGAGAGCAAAGGACAGGGGAAGTCACAGAAACCTTTGCAGGTGTGAGGAGTTTGGGAGTACCCTGCATACTGACCCCTGGAAGCATTTCAGCTAATGCAAATAATTTCCATGCCAGTCATGTTTTCAACACTAGGCTGTTCTGTGCTTAAGTGTCGTTATCCTCCTGCTTTTGGACTATGAGCCTCATAGGAGGTTGATGTTTCTGTGTTTGCCCCTAGGGGACAGGAAGCTCTTTGTGGGCATGTTAAATAAGCAGCAATCTGAGGATGATGTGCTCCGGCTCTTTGAACCATTTGGGGTCATTGATGAATGTACGGTGCTCCGTGGACCTGATGGTAACAGCAAAGGTGTGAACCCCTCTTTGTGTTGTGCCCTTTCTTCTTGCTCTTCAGACAGCATGTACTTGCCTCGGCACCTGCGCCTCCTTTCCACTGGGGAACTAATTCCTCTACGCCCATCTTTATGGGAACCTGTATCACAGTCAGGCATAGGGAGCAGGGCAGAAAGAGTTGTCTGCTGCAAGAAAAGATTGGGGAAGACAGGCAGACCAAGGTGAAAGGAGGAGAAGCACAGTGGGTAGCTGAGTTATGGGGATCACTTGTGAGCCTGTTGGCTCTGTCTGGGTCTGCAATATGAAGTGTTGTAGCCACAGGAGTGCATAGCGAATTCGGGGAAGAGGTAAGCAGGGGCAAGGGCAGAGACGGTGATATAATCTTTAGAGTATATCATGGAAGTAGAGGACTTGGGATGATTCATCCTTTTTGTTCCCTGTTTTGGGGTAGTTTTCCTTTGCCCTGCCTGAGTTCCAGATACTGTCTCTCGGGTGGTGATACAATGGGCACTTTTACAGAAGTCCTGTCACTGCAATCTTCTGTGCTTTTTCTGTCCCTTTCCAGGCTGTGCTTTTGTAAAGTTCTCATCTCACACAGAGGCTCAGGCAGCAATCCACGCACTCCATGGCAGCCAGACAATGCCCGTGAGTATAAGACCAGGGTACCTACCCTCTTCCTAATCCTCTTTCCCCTGTTTCAGGGACCTCTCTTCGCTCTCCAAAAGAATGACAGTTTCAGCTGCAGTTTTCAGCACGTGTACTTGTGAGGGGGTGGGGAGAGTGTGTGTGCACATCTGTGCTCTTGCCTTTGGAAACTATCTTGTCTCCTGTGCTGGTGTGTGTATCTATGTCTGTTCAGACTGACAGTGACAGCACTTACAGCTATAAATACTAAATAAAAGAGCAAAGAGCCAGGCCATGAATTTGTCTTGGAGACAGCTACCTGGAGTAGTTCAAACTCAAGAGGGTGCAAGCTGACAATTCAGCAACATGAGCAGTCAGGACTCCAGTGGAAGCACACTCCCCGCCTTCTCTTATTTAGGCAGTAGAGTAGACCTCTGGGACAGGATGGGTGTGGAGAGGAATACTTTGTGCATTGTGTGAAGTTGTGTAGCTGCAGCTGTGCCTTCCTGTGCAAGTGGAGCTGCAGTTGTGATCTGATCTCTCACAAGCTCTAACCTGGATTGGGGCACCATGTGGGCAGGACAGTGTGTTGCTGCAGCAGGGGTATTTCCAGCTGCCAGGAACTGTTCTGCCTATCCAGCCAAGCTCATGGTGGTGGAAAGATGGTGCTGGTGGTTGACAATGTCCTGGGTGTTCCTGACTGCCTCATCACCTGATGAATGCCGCCAGGGATGTGTGCACCAACTTGTGCAGCTATGCAAGGCCAAGGGTGTGAGGGGAAAGGAGGGAGAGGGAAGGGTTGGATGGATGGTGAAGGGCACAGCACAGGTTCTAGGCAGCTCCAGGGCACTTTCACACGAATATTTGCTCTTCTGCTCCTCTTTCCACTCCTCTCTGCAGCCTGTTCTGCCCCATCCCACCTTGCCTGACTGCTTGACTCTCTGGCTGTCCCACAGCCTCTTCTCCCCTTGCCTCCTCTCTCTGTCTCCTCTCTCTGTGCCTAGGGTGCCTCCTCCAGTCTAGTGGTGAAGTTTGCTGACACAGATAAGGAGAGGACCCTCCGTCGTATGCAGCAAATGGTGGGGCAGCTGGGGATATTCACTCCATCTCTCACCTTGCCGTTCAGCCCATACAGCGCCTATGCGCAGGCTGTGAGTATCACGCGTGTATGTGTGGGGAAAGGCTGCCCTTTTGGCTGTGGGGCAACACCATACCTGGCTGGGAGACCACAAACTGGTCTCTAACAAATGCGTGAAACCTTCCCAGCACCTGGAAGTTGTCCCTGGCTTCAGTTTCTCCAGTCAGCAGCCTAGTCTTTGTGCATTTCTCTTCTGGAAAGGGTGACAGGAGAGGGCTGGGACCTTCTCCAAGTGAGGGTGCATTTCTCTGATGTGGTGTAGACTGGCAGAGGTGTCTGAGAACAGGTGAAGCATGACCCAGTATCTTTTTGTCTTATTTTGAGGACAACTCAGAGCCATGATTCCTAGGTGATGTTTGCCAGCTTGTGAACTCCTTCCTATGGGTCTAAGGCAAAAAGAATAGAACTGTGTGTCTCTGTTTTTAGAGTCTAGGGCCCAGCTCTGTATTTATTTATCTGCTGAAATTCTCAAGAGGACTCTAATCCTCCCACTGCTGTCCTTGCCTCCCAGGGTTTTCTCCCTTGGCTAGTGTGACTGTGGGGTTTGCAGGATGCAGGAGAGGGAGCAATGGGTAGCAGAGGGTCAGAGGTGTTTCAGCAGTCTGGCCTCCTCCAGCAAGACTGGCTGTGCTTTGATCTTAGTGAAGGAACCTCACTGGAGTGATGGTGGAGGTTGCCATTGATATTTGAGGTAGATCCCAAACTCAGCAAGTCTTTGATGAGCTGTGGGGGAGCATCTTTTGGGTCTTCTTGGTGACTGCCACTTTCAGGTCTTCTGCTACCACTATGTGTCAAAGAATTCAAAAGTAGATGTTACTGAAAGTAATTTGCTGGGTAAGGAGTGTGAACAAACCTGTTCTCGTGTATGTAGACATCTCTTTCACCTCTGGCTGCAATGGCTACTTAGTGTCTCCCATCTACATGCCAGACAAGGAAGGTTTCTCAGTTGTTTGCTGTTTCCTCTCAAAGAATTCCCAGAAACTGCAAATGCCATTTAAGTGTTTGGCAAGAGCATGGAGTAGCAAAAGAAAAGAGGCAAAACATATGAGGCTCCATAGCGTTGGGGAGTTTTGGGAACCAAATGTAGAATTTGTCTAACACAGATTATTTTATTATTCTTGTGTAGTGAGGCTGAGAATAGCTATACCATTCCAAGCACCAAGGCTTAAAGCAGAAGAATGGTTTAGAGGGACGAATGCTTTCTGACCAGCCACCACTTGGTGGCCACAATGGTCTCTTGCCAGGACCATTATTTTCTATCCAGCCCTGCAATCCACAAGCCAGCCACACCTGTGGTCTAAGGTTGTAGCCTAGCTCATCTGTGGGTCAGCTACAAAGTGATCATTCTGATGTATATTCTGCTGTCATGAAGGTGGTGGTAACCTGGGCATGGTATGATGGTGAAGGAGGCAGCAGTGAACTACACAGTGAGGTTATTTTGGCAGAAAGTACTTAATTAGCTCATGGTCCAGGATGTGAAAGGAAGGAGACCGCTGAGACCCTCTAGACTTGGTCTTTAAGTGTTCTTCAATCTTCAGAAACTCCTGATGATGAGAAGCTAGTCAAGGCTAGGCTGTGCTCCTTGCATATCTGTATCTTATTTCTTCTCAGTTGTGTCTGTAATTTTTGTTGCTTTGTCTCTGATTCTTCTCTGTCCTTCCTACTCTGTGACTTTATTTTGACTTTCCCCTTGACTCAAAACTCAGCCTGTCTCCCACTCTTTCATTTTTTCTCCTTCTTTTCTTTTTACTTTCCACTGATTTTAGTTTTCTCTTATCTTTCTGAGGCACTGACCTCTTACCTGATTGGTTCTTCTCTTATGTCACTGGGCACCCTTCTCCCCGAGGAGAGATCCTAGCCAGTTCTCATATGCATCATTTTCCCTCTGTCTGCATCAGAGGGAAAGGCTATCAACCCTTTGAAATGTTGTCTAATATCTGGAAGTGGGGACAGAAGGGAGGTATTTCCTTGATTAATCTCTTTACAGCACCTCCAAATGTTCTGCCATGGGCAGCTCTTGGGAGCTAGGACCTCTGGTAAGCCAGGGCTCAAGTGAACTCCAACATCGTTCATGCTTGGAGTAGTAAATGCTCCACCCAAGGTTACACACAAGCCCAGGACATGCAGCTAACAATGACGTATGTGTTTGAAGTGCTCCTTAGCTGAACAATCATAGGTGTTGGTTCCTACATCCATAATTTAATGTGCCAACAACTTTGACTCTTTGTCCCCATGGGATCTGCTGCCTTGCTGAGCCAAAGCAGTCCCCAGAGTCCATGGCCTAGAAAAAAGAAGTTTGGAGCCTGGGTTGTTTGTTGTTGTTTTTGTTGTTGTTAGTTTGTTTTGTTGTTGTGGTTGTGGGTTTTTTTGTGTTGGGTTTTTTTTTTTTTTTGATGTTTTACATTTATATTAATTGCATTTTCCTTTAAAAACAATCTCAAATTACAATTAAATAATCACAAACTATGTTAGGTCTAAAGTTATTCTGATCTATTAAAATATACAAAATAAGATATTAAAAACAGTCAAGCAGTATGTGCTAGCTGATACAGTTTGTAAGAAAAATTGCCATAGTTATCTGGGAAATATGACTGGCTAAGCAACTGAAAGCAGTTTATTTCAGTGTTTAAACCAGGTTTTGATCCCAGGTGCCTCTTCTCAAGTGAAGAGTTAGTATCTCCTTCATTTCAGTTAATTCAACAAGTTCAGTTTTGTGATTAGTTTAGATAGAATCATGGAACTGATTTTGAGCTAAAAATAATAATAATAATAATTAAAAAAAATCTATCCATACAAAAGAGGCCCAAAGTCTTAAAGTAACAAATCCAAGTTCAGAATGCTAGTTTGGTGCATGTGTAGTCATACAGGTCCTGTTCCAGCCACAGCCTGGCACAGAAGAGGCACTAAAGAGAAAGAAAATCAATATTCATCTAGTAAATAAGAAGTGCATTGGTTCCTGCATCCTTAAATGGGGACAGTGTGAAGACAGGCCTAGGAATATGTGCAGACTGCTTACCATAGGGACACCTTCCTTAGCAGAGTTATGTGCTCTCAGGAAGGCCACATTTTGCTGTAATTGTAGCTCAGGGTGAGTGGCTCTCAGTAATATGAGAGTCCTGCTCCAGGGGTATCACTTCAATGACAGTGTGTTGACAAACAGATGAGGTGACTTAAGGATGCTTGCTTTCTGGAGTCAAGCAGTAGTGAACCCCTTTGCTGTCATCAGTCCTTCCTGCCTGCTCTGCGGTGTGCCTGGGAGCATCCCACCTCTGCCGCAGAAACGGGCTCTCTGCTATCGCAGCACTGCCCTGCAGAGTCAGTACCAGCCCATCTGCTCTGAGCAGGAAGGGCTCGTCCCAGTGGCCCGGTGCAAAGCTGAGCGAGCAAAAAGCCCTGGACGCTTATGGTACGCGGAGAGGGTGTGTGGGTGGAGGGCTGCCCGGCAGTGGCCGTGGCTTTGTGCAGGATGCCCGCCTCGTCGTGTCCCCCGGCTGCATGGCAGGAAGCTGTGCACAGCGCTTGAGGGCTTTCACGCCTGTCCTGGCACGGACCGCTGATCGGCAGGGGCAGCCCCTGCGTGGTGCGAGGCCGCAGGGAACTCCAGGCCAACCTCGGGGGCCTCCGGGCACGGGGCCCGTCATCGGGCGGGCGTGGGGCTTTGGAGGACGGCGATGCCGCCG
>NW_009952262.1:155354-186279 GCF_000747805.2 Chaetura pelagica
AGGCAGAGCGGGCGGCGCTGGGGCACTGGTGGCGAGTGGCCCTCAGGAGCGAGAGGCCTGGGGCGAGCGGGCGGAACCGAACGTGGCCCTGAGAAGAGCGAGGCATCTGGGCAGCGCAAGGCCCAGAGCGGCACAAAGCCCGGGGCAGTGCTGGGCCCTGACGGCATTGGTCCTGCCTTGTAGCTGATGCAGCAGCAGACGACGGTTCTCTCCACCTCCCATGGCAGCTACCTGAGCCCAGGCGTCGCCTTCTCTCCTTGCCACATCCAACAGATCGGTGCTGTGAGTCTCAACGGGCTACCAGCCACTCCACTTGCACCAACGTCAGGTGAGGGCCTAGTATGGACCAGGAGCCGTCAAGTCTGTCACTACCAACAAACCTCCTGCCCCAGCACTCAGCATGGTGCTCATACAGGTAAAACAGTTCCCACATCCCCCCACGCACAGCATCTGGATTAGGCCACTCTTTTCTATCAACACAAACTCTGAGGACAGCAGTCCCTAGTTCTGTGCAAACTCCTGCAACCTCCCTGACACCCTCACATGTTCAGTACATATTTTCTTGCCCTATTGCTGTGCCTCTGCTGCAGTTTTTGCCTTTGTTATTGTAAAGAATGACCAAGTTCCCAGGATTGCACCTGACTCTTGACTACAGCAGTGCTATTATTCCTTGTCATCATCCCATGGTAATAATATCAGCAATAATGCATATTGGTTTTGAACACCTGTCAAGGCTGTATCATGCTAGGTGCTGTACAAACCTCCATATGCCACCTAGAAGGGATAACACCTTCATACACAGTAGTCTTGCCAGGTAGATGGAAGGAGAGAGTGCAGGCTTTGTGGGACCTTGACGGTCATGAGATGTCCTCTCCTTACTCTACAGGTCTACATTCACCACCTCTCCTGGGAACAGCAGCCATGCCAGGGCTGGTAGCACCCATTTCAAATGGATTCACTGGAGTGGTACCATTCCCAAATGGGCATCCAACCTTGGAAACAGTTTACACCAATGGCCTTGTGCCATACTCAGGTACGGAAAGCAGGAAAAGACGACATCCAGAGACCTCAGGAACTGCAATTAGATCCTCTTTTGTGGACTCCCCACACATAATACTTTTTCTAGCTCCTTACCAGCCAAGCACTGAGACTCACTTTGGTGGAGGTGGGGGGTGGTGTGGTGAGGGGAGAGAGAGAGAGAGAGAATACAGGAGTGATTGTCTTTGCTGTGCTTGTATGTTCTTCTCTGCAGCCCAGAGCCCTTCAGTAGCAGAGTCTTTGCATCCAGCTTTCACAGGAGTTCAGCAATATGCAGGTACCAGCTTCCCTTGTCTCCCTCAGGCCCTCCTGTGACTGACAGGATCCTCAGGTAAACAGTTGTTCTGTCTCCTTGGAATACAGCTGTATATCCAACCACCACCATCACCCCCATTGCCCAGACCGTCCCTCAGCCACCTCCCATTCTGCAGCAGCAGCAGCGAGAAGGTAAGGATCAGAGTGGGAATTGTGTCTGGCCAGGGGCCAGTAGTGTGGCATTTGTGCAGATCATCTTCTGCACCACAGAACCAAAAGGGAGGAGACACTACAAATCTTTGTCTAATCTTTAATATTGGAGCTGGGTTACAGAATGAACCATGTCTCTGCAGTGAGTGGACTGGAAGGGTTCTGAGGATGCTTGCTAAAAGAGCTCTTCCTCTCCATCTTTACTGATGCCAGAACCACACTGGTACCAGTCAAACCAGACTCTGACGCACTCTCCTCTCTCTTCAGCATTCCTAGCCTCATGAGTTTGTTTTTCAGCTTATTTAAAAATTGGCCTGGACAGAATTTGGAAGCAAAGCATCCTCTGTTCCTGCTTTGTACAGCAGGTGTCAGAAGGGGAACAGCTCCTTTTGCTCATCAGGTTCACAGAGAGCAAGTGAAGGAGTGGGCAGGACTACATAGCCCATAAATAGGCTATGTGGCAATCCAGCAGATTTCCAATTGGGGTTGTAGTTTACGACCTGAGGGCAACTGCTCCATAGCTGTGGGCAGAGAACTCCTAGTACTGGGATAACTATGAACAAGGAACTGTCATCTTCCAGCAAAACATCACCCAGCCATTCACAGAGTTGTGTCCAGCACACCATGTGGGAACTGGGCAAGATGTGAATCTGCTCTCCAGAAACTCTAGCTTTGCATATTGCCTCCCAGCTCTCATAGAGAGTCCCCAGAACCCTTTGTGGACCAGTGACCGAGAAACAATCAAGGGTAGGTCAAGACAGAAGGAGGCAACGCTGGGGTTCTCTACCAGTGCTGTGCTCTGAATTGAGCCCGTTTCTCTTCCCCTTTCCTTTGGGGGCTCTCTGTTTTGTCCCTCCCCATTGTCCCCATGCCTGCAGGTCCTGAAGGCTGCAATCTTTTCATCTACCATCTCCCTCAGGAGTTTGGAGACAATGAATTGATGCAGATGTTCCTGCCCTTTGGGAATATAATTTCTTCCAAGGTATTCATGGATCGTGCCACCAACCAAAGCAAGTGTTTTGGTGAGTGCTGATGACAGCAGGCAAGGGAAGCATGAGGGCTAATGGGGACACTCGTGCATTGGGGTTGGTACCAGCAGTGGTGTTATTATCCAAGCCTGTGTCCTGTCCTCCAGGTTTTGTAAGCTTTGACAACCCATCCAGTGCACAGACTGCTATCCAGGCCATGAATGGCTTCCAGGTTGGCATGAAGCGTTTGAAGGTCCAGTTAAAACGACCCAAGGATGCTAACCATCCCTACTGACAGCAGTGAGCAAACAGGAGTCACTTCTGCAGCACAGGTAAAGCTGGCACCATCACTGCACAGTGCTGGCCAGTGTCATGGAGCAGCAAGGCCTGGCTACAGGTCCATGGATAGGTGGAAACTGGTACTTCTGTGATATAGATCAGACAAGGACTGAGGGCATAAGCCTGAGCTGTCATGAGATTCCTGGGCCTATGGGCAGAGTGTGGGACAGAAGCTGCAGGTGAGGCTGGTCAAGACCATTAAGGCCTGTTAGTGTACTTAGGGCCTTGACTAGCAGATGGGTTCAAATTACCTGGTCTTAAGCAAGGTTTCACTCTACTTTCTGACCCCTCCCCAAAAACATTCATCTTCCTAAAAAGTTTTAAAAATCAACAGTTTTGTTTTCAATTGTTACATGTGCCCTGAAATTAGTCTACAGAGCATGATTTCCCAAGAAGGGACAATTATTCACAAGGATCACAGAAAAGCAGATAAAAGGTGTGACCTTGAAGGGCCACAGAAGAGCTACCTGTCCTGAAAGCTGGCTGTCAAAGAGCTACCTCCTACCAGCTAACAGACTGGGAGCAAGGGAGGGCTGATCTTGGGTCCCTTCTAATTAGGATCATCTTTCTCCATGTTTAAGCAACAGCAACTCAAAGCCTGAGGTCTGCATAGATGTCCTCCTAATCTCCCAATTCCATCCCTCCTTCCTTTCTATTCAGGTGAAGGGAAAGTCCAGAGGAAGAATTTCTGCTTCAGGTTGATTTACAGAGTGGCCAGTAAATTTATCAACTCTTTTGACACCACCCCTTTCCTTCCTCTGCTCCCCACCTACCCACTCCATCCTCCTTCTGCTCTCCTCCCCAAAATATGAAATTAAAGAGAAGGCTCAGTATCTGCCCAGCAGGAAGATTCTTGCCACGATGGACTCACATATTTGCTGCTATGGAAAAGGGACCAGAAAACCAGCAGCCCTTGGGGACCTGAAGCTTTTTCTCTCAGGCTATGCCTGGAGTACATGAACCAAGAAAACCCACTCGTGTGTTCTCTAGGTTACTGCAGTGATGTATGGAAACTTAGCTCCGTCCCCCGCTCCGTCCCTTCCTTCTGCCCTGTCTCCTGGACCTTACATAGATAAATATAAATATATATACAGTCTCTATTTTTTTTAAGTGGCTCACAGGACCAAACTTGTCCATTCAGAGACTGACTCCTTGCAAGAGGGATTGAAAGTTAAGGGTTTACATTTGCAATAATGTCTTCTCAGCAAGCATTGCAGATAGGCCTGAACATTTTGAGAGGATGCTTGAATGGACAAAGAGCAAGGGAGAGAGTGTGCATCTCTCTGCTCAACATTAGCAAGAAGCAAGGAGAAAGAGACCTACATACCTCCAGAATTAGGGCACAGCCAGCTGTTCAGCTCAAGTCACTCATCCACCAACCTCAGCCCCAGCCTGGCTAAGGATCTCAAGAGCTCTCAATCTTAACTTTTCCAAGGGCTTCCGCAGACAAAGCTCCTGGAATTTGGTGCCAAAGCCTATCCTGAACACTCCTCAATTAGGCTGAAAGCACAGGAAACCAATCCCTTTATCTACAGGAACTGTACTGCCTCCCCACACTTGGCACAGATCTGTGTTTCATAGCTCCTTATGGTAATGGAGCATTTCTTGATCAAGACAAAGTATGAGAAACTGAACAGATGCAAACTCCAAAACAAAGTGACAGAAGCCTTCCAGGGGCAATGCACTGCTTCCCTATGTCAGAAGTAGCATAAAGCCGGTTAGTGGGCAGTTCCAGTTCCCAGACAAAAGGGGACATTTTCTCCATCTGAATTTAGCAAGAGGACTTGTCTCTTACACTCTCTGCAAAGCTTTCCAAAGCAGACACAAGGGCAGTATGATGAATGAGCATTGTCATTTTGTTCTTTCCTCACCACCCTCTCCAAGGGACAGATTATGCTTTTATGCAGCATATATAGATACAGCTATTATACATATACATATTAAGCACAGAACATAATTCAAAGCTTGAACCATTCTCTAAGTTTCTACCAAAATAAGGAATGGAAGAAAAAATAACAAAAAAACCCTACTCCCCCGGCCCCCAACCTTCTGCATTATTAGTTACAATATTCCAGGATTTGAGACGGTACCAAGAACATTCCCGTGTGTGTGTGTGTGTGTGAAACGTGAACAGAGGGGTTGGTGGGGAAAAGTTGATGCAACTGATACTAAATCCCAGATATGGGGATTTGAAAGAACCTCAGCCAATTCTGATCCTTCTCCAGTTTCCCTTTGTTCAGATGTTCGTGGCACAGTTCAAGTAGCTTCACACCTCAACCTCCCCTCTGTATCTGATGCTCAGAGTACGTGAGAGAAGAATGACTGTGCAAGTCTGTGTGTTTCTATAGTCCATGTTTACTTATTGTAAATACCATTTTTATACTTAACATCTATTATGTATGTGATTTGTATAATGTACTTTATTTCTGCTACAACTTCATGAAGTTTAAACTTATTCTAATTTTGAACAAAACAACAACAAAAAAAGGACCAACAAATGTAAAGTGGTAAACAAAAGACTTTGGAAATTGTAGGTCAAGCTGGTTTAAACAAGTATTTACAGTTTCTTCCATCACAGTTACTGATGTGACTGTACAATGTTACAGGTGCGATATAAGCTTCATTAATGTCGAGTTCTTCACTCTGGTTAAAAAAAAAAATCTTAAATTTATTTAATAAAAATTTTACTTGCTGAGTAACTGGGGTTTTACTTCATGTGTTAGTTGCACCATCAAAGGCCTGGCACGAGGAAAGTCTGTTTCCATTCAGCAGTTCATCTGTGCAGTAAGTTAAAAAGCATTTCATGGGGCTGGGGTGGTGGATGGTAGAGCCTGAGACCTGCAGAATAAAACCTTGTCTTAACTCTGAACAGACAGTCTCTCTGTGTCTCTAAGGTGGCTGTCTGTGGATTTTTATTCCAGTCTTCAGCAAGTTTATTGTGTTAGCCAAATTGCAAGAAATAAGTTCAGCAGCCAATCTCCCAGCGCACTAAACAAACCAGTCACAGCTTGTGTGCAGATACGTCTTTTAAGAACTCCCGTATACTCTACTCACACCCAAGAGAACAAAACTAGTTCTCTCAACAAGACCTTGCTAAAAACCAAATCAATCATGAGCCAGAGCCTAGCCTAGGCACAGAACCAGGAAAGCTGCCCTGAAGATGAGGAACATGCCTTGGGTCCGTAGAGAACCATTTGCCATGGTTCAGGCCCCCTTCTAGGAAAGCACGAGTTTCCCTGGGACTTTCTTTTGCTTTGAAACACCTATGTAATGGTACTGCAGAAAAGCAGAATATAAGCAGAGACTGAAATCTAGGACTACCTCAATTTTTGACGCCTTCTTGTCTCTACACCAACACAGATCTGCAGTGACTGAGCCAAGACGTATATGGGAAACTGTCAAAGAGCAAGCAGGTGTGTATTTTAGACTGCGAGAGTTCAAACCCCAGTGTGAATTGTGGTATGTTCTTATTTCCACACAGCTCCATAGAAAGCTTTGTCATGTCAAAAATCCAGTCCATGGCAAGGAAAGAGGAAGGAAAACACAGAGCTGATGCCTGTTTCTATGCTGAAAAAATGTACTTGCAATGAAAAAAATTATGAATGTACTTGTGACAACATTACCAGCAATAAGAATGAGAATTCAAGCTGCAGTGACATCTCTTGCAGGCACACAAGTTTTTATGTTTAGCGTGGAACAAGCATGCACTTAAGTCTAGCACCTAGCTGTTGACAGAGGAGAGAAGAAGGGCATGCAGTGACCCTTTCTCAGGAAATCGCCTCTCTCCATCAACCTGCCTTCCCCGCTACCCCCCCCCCCCCCAACTTTGAAAAGACCAGCTATAATTGAAGAAAGCTTACAATTGGCAAGGCTCTGTGCACTCCATTTTAGTTCTGTTTCTCTTCAACAAGACTGTTTTTTTGGTGTTGTTGGTTTTTTTGTTTGTTGTTTTTTTTTTTAAAGCAATACCTGGCTCTTCCAATAAAATCCATTCTACAAAATGTTCAGCTTTCAAATACTCAGCTTTCAAAGCTACTTAAAATTCTTTCAGGATTCATGCATTGCGGACAAGAGCAACACAATAATCATCCTCACACACCAAGTAGCCCACATAGGATCTTTTATCCATTCCCAGCACAGAAAGATTTAAGCAGATTTGTTTTGTTTTTTTTTTTCCTTTAGCTGCTCGAACTTAAAGCCACAACACATATCCGTATGAATTAATGTGGTAGGGAAGAATGCTCTCTACATTCTTTCTGCTGTTCAGTGCAGGAATCATGAACCCATCTTGGCATTTACAGTAAGGAAGAACCTATTTAACAGGTGCAATCACCAAATGTCTACCAAGAGGCCTGTGCTCACAGAAGCCAGGCCAGCATCTGTCCTTCACAGAAGAAGTATCAACATGCAATACCAACACATTAAAAAAGCTTAATTAAAATAGAGATTAAAATTCCATTTATAGGAAGCAAGAACATTCACAGAATCCACAAAATAATGAAGCAGTGGAGCAGACATTCCAGGATATTCTATACAGACACAGCCAGAGCTGAAAGAAGATGCGGCAGTAAAAGCAGACAGGTGAGGCTGAAGCAGGGAAGATGGGTGGAGGGCTAAGACAGTGAACAGTGGGAAAGAGCTCTGACTGACAGGCTAAAGCAGGATGGGAGTGAGAGACCAAAAGATTCTCCTGAAAAGAGGTAAGGTTACTTTGCCACCACTGCTACTCTGCTCCTGCTTGACACCAATGGTTGAATGGGACAATTAGTGGAATGGGGATAATGTGATTAGAAGGGATGTAGGATGCGAGGAGGAGACTGAGACTAGGCATCTCTTTAACGTTAGTCTGCTGTAATTATAGTAACTTTTAAAACCTGGTCCTGGTCTTTGGGGAACAAAATCCGGAGGCAGCACACATGCTGAAGCCACCATGGGTAGAAAACCTCCTGCATGTGTGTGGAACCCCCCTGGACGATGGCAAGTGCAGGAGCAGAAGCAGTTAGGTGCACTTTGCCTCTGGAAGGAAAAAGTCAGAGATCACTCAAAGAAAGGCAATCCTTGGAGTAGTTTTTTAATGTGAAGACTGACTACCACAGGGTTCTGCATGCTCATGTTCCATGCCAATCACAGAATCATCAAGGTTGGAAAGGACCTCTGAGATGACAGAGTCCAACCATCAACACAAGAAAAAAACCCCAACAAACCAAATAAACACAAACAGCCACACACACTTCACCAAAAAACACCCACAAAAAAACTAGAACCACAACCCTGGCCACTAGAGCATGCTCTGAAGTGCCACATCTACACGCTTCTTGAATACCTCCAAGGATAGTGACTCAAGCACCTCCCTGGGCAGGCTGTTCCAGTGCCTGATCACTACTTCAGTACAGAAATTCTTCCCAGTATCCACCAGTATTCAATCTGAACCTTTGCTGCCACAACCTCAGGCCATTTCCTCTGGTCCTGTCATTATTTACTTGGGAGAAGAGGCGAACTCCCGCCTCCCTGCAACCTCCTTTCATAGTTGTGGAGGGCAATGAGGTCTAACCTTAGCCTCTGCTTCTCTGAACTAAAGATCCCCAGTTCCCTCAGTTGCTCCTCATATGACTTGTTCTCTAGGCCCTTCCCCAGCTTGGTAGGTCTCCTCTGGACATGCTCCAGCATTGCAATGTCCTTCCCATAGTGAGGGGCCCAGAACTGAACACAGCACACCTCCTTTCATAGTTGTGGAGGGCAATGAGGTCTAACCTTAGCCTCTGCTTCTCTGAACTAAAGATCCCCAGTTCCCTCAGTTGCTCCTCATATGACTTGTTCTCTAGGCCCTTCCCCAGCTTGGTAGGTCTCCTCTGGACATGCTCCAGCATTGCAATGTCCTTCCCATAGTGAGGGGCCCAGAACTGAACACAGCACTCAAGGTGCAGCCTCACCAGTGCCAAGAACAGGGGCACGATCACTTCCCTACTCCTGCTGGCCACATTATTCCTAATGCAGGTCAAGATGCTGTTGGCCTTCTTGGCCACCTGGGCACACACTGGCTCATGTTAATCTGCCTGTCAACCAGCACCCCCAGGTCCTTTTCCACTGGGGCAGCTCAGCAGCCACTTTTCCTTCAGCCTGTAGTATTGCCTGGGGTTGTTGTGACCGAAATGCAGGACCTGGCACTTGGACTTATTGAACCTAGTACAACTGGCGGGAAGATACCGTCTGCCGGCACGTTATGATACAGAACGAAACACCGGTATCGGGGACATTACCGCAAAAGGCGGGAAGACGCGCCCGAGGACGCGGGAGCAGCTCTGGTCGCGGAGGGATCCCCCGGACGGGCCGGGGCAGGCGGCCCTGCCCGCCCCCAGCTCGGCTCGCCCCGCTCGCTCCCGCCACGACCTGCCCTGCGGAGCTCGACCGACCCATATGCGAGCGGCATAGGGAGCACCGGGCCGAGCAGCGGAGCCCCCCAGAGGGGCCGTGGCAACCAGGCGGGGGGCGGAGGCGGGCCCCGGCCGGGCGCTCTGGCCTTGCAGCTCTGCGCCCTTGGCCTCGGCTGCCCCCGCCCCGGGCTTGGTCTCCAGCCGGCAGCCCAAGGGTGTGTGTTTGCTGAGGGAACGCCTTCAGACCAGGACATAAAGCCCACTCGAAGAGAGATGTGGAACGGTGCTTTTGGGAATAACTAGTAAATCTTTAAGAAAGAAAGCCCTTTTACCCAAAATAGTTGCCAATGCATGGATTTAAATATTGATTCTCTTGCTTCTCTCAACGACTGTATCTGTCATATATTCTACTACTGCAGTACTGCCGTCTGGCAAGTTGCTGGTTGTTGTTTTTTTTTCCCCTAAGTGTACAGTAGCTTTTAAAGGAGAAGCAGCTCTCTTCCCTGTGAATTTGAAAAAGGCAGCCTCCCCACATCTCTTACCTGTAATGAAAAAATAAATAAAGGTCAAATGCTGTCATGCTGTCTTCCATTTTGCAGGTTGACACTACAGCTGAAAAACTAGTGTTTGCACCATGCAGTCTACTAGGAAACTTTAAAAACTTAGGCAATGCGGGAATGCTTAACAAGATATTGATGTCTGTCAAATTGATCAGATTACTTCTTAACAATGCAGGAATGCTTAACAAGATATTGATGTCTGTCAAATTGATCAGATTACTTCTTAACAAGACAGCAAGAACCACATTATTAAGATGGATGTCTTATTGCAAAATCCCTTAGTTCCTTCTGTTAAAGGTATATGCTAGTGATTCTCAGACTTTAGAAAGTGGCACATAGTCAGAGGTGTTTGACATTTTCTCATTTCTTCATGAAAACTGTTACTGACAAAATATGAATGGGTATATAGCATCAAGGGGCTTACAGGGATTAGTTGGCCTAATAGGAAAATAGCTAGATATTTTTCTGCTGCTTTTTATCTGCAGTAAGACATTACAGTGGACTATAGATGACCCTCAGGTTTCTTTATCAATACCCTCCCTTTGATGGTTGCAACCTACTGAGAGAGATGTACTGATGGTCATAATGTGAACTCTTGCTGCTTTTGATTCTTTCAGGTTTGTCATCAAAGGAAGCCTGGCAGGAGCAGCTGTATATGTGGCATATGATCAGGGTCTGCTGGGCAGTGGCACACAAGGTGCTGAAGCCCTCAGAAAAGCTCAAGCAGCATTGCCTCCAGCTATCCAAGAGTGGACAAGTTACATAGGCTGGGAGGTAAGGACTGCACAGATGACATAGTCATTCTTTGAATTAGGAGAAAAGAACATTGGGATGATACTCTGGTTCCAGTGATACTGGCAGGAGTTTTGCTGTTGAAACTGGATTTCACATTGAGAGTATTTTGAAGAGGATTGAAATTGAAGGAGGATAACATTTTAAGTTCAGGGGAGAGACATTGTTCACAGATATATCAAAAGAGAATGGGTAACTAGCCCCAAGGAGAGGATTGCAAGCATGCCCTGGGAGACATTTCGCTATGTACTGGTATTCCTAAGCTTCTTTTGAAAGGTCACACATGCTTTTAAAAATTGTCACAATTTCTCAAGCTGCTGCCAGTTTGTCAAGTTGAATATAAATTGCCTGAAGAGGCCCTTCTCTCTGCGTAATTCTTAGGTTTTAAAATCCTCAGAACAGGAGAAGCCTTTGCTGAATGTTTGAAAAGCATTTTTCATATTAGGGAATGTTCTAAACTAATAGATAAAGAAGTCAGCTATGGAGATTATTTTTCAGTACTATCAAATGACAAGTGCTACCTTCTGCTCCTACTTTATACTGGGGGAGAGAGCAAAGTCCCAGCCCTAGGCCTTATGCCTGATCCCTTTTGAAACTTACAGAATAAGCATCTAAGTATCTTTGAGGTCTAAAGTCAACAGGCTTCCCCAAGGTGATGTAAATCTTGTTATAAGTGAAACCCTTCAAGTGCTGATGTTCTGTCTCTCTCTAGCTTCCAGCCACTCCAAAATTTGACTTTTCCCCTTCGGATTCCTGGAATAAAGGTAAAATTACTTGCCACCAAACTGTGAATGGGGCAAGGGGCCAAGAGCTTATACCAGTTTGCTTTCAGTACTGTCCTCCTAAACTGAATGATGAAGAAGGAGGTCATCGATATTACAGTCTGGTGGAAGGAGCACTGGGACTTGGACTAAGGAAGTGTATATGGCTCCAGGTTTTACTGGGTGACTTTGGGCTTAATTTCTTCTTGTTCCAACTATGAAATAAGGAGGAAGATGTGTGCCCATAAACCCATCTACCTTTTCTAACCAGAGGAGCTGGTGCACCAGTGAGTTCATCAGCACTGGTGTTGATCAGAGAAACTAGAGCGTAAAAATAAATGCTGACAACTTCTTAAGAAAGGTGAACCCTTGGTTAAAGATGCTAGTATGTCTGAACTCAGCCTCTGACTTTTCAGAAGGGATGAGTATTCCCATTATTACTAGACTTTTAGAGACTTTGTTTGAACGTCAAAGCATGTTATGAATACCTAGTAAGTTAATTTACAGCTTTTTATGGTGTAGCAAAAAGTCTTCATGTAACTGTGGGGAAACAAGGTCCACAAGTACTGGGACATACTGTGGTTTAAGCCCAGCCAACAACTAACTACTACACAGCCACTCAGTCATTCGCCCCTCCACAGTGGGATGGGGAGGAGAATCAGAAGAAAACGGAAAACTTCTGGATTGAAATAAGGACAGTTTAATAGAACAACACAAGAAGAGAAGAAATAGTAACAACTATAATACAAGCATATACAAAGTGAGAAATGTACATTGCAATTGCCCACCACCCAGAACCCTGGGCCCAGCATGTTCCTAAGCTGTGATGCCTCCTCCCCACAGTTTATATACTGAGCATGACATCATATGATATCGAATAGGGCTAGTTTTGGTCAGCTATTGTGGCTCTGTCCCCTTCCAGCTTCATGTAAAAATTAACTCTATCCCAGCTAAACCAAGGACATATGTCCAGCATCACCCATGGAGTCTGTGGCAAGGCTAGAAATAAAATGGAACTTAGCTTTTTGTTTTGGTCTTGTAATTGTCTACCCTTTACACTGGTCCTGAAGTTGGCGTTTCTCTGTGTCACAAATGCTATTAAGACAGAAAGCTGTGGAACTGAGGATCATTCAGGCCTCAGTATGTTTGAAAGCTTTGGGGGCAACTAGATCTTTCTCTCCTGTGTTCAGAGATGTACAATATTGGAATAATGTTAGGAAATTTGGCTTGAATGTTGCTGTTCTTGGGATAATTCTTCTCTGCTTTCCTTGCAGGAGTACAGACAGTCATGTCTGCCTTGTCTGTAGCTCCTACCAGGGCCTGTGAATACACTGTGGAAGGCTGGAAGTATATGAAGGATCTTGTAAAATGAACACATTCTCCAGGGTTTGTGATTCTCTCCCGTCCTATGCTGTCTTTGGGATCATGCTTAGTCCATCCCTCTAGAGGGCACATCAGCTGTGCAAGGGCTACAATAAAATACTTTGGAACTTCCATTTGTATTTGGGTTGGTTTTAACATACAGACTGCAATAATTGCTTTCTGTCTTACCAGTGACTGGCAGCTTCAGCAGAGATCGTGGATCAGATGTAGTGAAGCTGCTGCCATGTCAGAAACGTGCAGGTAGTCAATGTTGCCATCTATCGGAATTAGAGGAAAATGCAGTTAAAAACCTAGTGGGGAAAAAGCCTTCATCCTAAAGTAAATTATTTTGATTCAGTAAACAGCATAACTAGGTAAGAGGCTCGAGTTGGTGTTTTTTGTTGTTTCTTCTCTCCGTGTGGTGGTCAAATAATCGTCTCCCCAGATGATAAAATACTACCCCTTTGGTGTCTATACAAGTTGATAAAATGGTCTGGCTCATGGGCATAACTTTTTTGACTTCTCCAAACTCCTTAAACAGTAGACCAGGAGATGGCAATGTATCTCATGCTTATAAATGGCTGTGTGGTGCTGCAAATAGAGTCTACCTTGGCTGGCTAGAGGGACACTCTCATAACTTGTTTTGGGATGCTACATACCTGCTGAGGACTAGGAAGGATGCTCTCCTTACAACTACAAATGGACAGGTCAGTTTTGCTGGAGCCTCAGGTTTCCATGCCATTCCTGCAGAGAAGGTCCAGATGCAGTAATAGGAACAGACATAGGTTGTATTTTGTCGGAGCAATTCTCTTGTTCCCAAGTTTAATGGTTGGTGATCTGAATTGGGAAAGATAAAGCCAAGCAGGTCTGGGGGTACCACTGCTCTTTTATTCTCTGTATCAGAGGTCAACATCAAAAGGATTAAAAGCAAAGAGGCACTGGATTATAGCTAGACCCACAGAATTTAGTTGCTACTAAGTGTAGCAGTGTGGAAATTCTTTATTTGCATTTTTCCTAGTTTGTGTTCTTGAACAAGCTTGTCTTTCTGTGCCTCACCATTAAAACAAAAACTAACGTATAAGCTGAGGTTGATCCAGAGAGCCCTCAGACAACTTGTCAAAGCAGCTTACTGAAATATAGATGGTTTGTCTGCAGGGATCCTCCTCTATTATGGGAATTCTGAACCCTGATAAAAAAAAGACCCGAAGAGTTTCACTTTCTGTAACAATGCAGGCTGTAGAAAATGAATCTTCAGGCAACTCAGAAAAAAAGCCCATCTCTGAAGATTAAAAAAAAAACAACCCAAACAGTGCTGCTACTAATGAAAGTAATGGGATTTTTTTCCTCTTGAAATCACAAACATCATCTTTGGTGGGTAATGCTAAGGCCACGCTGCTCCAGATGACTGCACAAATTATAATTTGGGTATCACAAAGTGATAGATTATTTGCATCAATCTTGATCACATCAATTCTCAACATGTTCTTAGAATTATGCCAAATGGCTGTTTCTAATCTACTTTTCAAAGAAATTGTGGATAGCTAGGCAAGATTGCTGGCGTGAAATTGGTATTTGGACTACCCTTATCTATCAGAAGCTAAATAAAAGTTATTTTGATTTGCAGTTGAAAGTCATTGCTGTCACAAGTACCTGTGCATTTTCTCTTACAGAAGCCATGCTGGTAACTCAGTAAATAGCTTTCTTCAGAGAGTGAACAGTATTGTGTTGCACGGTACCTACCAACACAAGACAAGATGAAGGAAATTCTTCACTGCTTCACTTGTACTACAGGATACTAAGTCAATTTTGCAGTGGCAGGGTGTTAAAATGTCGACAACTGCAATCTACTAACATTCTCTCATGTTAGCATGTATCCTAGTTAATTTTGACCTGTTTGAAGTAATACAATATTTTAGTGTATTTCTTGAAGCTGTGTGCTACTGAAAGTGAAAAGGGGCACCTATAAGGCGTTTTGATACTTCATCTTTGAAAGAAAGTTACAAGGTTTAACGTATAGCCGAGTAAATTAGTTTTCCAGGGACTGCTGAAACAAAGCAATTAACTGTAAACTGGCTTTTATTTATGGAAAATGGAATGCTTCATTAACACTTTAAATGGGATATGAACAACGCATTACAAAACAAATGCATTCACATTGGATTGAGTGACATAATATGGCAGCAGCTTAAAAAAATTATGCTTACAGGAGCCCATAAGTTACAATTAATGGTAACCCTGGGTAAGAGACTCATTTCAGTTGCCATCTTGCATTAAAAATTAAAACACATTCAGTAGCGACGGTTGAAACGAGGGTCATTAGGTCTGTTTGCTCTCTCCTGGCCAGTAAATCCTTCTCCTTGCATTCCTCCTCCGTGCATCATCTGACTTTGGTTGCCACCTTGCATGAAACCTCCACGCCTGGAAAGCGATTCAGACATTTTGATTTTCTTTTGTGACTCTGGTAGACAGGTTGATATAATGCTAAAAGTTTTTAAAGAACACCCATTAATTCTTACTCTTCAAATAAGATGCACTACATAAAAACCATGGGAATATTTTATAATTCCTTGACGTTTAAATAACAAATCAGAAAACTAATGCTCCCACAAAATGTTTCTTTGGTCAATTTAATATAACAGATGCCCCTTTGAAGGGAAACAAACACTTTGTTCTTTTTAAAGTTCTTACCCTGACATGCCTCCACGATGCATCACATGGCCAGGTCTGCCTCTACCTCCACCTGAAAAAGAGTTAAAATGCTTCCTTTATATCCACAGTAATAATTATACTTCATCTCCATGGATAATGCCTGTGTTTTCTGCTTTACACAGCACAACTAATGGGCTGTTGTGCAAGAAGCATACCTTGCCATCTCTCATGATCTCGTCCTATCATTCCTCCATCCACACTACTCTGCCATGAACGATCTTGATGTCCTTCAAACTTTCGACCATGATCCCCCCAGTCACGTCCATCCCTGCAAATTAGCGAGAGCACACAAAATAGATTAAAGTAAAACAACTAAATCACGAACTTACTCAAATGCTTTACCAAGATACATGCAAATCTTGTATTTACGTGGCTTTCTGTTAAGCCAAATGTCAGTAACAAGGCCTTCTGTTCAAGCCAACTGATATGACAAGAAAATCAGATTTTCTTAAGCTGGTTTATGCTACATTGATGTCCCAGCTTACTCCAAACATCCCAGCTTGTTTTTTAACCAGTCAATTTATTTTTGGTGTTTTATGCAGGCTGGCTTACTCACAGGACTTACTAAAAATTATAACCACAACACAAAACCTCAAAACACGCCCCCGTCCCTGCCCCATCTCCAATCTGTAAGCATTTTATTAACTTGTGTTCCTTGCGTGTTTTGATGCACAAGGCAAGCTGGAAGAGCTACTCATCTGTACTCCATCAAACAGAAAACAGACTCAGGAGTACAAGCTGGAAGAATTGTACTTCCAAAAACTGCATCTCACTTTGACATGGAAATATTCCTTAGATTCACAAGCAAAACATTTTCAGTTAAGCATACTAACCGTGACTGTGGGGGTATCCCTCTACTTTCACTCATTCTTCTGTCAGATCCATAGCTACCCCAATTTTCCCGAGAGTCTCGTGAATGACGGTCTGGTCCTCCATGGCGTTCATCTGGATAATGCTGAAAGGCAAAGAACACTTACATGGCTTCCCAAAACAGACTCTTTAATTGTCTAAAGTTTTTCTCCTGCTCTGGCAGGGGGCACGGACTAGATGATCTTTTGAGGTTCCTTTCAACCCCTAAGATTCTGTGCTTCTGATGAAACTACTCAGAATTATATAGGATGTAAAGAACCTCCTTAAATGACATCACCTCTGCTCAAGCAGGGTCAGCCAGGGCAGGCTGTCCAGAACAGTTGGAGACCTCACAACTTGCTCATGCAGCTTGGTCCAGTGTTTGACCACCATCACAATTAATAAAAACAAAAACAGTAAAATAAAAAAAAACCCAAAGGTTATTTGTTTTGTTTTCAGATGGAATTTCACGTGTTTGTGCTCACTGACTCTTGTCCTATAAGTGGGCCCCACTTGCTTCATCCCTTCCCTTCTGTGAGGTATCACTGCACATTGATAACCCCCGAGCCTTCTCTTCTTCAGGCTGAATGGGTCCTAGGTCTTTCAGACCCTCCTCATACAAAAGATATTCCAATCTCTTAATCATCGTTGTGGTTCCAGACTGCACTTACTCCAATAAGCTCTTACCTTTCTTGTACTGGGCTGCCCAGCACTGGACAGATGGGTGCTGAATGAAGAGGAAGGATACCTCCCTTGGCCCTTGGCCTTCTGGCAACACTCCTCCTAATGCAGCCTAGGATGGTACTGACCTTCTTTGCCAGAAGGGTGCAATGCTGACAAATGGTCAGCTTGTTGTCCACCATGACTGGAAGGGCTTTCCCTGCAAAAACTGCTTTTCATCTTGTTGGCTCCAGGCATGTACTGTTGCACAGGGTTATTCCTCCCCAGAAGCAGGACTTTGCATTTCACATTGTTGAACTTAATTATACTCCCCTCTGCCCAGTTCTTCAGCCTACCCAGGTCCCTCTGAGTCTCACAGCTAGCCATCAGCTAAGGGCACTTGAGCATTTCATGACTCCACCAAATTAATCTCTCATTTATTGAATGTGCCCTGAAGGTCTTTCCACCAGCCCTAAAAACCACACAAACGTCTTTACTAGTTTTGCTATTATTTCCATGCAACCTCATACAGCAAATTTTATGCAGACTTTGTACCTTTGCCTTTTCTGCACAATCTTTTGGAATACCACCTTTTTGATGCAATTCACCTATGTTTGATTTGTATCAGCGTAACTGCATCTAACTTTATAATAAGAAAGTTTTTTAGATAAATTTAATATTTTAAAAAACAACAAAACAATCTAGTTATCTGTATTTATTTTGGGAGCTACCATTTAATTTTTAACTAGTGAAATTGAAACTGACACATACTGTAGAAAGCCAGGATATAAGAAGTTAATATGTTTCTGAAGCTTTATAAAGCAACTCACTTGTCCGTCCCGATCTCCCATCATTGTCCTTGATCCATCTCTCCTACAAACAGACAATTAAGATCAAACTGTGGTAGTAAAACATAGTCTACAGAAATCCATTAATGTAAGAACACATTATCTACAAACAGTGCAGACAGTTTGAACATATGGAAACTATGACACATTTTGGATTCCTGGAAAAGGCAGTTAGTCCTAAGGTATAAACCAGAGTATTGTCATTAAGATGCTAGGTGCCTATAATATTACATAGAAATTTTTCTGAATCCTGCAAATGTGTGAAAGGATTGCAAGCAGGAAACTCTGAACAAGCCTGCCAGAAAGTTTAGCTCATGGCACAGAACAGAACTCTTCTTAGTTATGTAAGAAAAATGCCACTGCCACTAAGCCACACTTAAAAACTAAAAAGTAAATCAAACAGACAGTAAAGGCAGCAAAATGTGATATTAAATAAACAAATTTTTGTCTTTTGATTTCAGATTACACAGTGAAGGTTAAGACACCAACCTGTCTATTGAATGGTCTTGATAACGGCCACGATCTCTGTGATCAAAGTCATGGAATCGATCCTGGCGACCGAAATCTGAATGGTACCTGTCACTCATTGCCATTCGTTTTGCCTCTGGCCAGTACGGATCATCTCTCCTGAAGGGAAGAACATACTCATTTTAGTCAAGATAATGACTTTTGATATTGGCCCCTTCTTCCAAACTGTGCAAACAGTTGGGAGGCTAATTAAGTTCAAAAGGGAACTGAAAAACTTCAGAAAGGATAGTCTGACTGGGGCTATTAAACATTATCATCTCAATGAAATCAACAAGTACTGATTAATGGAAGCTGGAGGCATACTGATAGCTTTTTATAGCACAGGCTGGTAAGACAGAATCAAGCAGCAATGTTTTTCACTTGTATAATTTTTATTTGCTGGCTTTACCTGCCATCAATGTCATATGGTCTTCTCATTGCAGACCGACGTTCTTGTTCATAGCGCAGTTGCTCATGCTGGCGTCGCAGCTCTTCTCTTTCTCGCTGAATGCGATCTTGTTCTCTTCTCCGTTCATGCTCTACGTGCATTCGTTCTCTTTCCAGTCTCTCTCTTTCCATCCGTTCTCGTTCAAGACGCTGCCTTTCAATTTCCAGTCTCTCACGAGCAATCTCAAGCCTCTCTCTTTCTTCTCGTTCCCGAATAGTCTGTAGGTGCTGCTGTCTCTCCCGACGCTCACGTGTGCTATTTTAACAAAAGGTTACTTGTTTTTATAGGCTGACTATACTACTCCTACAAAACCCACCTGAGGGGGCAAATAATCCTATATGGCCGCAACAATTCTAATAAAAATGCTCCAAAGCTCATTCCTTCTTCTCAAATAAAATATCCAACTCTGAAGAAGCCAGAACAGTATGCTGGCTAATATGACTCCACTGAGAAATCTACCTGTGAGAGACAAACTTTTTCCTCTCCAGTAAGAATGATGAAAGCATTTTCCCTGTTCAATTCAATTTACTTTAGGCAAGTAATAAAGTGTTGTAATATGTGGAAAATGTTTTAATGTGGAATTCAGGTCACAGTTTTGGCAAGGAAATTAAAGGATGGCCCCTACCACCTTTACCCTGTACTAAACAACATGAAAACAGAAATAAAACCCCACAAAAAATAATGAAATACCTGAATTAGGTTCTTAAATAAAAATATACAATGTGGAATCTTTGAAGGGTTGCTGGAAAATCCCACAATTTCTCTATAGACTTTATGCATTTAAATACAAAAATATTAATCTTGTTTTGTTTCAAACACTATGGAGACTTCTAATGCTATGATAACAAAGTCCTAAGACTCTGAGCATGATGACTTTTCTCCTGGTATTTCCCTGTACAGTTGACTGTGGTAAGTTTAAAATTATCATTCCAGCTCTACTATAATGCATGCCTAGCTAAGGAGAGTGCCATACTTGAATCTAAACCATAAAGCTATAAAATGGAAGAAGAACAAAAAATAAACTGCATTTTCTCCATAAACACAATTTCAAGCTTAGTATCAACAGAGTAAAAAAACTGGAGCTTTCCCAATTCAACAATGTACAAAATATAGCGAATTACAAGTACAAACCAAATCAAACCCCTCCTTATCTCTCAGTAATTTTAATAAAAATAAAATAATATTTATTCTAGAGAAAAGCCCAAAACAAACCAGTATCACTGTTGCTCTTACCGGCGCTGCTCTGCCTCCCTCATTTTTCGCTGTGCTTTAATTTTGTCAAATGGCACAATGCCTTGTCTCTCTCTGCTCTCCGATTTGCGATCCTGGCTCTTAATGCTCTGAATTTAATAGTGAAGTAGAGAAACTTAGTGGAGTACATTTAGAAAAAGACAACTATCACAAACAATACTCTAAGCTCCATTTCCATTCACATGTGCCAAGTCTCAAAGCTCAAATGTCCCCACATTTTTCAAAAAAGTGCTGATTTTTTTTAACATTACAGACATGATTTATATATTAAGACAGGAATACTTACTTTCTCACATTTTTTTGGCAGAATTTCATAGCTCACTATTGGTATCACCCATATAAAAGTCATTTTACTAATTCAGTTCTAAACGCACCTTATAGAAACTCTAGTAGGACAAATCAGTAAGACAAACATAGGTGACACGTAGCTTGGCAGGATTCAGTACTTCTGCCTAAGGAAAAGTGTCAAATCTTTACCACGCAGAAATATTACTTACTCTGTCTTTTGATGCAGTCGATGTTTTGACGCTAATAACAGGTTCTCCTTTGGATTTATCCATTACTACTGTTCTCTCTATTCCTTTATTTCCTAAATAAAACCAGAGATTCCAGGGAAAAGAGATTAAAAAACCCCACAACAATTGAACTACATAACCTACATCACTCATTGCTATGCCAGAAATTATGTTCTCTAAAATGACAAAATGGGCATTTAACCCTCTTTTCAAACATCATTGTTTCACTACACCTATTCTAAGTGCTTCTGTTAAGGATGACAAAATGTGAAACACCTTCCCCCCCACATCTTTATACCCTGTGGATTTCCAACTAAGAACCAGAAATAAATCTAGAATATTGGTAGTTCTTTGGAAAGAACTACTTGCAATTAATTATTCCTATGTCACCATATCTTTTACTCTATGAAAAAAGAATAGCTAAATTACCTGACTTAATAGTTTTAGGTTGATCTGATGAACCAGACTTCAGTTCATCTTTATCTTTTTTTTCCTTTTCGTCTTTGTCTTCTGTCTTTTTAGGATCATCTTTTTGCTCAGATTTCTCATCCCTTCTAACACTGCCAGGTCTATAGTTAAATAGATAGGTAGACATTCATACAAATTAGACTAATACAGAGTAAGAGAAAATTAAAGGAGAATGCTAGCAACACAGTAAAACAAAGTGGAATTCTAATAAGAAAAAGCAGTGATAAATACATCTCCAAGATTTCCTTCTACAGCTTCCTACACCATAAAATAAGACAATCAAACCATGCTGTGATTCAGATATCTCAACTGGAGGTAAAAGAAAAAATTCCCACCACCATGAGCTCAATGCCTACAAAGTTTCTTATACAACATGACAATTATGAAGTGCCAATGTGAAACAAAGACTAAAACTTCTCAGCAACTAGAATTTAATATGAGTTACGTCTCAGTAAGATAATTAAAGCAAAGTACTTAATGTCTTCTTCAAGCTCTTAGTGTCTTCTTCAGTTACTTTCAGTAATGATAAGAGAGAAAAAACAGTGCTGAAGAGCAACACATTCTGGAAACATAATGTTGGGCAACTCATTTTTAACTGTTTGTGAACACAACCACCTGAGAAAGCCCTATTCCAGTAAGAGTAGCATTTTACAAAGAAACAGTGACATACTCATGAAAATTCTAACATGATCTTTCCTATAAATTTATTACATGAAAGCACCACATATAATTCAAATGATATGCTTGAAAATGCAACTTTCCAATGCCTACCTTAAAGACATTACAGAAACATTGTTAGGCACTGATCATCAACAGTAGCTCATCTTGTAGAAAGTTGGAAAATGCAACTATTGCTCTTTTTCAATGTTTGCCATGGAAATTCTCACTGTAACTTTGTTTTTCCTGACAAATTAACATAGACAGAAGAACAGCAAAACACCTATCGACAGAGAATTTTTAGAACAGTACCTCTCACTGACTGTATCTTTCTTTGCTTCATTCTCTTTTTTTTCACTTGACTTCTTCCCAGCAGGTTCATTTTTTGCCTGAAATTTATTTTGCACATCATCAGCTGAGAATGTGGTCTCAATCACCTGTACAATCTAATGGTAATGGGATATAATTGAGAATCAGTACTCACTTTTTCTACAGAAATTATTTTCCCATGTAACTCTGTTTTGTGGAGGTGAGTAATACACTTCATTGCTTCCTCAGCCGTAGACATCGTAACAAAGCCGTAACAGCGAGCACCAGGACTTCGAGCATTGGTGACCACTTTTGCACCTATCACCTTTCCAAAATAAAGGGGTATTGCACTCACTGTAACAAGTGCCTGCCATTTAACAGCAAGACGTACAAGCTCCATTTCTACTGTTTTATGCCTGTCCATCATAATTCAGGAAACTTCTATTTCTGAGAGATTAACCAATACAAAAGGAATGTTGCTTGGAGCCAATCATGCTTCTGTTGCCAATGCAACACTTTAAAAGCTGAATCAATACATGGGAGGCAAAGACTTAATTCTGTTCTGAAGAAAGCTCATTAAAGAAAAAAAAAAGAAGAGGCTACCTAATATCAAGAACATAATTTTACTTAAGTATAAAGGAGTAAAAACCTAGAAAAAAGTTTTAAGCCATTTTCCACTGACATGCTAATGCTAGCTCAACTGCTAAAGTCCCAGTTCCTCTTGAAAAAGTATTTTAATGTCACTGCTAAGAGGCAGACCCATATGAAGAAACAGGATGTTTCCCCAAAAAGTGTAACTTGAAAAAGCTCAACCATTTTTATAAATGGTGCTTACTTATGCTCATATATTTAACACAGCTCACTCTGTATTACAGAAATCAATACTGTAAAGTCACATTTAAGTTCTAAGGTATTTTAATGAATTAAATATGCAATAGCAGATTGCTAGCACATACAGTTTTCTTTTACTACAATCTGCTGACAGTCATCTGTAAACAGACTTCAAAGGTTTGACAAAAATCCTTACTGATGCCTCTGACATCAGTATTCTACTAAATCAGCTCTTTCAGTTTCCCAACTGACAGGCAGATTTAACTTGTCATTTTGTCTGTCATTACTACCAACTACAGGACAGGCTCCCCTCAAACAAACAAAAAACTCCCCAAAACTACCTGAATACGTGCTTTTCAATACAACTGCCTACTCTAGATGAAAACAAAATACTCCCCAATAATTACGTTTCAACATTTAGTGTATGTTTTACTTAGTCCTTAGGAAGTCTTTAGTAAACAATGTTAAATTTACTGTTGACTGTGAATTTCCAATGGGTGAAGATACTGTTGCTACAGCACAGGAGACAGAAGTACACGTAAACAGTCACTGATTGTTTCAAATAAGGGAAGTCTTACTAAGACAGCTTCAAGTGAAGAAAATCCAAACAAAAAAACCCTTACCTTCCCATATTTGCTAAACAGATTCTTCAAATCTGTAGCTCTGGTAGTGGAAGCCAGTCCACTCACCCAGAAGTTTCTACCAGAACCAGTAGCAGTGCGACCTAATTAGGAAAACAAACAAAACCAAAATATACCCCAAATCCTAATTATTTCAAGAACTACTTCTGAACTAAAAAGGACCAGTTCCACACATTTTTGAGGGCAAACAACATTATTACAAGTCTAAGAATTTAATGATGGAGCTACCAGCTTGATATATACAGCAGAAGTGTGCTGTGACATTCTTCAGAAAAGAAACTGGGTTAGGATATCTGAACTGTGGCTCTTCAGAATGTGCCTGGGTAGAGACCAGTAACTCTGCACTTACAGGAAAAGATAGAAGACCTGATAGAGTTGCAGGAACTGTGTCAGCACGCGTGTATACTCATGTCAGGCCCTCCTTATTTTGACTCCAAAGGAATGATGATGGGGTGCAGTTTAACTATACCTCTCAAAGATAGACATTTACCATAAAAAAGACAAGAAAATTTCTTGTATCTCTGGCCAAAGATTCCACAGGTGAGGTGTGAAGCCTGTGACTTCAGTTACAGTCAGGAAAGATGCAGTTTTAACTATGCGAGAACTACAGAACACCCATCCAATCTGGCATCTAAACTAGGGAGATAATTTCCTAAATGCTTATGTACTTGTCGAGTCTGAAAACCCACCAACGAGTGCCCAAAAAGTGTCTGAGCTAAACTCCAAGTCTTAGTGTTTGCTCTTCAGCCTGAAGCACTTATGCAGGGATATTGTTTCCAGTCTCTTTTAAAATGTCTTTTTAAAAAACTATCCTTTTATCAGTCTTGGCAGTGTTCAGTTCCAGGGATTCAATGGATGAAGATTTCAGTTCAGCTACCTGCTTCCAGACTTTTTTTTCCTTTTTTCTGGTCATACATGAAATTTCTCAGAACTGCTTCCATCGAGGGGAGACATTTCTTCCAGAACCGTTCTAAAATGCTATTTTATTCAGGTGTCTTTCCATCTCTTAATTCCTTATAATTTTTGTAATTATGTCAAACATGAGCTTAGCACTGAGAATGTTATGATATTTAGACAAGGTACTTAGGGAAGCATGGAATCATCTGTGCCAATCTTTTTAATAACCAAAAAGAGGTCTTTCATATAAAGATGACTATGTCTACATCCGCCATCTTCTAGAGGCAAGAACTGCATAGACAAAGATGTGTCATGTGTGCAAAGACATGGGAGATACACTGTCTTGGTATTTCAAAAAGCCAAGCCATAGGATTTGATGCTTTTACTCCACACGCTTCCACTAGAAATTTAAAATGGCCACTGGCAGGAACACTCATATCTTGGAAAAAGATAAAAATGAGCATTTTGTTTGTTCTTTTATTTTACTGATTATTTCTTTAAGATTTAAACTACGTTAATGCCCTTCTATCAGTTTTAACATCTCCAGTTTTGGCCCTCTCATAAGACTTAAAGAGGTGCTCCTGCAATGGTATTGCACCTCCTAGACAAAGAAATCTTGGGACCACAAAATCTCCAACTTAGAAGCTAGGATAATACAGGTATTGGGAGCCATCTCTCAACATTGTAGACAATTTTAGGTAAGTGTAAATTGACTTCCAAGTCCGCCAGATATATGAGCTCATAAATAAATTTTTCTACACTTCCTAATAACAAAACTTTCTCATAACAAATGGACAGAAGATTAAATTCCCTGTCCTAAATAAAATCCTTTCATACAGGTATGGAAATAGCAACGCATGAGTCAGAACTGATTTCTATGTAGGTCTGTACACTCTCTGGCTCAACAGTTTTTGCTCTGCATGCAGAGAGAGTTACATAAGCAAGTAGCTACCTCTCCTCAGTGCCGTTTACCAAGCCAGAAAATTATTTAAACAAAAGTTATGGAACACAGCACATCATTTTGGAGGAAGATATGCAGGGGCAATGCTGTTATCAGACATCCAAGATCCTGAAGATTACTGTGAATGCAAACCTCAAGAAGTTTTCTCCCAGTCCACAAAAAAATACACCCAACTCCTTGGTTAAATGACATCATGAACAAAGCACTCCTTTAGATATGATGAAATAAAAGAATACAAGATCACAGACTGTAAGCAAGAGCTAACCCTATATATATATCCAGTATAACCCTGGCTTTTGAAAAGAATAGCTGATAGTGAGTTCAGTCTGTGTTGTAAAACCCAACTAAAACAAAACAAATTCTTCCTGTCCAGTCAGTAGACTGATCTCACGATGAGTTTCTTGCCTACTACTGGAATTGCTGAAACTTCCATGCTTCCAGTGCTGAATTACCTGCCTACAGTATGCAAGAATAACGGTTAAATTTTCTGGTCATTTAGGAGAGAGTAGAGAAGTGGAGTGAGCTGCCAAGACTTGGCAGCCTGATGTATTAAAAGGAAAAAGGATGAAGAAGCAGGCACCTAACACTGTTTCAGAAATTTTCATCCTGCTTATGATGCACCATAGATTTGCATGAACAAAGACTTAATAACATCAATCTAATTTGAAGACAACAATCTCCAAGTTTCTGAGGCACTTAAATACATAAATACTAGACTTCAAATTATTTTAGCAAAAAAGATGGTATGAAGAATCACAAGCATATAGTAAAGTAAATACAATTGTGAAAAGCTCTTGACTCACTGACAGCTGTAGGTAAGCATCTTCAGTGCCATAAAGGGCAGATTTGCCATGTATTAACAACTACCTTTGAAGATCAATTAAAAAAAAAAGGGTGCAACACGGATATACTTAGAAAATGGTGAAAAGGAAAATAGTTTTTTTGGTATAAATAGATTTTTAAAAATCCAGAAAGAGGTGAAAAATTGGTGTTATTTAACAACTGCACAGATCCCAATACTTTACTACTGAAATAACCCATCCACTACAAAATCATATTTGCCAAGCAATAATTAAAGGCCTGCTTTTGAAAAGCAACATACCTTTCTCATCCTTTGAGATTGTATGTGTATCTCTGTCCTCCTCAACAGGGCTAAAGACAAAACACCACGTTATTCAACTTGGAAAGAAAAGAGACTAAATATAAACTATGAAAAATACTAAAATTAAATACCTACCAGAAAATATGTTGCAAATGAAAACACACCTTTGTATACTTGATTTAAGAAATCTGACAAGAAATAATGAAGTCAGATTCTTAAACAGTTTTGCATTAGAAACACTTTTAGAAATAAGAGTAATTTAAGAAAACAACCTTTGAAGGTTGAGGAAGGAAAATCAAACCCCCTGCATTTAAAAAAAAATAAAAAGTATCTGCACATGGAGAAATAAAAGACACTCTTTAGCAACAGGCTACAATTTCACCAGTCTTGGTGGCCAATTGAAGGAAACAACTTACTCGCATCACTTAACGACCAATGAAAAAAAGATAGCATCTGGTCTATAACGGAGAAAAAACAAACCTCGTTTTCTGATCACCGCCCTCACTGGTTGAGGACTCTTTAGTAGCAGGGGGTTCCTCAGAATTAGCTTTGTCTTCTGTGTTCTTGCCATCTTCTTTGCTACCTTTGGCTTCCGGACCTGCGCCTTTTTCCGCTGTTTCCCCACTAGAGGCTTCCAGGCCTTGGGAGCGTTTGCTACTCTGATCGCTTAGGGTCTCTACTACTAAAGATTCAGAGTCCGGTTTCTCTTCCTCTATTGTCTGTTCACTTGTCTCCCCTTTTGCTACAACTAAACGCTTTGCTTCCTTCCTTGCCATAGCTTGTGCCGATTTGCTGTCCAAATCTAAAGCATCTTCCTCCAACTGAGCAGCAGCAAGAGCGTCCTCTTCCTCTGCTAGCCTCTTGCCTGGCACCACGTTACTTGCTTCCTGTGCATGTGGCCTCTCCACTTCGGAAGTTTCTTCGTTAAGTAGTTCAGATTTACAAGTTTCCCCCAAAATGTCGAGTATTTTCTCATTTTCTACGGATTTAACAGGAATAGAATGGCACAAGATTTAATCACCAGGGAAATACAGCAATCACAAATGTGGAACTGGCATGGCTGCCACACTAACACCAAGAGAACTTCTAAGCTACACAGAGATTGGAAAACCCTAGTGTACACAGTGTTACAAGTACTATGCTAACTGCTGTCTGACAAACTACCAAATCAGCCCTAAAATGTTAACAGGGAAGAAAAATGCCCCCACAGATTTAACAAAAACCTTCTGGCTGATCCTTGATATTCTTCATGAAATCATTCAGCTCTGTTTCTTCTCTAGTTAGCTTCCAGAGTCCGAGATGCTTAACTGAACGTATCAAGGCATTGAGAGTTCAATGTTTAAATTTCTGTGAAATTCTTTTAGCAGACAGTCCAACATGAGAACTGGGCATCTTCTGATGGTGCATGAGTGTGTTTGTAGTCCAGAAAGTGAAAAGTATCTGTATGAAATTTCCATGAAGAAACTCTCTTCTTTCTTCTGTATCCAGTAACTAATCTTTACACTAAATCTTTTTAGTGCTTTCACTGCTCTCTACTTAGTAACAGTTAAGGTGTATGCAATATCACAAGATCTGTTTACAAGTAGAATCTTTAACTTTTAAACTGCGATTAACTTCTCTACATCCATTTATATAGTTTAACAGGTTTTTAAACCATTTCATTTCACTGGAAATATTTCAAAGATGACACGCATTACTTCACAGATCTGGGGATATGATTGGGTTTCCAATCTCTATGACCCTGCACGATCTGGATTGTCCATCATAAAAATAATGCAGATTATGTTTGTTTGCTTGGGGTTTTTTTTTAATAGTTAATGGTTTAAAAAGTATTAGTTGAAAAGATGGGAATATGTTTTTCTTTAACAGTACCTGGCTCCAAATGTAGTTTCTCCATTTTCTGTTTGGGAAAATAAACACAGAAAGATGATTTTATAAAATGCATATTGTAAGACAGAAGAATAACAACTCCCTGCCCAATCCCAAGATTGAAAAGTACACAAATTCACCTACTGCATTTAGCACTTTTTTCACCATCCACTGGAACTGTGTATTTTATATAGGTAATTTTCTTGGCAAATTAAAGCCAAATCTAATAATCTAGTATCAGCCCAAATTTTCTTCTCTAACTCAGGATGTCAGAGACCAAAAATGTATCTTTGTGTATCATATCAACTGCAGAGTGAAAAAAACCCCTAGTTGCTACTTTATATTATCAGAAGGAGAAAGAGGAAATCAACAGGACAAAATCATTGTTATTCACCATAGAAGTGGAGGAAGTCTTGAAAGCTGACTACAAAGGGAAAAAATACAGGGCACTGTCATTTGACAGACTGTATTCTGAGCAAGATCACGTATATCTTAGATTCTGTTACAATTTCACATCATGGTCATGTTTCTTGTTTCTTGTGAATACTGATAATAACAATCTGAAATACAGCTACAGTTTCAATTTACCTTCATTTCAATTAAATCAGAAGAAGTGGCATCTAAATTGTTTTCAATTTCATCATAATCTTCCTAAAAGAGTAAAAAAGGAATGACATTTCATACAAAAAGTAACATTAACTTATGGAGAAATACTACTGTATTCCATTTTCTCTAGCAATAACGAGAGAAGTATTTTCCAGTATTTCACAGATCTCAATTGCTACTTCAGATTGTGAGCCAAGAATGAGGAGCAACCTATCTGGTTACCTTTTATTTTAATTTCAACATGACAGTGTTCACTTCAAAGTTATTCTTATTTATAGAGGAAATTTATTTCACATTTCTGTGGTTGTTTTTTTCATTTTCCCACTTTTTTACTTCTTTTGCTTCTAAGTGAAAAAAAGAACTTACGACTCGAAGCTCAGGTTTCTACTTTTCCAAAACAAAACCACAACCCCAAGATCCTCCTTCTTTAAGAACTGATTGTAACACTTAACCAAAGCTCATCAGTTACATGATTCACAACAGCTCTAATTTACAGAACACCAGAAAACTGCCTTTCAGGTTAAGCAGATGTTGTTGCAATTACTGCTTTCAGAAGGTAAATGATAAAAACTTGAGACAGACACCACAAGCATAAAATAAAAAACAAAACAAAACCAACAAAAGAAGGCAAGTAAGGGTAATATATTCAATTTTGAAAGTGAACAGCCTAAAATAGAATACAAACCAACAAAACAAAAAAACACAAGGATCCAAGGAAGGATACTATTTGGGGAGTGAATGTAACAGACTACCTTGTTCATTCAGTATCAGGAGACTGTGCTGTCTGTAAAAGGCACTGTAAGTTGCTCCCAAAAGTAAGTCAAAAGTCTAGCCATGTCAGAACAGGACAATACATAAAGAATTTCTTGCTTTATTAATCTCTATGAGAAAACTGTACTACATAAATTCTTTAAGCCACAGCAGAAAATACTTCCAAATTATCTGTGAGGAGAAAACTTCTTTCTTTCTTTCTTTCTCCATCCATATATAAAAATATCTAGATGGCTAGATATATATACACCTAAACACATAAATGGGAAGAAGGAACATCAAAAGTCATACATTCCAGGCTTCTTGCACAGCAAACAAAGATGATACTGCAAGATAAAGAAGGCTGTGGCCTTTCTACTGTGAACATTTCAAACTTTTTAGTTCCCAGAACACATACCACTTCAAAAAGTACAACATGAGAGCTGCTAATACAAAATAGACTCCACATCACATTCATGTCCTATGTTCTATTCCAGTGAAATAACTTGCTCATGTGCCCCTATACTTATTAAATACCTTCTAAAAATTTACAAAGACCTTTATTAACTTACCTCATTTTCTGTTAGCTGATCTGGAAGTTCTTTCATTTCTGCATCAACATTGTCTTTGTTATCAGACAACGAATCGAGAATATTATCAGGGCTATAGTCTTCTCCACAGTCTATAGCACTGCTGTTATCTATTTCAGCTTCATCTAACACACTAATATCCATCATGTCAATATCTTGCAAGGTATCCAGACTTGTTTCTATATCCTCCTACAGAAAGAAAAAGGGTAGATGTGCATTTATACTGAGTTAAATGATGCATATTTTTAGTAATAGTAATAATTGTTATTTCACTTACCTGACCATCTCTAGAGTTTTCTTCTAGTCCATTGTCTTCAACACCTCCTTCTTCCAGTTTTCTTCCTAAAAATAGTATCACTTAAGTGAGAGATAGCACTAAATTTTTTAACGTTTACTCTTTGCTGAATTATCTATTCAACACTAAGTTTATTTCAACAAATAATCATTAAGACTCTGAATCAGAAACCCAGATCTGTCCGGATATAACGGAGGACTTGCCACTTGGTAGAAGCGAATAGCATGAACACGAACTAGAAGTACCACAGCTACATCTTTCAACAGCTACACTCCTCCAATTCCACAACACTTCAATACCTAAAAAGAAAACATTGTCTAGAAGGGACTTCAATTTACAGGAAACATTCTATCATTGTATAATCTCTCCCACTTACCATTTAAATAATTGATGAATTAAACTAAACTAGACTTAGCCTTTTTTTTTCCCCCCAAGATCTTTGGCACACAGATCATGTTTAGGCACATCTGTCAAAAACAAACTTGTGTTGCTATTCAAAAACAACT
>NW_009952262.1:186319-188366 GCF_000747805.2 Chaetura pelagica
AGTAAATTTCAGAAAGTATCTTTAAGAACTGAATATGAGCAATTCAAATAAACTACACATAACATGACCCAATATTTAATTTACTTGAAGCAATATATCCTTAAATCACTAATGAGGTATTTCAGAGAAGTTTACTTTCAAAATTACAGTTATAAAATACAACATTAACAAAAGTTATACATGTTCAGTTTTTGTGCAACAATGGTTCTGGTTATTTCCACTGTAATTTCTCACATGTAAAAATGTATCTCAATGACAATAGATGTTCAAGGGCTTCTATATAAAAAGGAAAATGTACATAGTTAGGGCAAGGAAATGAGTACCTAGGGTGCTGTGGAGCCACCTTAATACACATTGGCAAAGCTCTCCACGGAAGCTTACACTGCACCTGCTTGCTCTGTACCTGACACAATACTACACTCATAGTCACAAACACAGAACAACTTATGGTCTCATCTACAAGTTTCAAGACTTGCAAACAGAAATACTGTTAGGTGTCATACTATTGATATGGTAACGCTATCATTTACACTTTTTATCGCTCATTAATGCAACAGAGTTTTACCGTTTTCCATAAAGGAAGAAGTTGTTCATTATTTTGCTTTTTTAAAAAATTAAACTAATGAAGCAAAAGAAATCAACATCATATGCTAAGATCTAGCTATGTGAAAACAAAGCAACTGTATTTGTGTAGACTCCATACCTTTGCTAGTTCTTTTTGGCATTCTCTTATTGGTCAGTTCTGAGGCCACCGGGATTTCATCAGGATCTCCTCCTTCATCCTCAATAGCCTATTGGAAACAGCACAATGACATTTCCTCTACTGTTTTGGTGTGGATTTGTACCAGTTTTGTACAGAGCTAGATTTCTTCACAGTAGCTAGCATGGAGCTACGTTTTGTTCTGAGTGCAATAACACAGGGATGTTTTAGTTATTGCTGAGCAGTGCTTACACAGCATCAAGGACTTTTATTTCTGGTTCTCACACTGCCCCACCAGCAAGTAGGCTGTGGGTGCACAGGCTGGGAGGGAACACCACCAGGAGACCTGATCCTACTGACCGAAGGGATATTCCAGACCACATGATGTCATGCTCAGCAATAAAACTGGTGGGAGGGAAGCTGGTGAGGGCTGCCATTACCTGGGGACTGTCATGGCATTGGTTGGTTGACAGTGAACAACTATTTGTTTTTACACCACTAGCTTTTCTTTAGTGTTTTTTTCTTTTTCCTTCTCTCTGTTGCTTTTTTAATCTATCAATTTAAAGAAATTTTTAAACAGCCTCTTTCTCAATCTATGAGTTTTATCCTACTTTTACCATTCCAACTCTCCCACACATCCTGCTGGAGGGAGGGGAGTGAGTGAGTGGCTATGTGGTACTTAGCTGCCTCCTACTGTTAAACTATAAAAGCATTTTCAAGGATTTGTCAGATAGAAATATTAGTGCCTCACCCTAGTTCAGATCATACAGCCAGGCAGCTGTACCAGCCATTAGAAACACTGACTAGTAAGGTGCTTATGGAATCTCTTGCTCTTGAATCACTATCTGATTCTTGGGTGGGAAATCGATTTGGTATTAATAAGCAGAGTAATACATAATTTTAACCCTTTCGTCTTTCTTTTTTTACCTTTAACCATAGGTCTTGAAGAGCTCTAAAAAAACTGATAAAAGCATAATCAGAACCTTCCATGGGCTTCCCAGATCCTTGAACATTGGAGTGTGAATGTAACACAACCCCACAGCCAAATCAAGCTATGATTGAGGTGCGACGCTCCCCTCATCTATAAACGAGGCTCCTATTCATTAGATAAGCACTTTAACTGTATAAAACTAAGAGTCCTGAGACTGCTACAGAAACTTCAGCGCATCTGACTATATTTTCTTCTCAACGTGCATACCTATTTGGACACATAAAGGAATCAGGACTGGCTTCAGGGAAGTCTGTAAAAATACATTCTGGAGAGGTGGAAGAGACGGAATCAGGTGAAGTGCGTACAAAAGGAAGCAAGAGAAGAGGCAGGGAAAAGGGGAGTGTATGTATATGTCT
>NW_009952262.1:189080-190561 GCF_000747805.2 Chaetura pelagica
AGGGAAAGAAGGCGCCTGTGTAAAAGACGGAACGAGGGAAAGATCAAGGCCACCGCGGAGTGGAATCAGAGACGCACTCAGTCCAAAGGACCTGCTGAGGTGCGGGCGGCGGTGCGGGTGCTCACACACTGGAGTCTCCGCTGAAAGGTTCGGGGCGGTGGCAAGAAGCAGCGCAGCAGCAGGGCTGCTGGCTGTCCCCGCAAGGGCAACGGTTCTAGAGAAGCCCGAGGAACAGGGACGCCGGTGCTAAAGGCCACCCCACGGCTCCCCGGCGCCAGCGCGGGGAGGCAGCGCGAGGCCCGCACCCTCCCGGAGAGCCCCGCCTGGCCCCGAGCGCGCATGCGCCAGAGGCACCCAGGCCAGGGACAAAGAACCCGGATGACACCCCTCCAGCCCCCCGACTGCTCTCCGTCCCCCCCCCGTTCCCTCTCCCGCAGGGTTTGCGCCTCACCTTCCTCAGCCGCTCCATGAGAACACTCTTGTTGCCGCCACTGTCTAGGTTACGACGTTTGAGCTCGGCCCGCAGGTCGATAACTCGCAGCTCGCTCAGCCGCCGCGTTTCGGGTTCTAAGCCGAGAGCCGCGGCCCCACCAAGGGATACGAAGTCCCCCAGCCCGGCCGCTGTTTGACCCTCCGCCATCAAGGCCCTTTAGATATTCCGCTTCAGGCCCGAACGCACGAGAGAATTCAGCACAATCAAGCAGCTAACCTTGCGATCACAGCACAAAATGGTGGGGAGGCCAAGACACGGCAAGGGGAGGGGGAAGAAGCCCACTCCGCGCAGGCTCGCAAAGAAGGGCGACAACAAGCGGGGGAGGGGAAAGGCGGGGCCTGGAAGAAAACTTCGCTGACAACTCTTGCGCAGGCGGTACCGCCCGCAGCAGAGGGGGCTCGCGAGCTCCTGCGCATGCAAGGGCCGAAACGGACTGCGGGGAGGTCGCAGGTGACCTAGTGCGCATGCGCGCCGGCATGGGTCTGCGCTAGCGGGGGGAGGCTTCTCTTCGTCTGGGACTTCTAGTCTTCGTGCGTGCCGGCAGCTGTTCGTTTCCTCTTCTCCCCTCCTTTTTTCTTCAGTGCGTTTCATTTTTTTGCCACCACTTTGTGCTGCAACAGCGGCTTATCGCCGTTGTTTTTATTCTGAGTTGCTCCGTGCGTGTGAATCGAAACAACGGCCCCATGGCGGAGAGTCAGTCAGCGGCCGGGCAGGGAGAGTCTGCGTCCCCGGGTGGGTTTGGAGTCTCCAGTTTGGAGTCTGAAAACCGGCGGCGGCTGAGCGAGCTGCGTGTGATAGACTTGCGGGCTGAACTTAAGCGCCGTAATTTGGACAGCAGTGGAAACAAAAGCGTCCTTATGGAGCGACTCAGGAAGGTGAGTGGGGAGACGTGCCGGGGCTGCCTGAGGCAGGAAGGCGCAGCTGGCGCGTGCGCGACCTTAGCCCGCCAGGCATTGCTGAGGAAAATGGCGCCAAGCAGCCGGAGAGC
>NW_009952262.1:192160-206775 GCF_000747805.2 Chaetura pelagica
CTAAGAAGCAGCGCAGCAGCAGGGCTGCTGGCTGTCCCCGCAAGGGCAACGGTTCTAGAGAAGCCCGAGGAACAGGGACGCCGGTGCTAAAGGCCACCCCACGGCTCCCCGGCGCCAGCGCGGGGAGGCAGCGCGAGGCCCGCACCCTCCCGGAGAGCCCCGCCTGGCCCCGAGCGCGCATGCGCCAGAGGCACCCAGGCCAGGGACAAAGAACCCGGATGACACCCCTCCAGCCCCCCGACTGCTCTCCGTCCCACCCCCGTTCACTCTCCCGCAGGGTTTGCGACTCACCTCCCCGTTCCCTCTCCCGCAGGGTTTGCGCCTCACCTTCCTCAGCCGCTCCATGAGAACACTCTTGTTGCCGCCACTGTCTAGGTTACGACGTTTGAGCTCGGCCCGCAGGTCGATAACTCGCAGCTCGCTCAGCCGCCGCGTTTCGGGTTCTAAGCCGAGAGCCGCGGCCCCACCAAGGGATACGAAGTCCCCCAGCCCGGCCGCTGTTTGACCCTCCGCCATCAAGGCCCTTTAGATATTCCGCTTCAGGCCAGAACGCACGAGAGAATTCAGCACAATCAAGCAGCTAACCTTGCGATCACAGCACAAAATGGTGGGGAGGCCAAGACACGGCAAGGGGAGGGGGAAGAAGCCCACTCCGCGCAGGCTCGCAAAGAAGGGCGACAACAAGCGGGGGAGGGGAAAGGCGGGGCCTGGAAGAAAACTTCGCTGACAACTCTTGCGCAGGCGGTACCGCCCGCAGCAGAGGGGGCTCGCGAGCTCCTGCGCATGCAAGGGCCGAAACGGACTGCGGGGAGGTCGCAGGTGACCTAGTGCGCATGCGCGCCGGCATGGGTCTGCGCTAGCGGGGGGAGGCTTCTCTTCGTCTGGGACTTCTAGTCTTCGTGCGTGCCGGCAGCTGTTCGTTTCCTCTTCTCCCCTCCTTTTTTCTTCAGTGCGTTTCATTTTTTTGCCACCACTTTGTGCTGCAACAGCGGCTTATCGCCGTTGTTTTTATTCTGAGTTGCTCCGTGCGTGTGAATCGAAACAACGGCCCCATGGCGGAGAGTCAGTCAGCGGCCGCGCAGGGAGAGTCTGCGTCCCCGGGTGGGTTTGGAGTCTCCAGTTTGGAGTCTGAAAACCGGCGGCGGCTGAGCGAGCTGCGTGTGATAGACTTGCGGGCTGAACTTAAGCGCCGTAATTGGGACAGCAGTGGAAACAAAAGCGTCCTTATGGAGCGAGAAAGGTGAGGGGGGAGACGTGCCGGGGCTGCCTGAGGCAGGAAGGCGCAGCTGGCGCGTGCGCGACCTTAGCCCGCCAGGCATTGCTGAGGAAAATGGCGCCAAGCAGCCGTAGAGCGGGGAGGCTGGGGATGTGGGGAGCAGGGGGCGTTCGCCGGGCTCTGGGAGGTCTTCCGTGGAGTCTGCGAGGCCCAGTGCGATCGTGGCCCCGACCCTGACCGTCTTCGGCTTCCCCCTGACACCGCCGATCTCCTGTAGTAACGGGGGGCGTGTGTGTGTGAGGCTGATGTTTGCGCCCCCCCTCCGATTTCCTAGACCTGCACAGCGTATCTGCTGTGGCGCTCGGCCCAAGTGTTTCTAGCTTCATGCATCACTGAGCTTTCCGCTATGTACTGAGCTCGGATATTTACAGTTCTTTGTACTGTCTACTGGGCTTTTTGCTGCGTACTGCTTTTTTTTTTCCTCTGGCTTTCTAACTTGTAGTGTGTACCAGTTCCTCACCAGTGTGTACGATCCTCATCAGAACGTTTGGTATGTTAGTATCATGCGTACTACCTTTGGACTGATAGTTCCTGTCTCCTGGAGCAGATGTTCTTATTTTGTCATAACGCGATGCATCTCTGCACTGTTGCAAATGTGGAATTGACTTTTTTAATCTAAGAGTTAGGCGGTTGATGGCTTTACAGATATTTTACACCAACATGTTACTGTCTACTGTGTGCATCTTGGTTGTATCTGGTAGTCTTTGGTTCACATATCCAAGTTGCTGCTGTCTAATTCAAAGTGCTGGATTCTTGTTTTGGTGCCTGTGGTGTCCAGCTCTTAAACCCAGCAGAAATGTGCAAATGGAATTTATATGTCTGTCTTGATTTCTACCTTTTTATTTTTTCCCCTAAATAGGCTATAGAGGAGGAAGGGGGGAATCCTGATGACATACCAGTGGTTTCAGAAAATATGAAGAAAACTCCGAAAAGAAGCAGCAAAGGTACAGGGCAGTTAGAAAGGATCTCCACCCATCCCTCTTGAGTTTTCTAGCAACTTCTACACATGAAATAGATTTAAAAAAAAACAACAATTTTTTTTTTTTGGTCTGCTTTTCTATTTGGAAAATTGCATGGTTTAATTTTGGTACTGTTGCTGATTGTTTTGCAGTCCCAAAGATGTAGCTTAACATTACTTGCCACGGCCAGATTTGGGTAAAACAGTTTCTCTGGAGGAGATTAATCACAGTTGAATCTTCCTTGGTTTTGACCTTTAGTGGCACGTGTTATTGGTACTCTTTCACACATTTGTGCTCATGTTTCTATGGATTGATGGTATGGTAATTAAACTTATTGGTCATTTACATGAAATTCTGTGAATAATTCAGTCAGGCCAGTCTGGGTTCACTTGAAGGATCTATTGCCTTGCTCTCAGAGTTCTCTGAAATTTGTGGCAGGAATTACTAAGTAATGCTGAATCAGTGTTAGTGAAACAGATTACTTTTGGGATTTTAATGTGATCGTACCTTTACTTTTGAGAATATAAGTTTGGGGTTTTTTTGTATTTTTTTTTTCCTTTAGGTAGAAATTAAGTTTCTAGTTAATTCAACACACAGGTTATTTTCAATTTGCTAGAAACTTATGCTTAGTAGCTAATAGCAGTCTCATTTTTGTCCCCGTATGACTAGTTTTAATCAATATCTTCTGAAATTGGATGCATTTTTTTTCTAATAGTGAGACATTGTCTTAAATAGCAATTTTTTTTAAAAAGGATATTTTTTCTGAAATTAGCACCATTTGATCTCATTTTCTAATCAAATAATGCTGAAACTTGTGTTGGAGCAGAATAACTAGTTTAGATGGATGATTTTAATTAAATTATTATTTTGATTTACACAAAATATACATTTGTGAGATGAAGCTTGAATGTTTTGCCAAGTTTGACACAAATTTTTGCTGTTACATCCAATTCGGAGTGGTTACATTTGCTTGCAAAGTGAAATTAAAATCTTAACTGGAAAAAGAACAGCTTTCACAACTGTGGGTAAAACCAGAGATCTTTGGTAATCATGTTCACTTTCAAGTCTCAGAAAAACACCTCATGTACGTTATAGCACTTACAGTGTTGGGATGGAAATATTGAGATGTTCCTCCTACCTCTAAAATTGCTTTCCCTTTTTTATTTTAATGTACTTGTAGTCTTTGAGGAAAATAACATTCATGATAGATAAAAGAACTGATTATCTCTGGGTTTGAGGAGCTGCTGTTTGGTACTGCAACTAGTGTATTGTTTTCAGTAATGTCAGTTCCTATTAATGTGTCCAGCTGGTGCATGGAGCACTGAAGTAATACTTACACAACAGTGGGTTTTTTCAGTTGTATTGTGTTGGATTTTTTTGTGGGTTTGTTGTTTTTTGTTGTTTTTTTTTCCCTTCTAGTAAATGTCTGTAAAGAAATTAAAAGTTGAGATAATAAATTACTGCGATCCCAGCTGAGCCAGATGCTCTGGAGAGTGCACATTGGTGCTTCTTGAACTTGGGCTAGACCTTGGACTGTAGCACATTTGTCAGTTACTGATCTGGGACAGTATATGGTTGAGGAAAACAAGGAAAAAGCAGATAAATAAACTGAATGCTATACCAACTCTGATGAAAAAATAAAACTTGAAAGATACAAATTGTTGCCTTCTTCTCATTCTAATGATCAGGACGTAGACCAGATGAAGAGGGAGCAGAAGATAATGGCCTGGAAGAAGATTCAGGAGATGGACAGGTTTGTAAGCCTATGTTTGAAGCCAAGTAATGATAGCATTGCTTTCAAGTCACAATGACTATTATATATACTTTTTTTCTTTTTACAGGAGGATATTGAAGCAAGTTTGGATAACTTGCAGGATATTGACATGATGGATATTAGTGTGTTAGATGAAGCTGAAATAGATAATGGCAATGCAGTAGATTGCGGAGAGGATTACAGTGCTGATAATATTCTTGACTCACTGTCTGATAGTAAAGAAAATGCTGATGCAGAAGTGAAAGAACTTCCAGATCAGCCTACAGAATATGCTGTGGGTAACTTGGAGGCATCCCCACAATTTTCAGAAATTAAAGAAGAATCAAGAGAAATACCAGTAGTGATGGTATGCATCTCTTATGTGTGTGGAATCAAATTCTTTTTTTAATTTTTATTTTTTTTTAAAAATTAAATAGCAGAACAGTAGCTAAGGAGTGTTTGAAACAACTTGGGGCTCTACCATTTCTCATGGTCATTGCTTTTTTTTATTTTACATATTTGTGGAAATGGCATTCTTGATTTTAAATGTTTACATGTTGTTTGTACATATATGACTGTACAAATTAATAGCAATCCAGAAAGCATTCATATTAATAATGTTCTGAAGTCTCTGCTTTACCTTATACTTATGTTACCATTTTCATCTTTCCTTTATTTGAGAGGATATGTGAGGCTTACAGATGCTGTAGCCTTATTTAGTTCACTTCAGCTGAACAGGAAAATTCTTGGAACTATATTCTAGATTCTTTTTCTGTTAAGATAGGGTCTTGCAGTTACTCAGTTGTTGACAGTATTTTTATGTTGGCTTTCCATGTTTGTCTGGCTGTTGCGCTGCTTATATAACATTGTCTATCTGGCCTAGAAGGTTTTTTTTCCTCAAAAAGTTGTGTATATCTACTGAAATATAGAAGAAAGTTATTTCTGCCCCATGTAACAGGGAAGTACAGCTCTTTGCTATGTGTGCACATAGTATCATTGGTCTGGACTACAAGATTCTGAAGCTCCACCCCCAAATCTGAAAATAGCAGAATGAAGCTTACGCCCTATCCCCAAACATATCCCTGCTCCACTCAAGTCAAATAGAAATACCCAAGAAGTATTTTCTTTCAATCACTAGGCTACCGGAGTCTGGGTCAGCTGATGTGGTCTTCTTTTATCAGGAAAGAAAACAGTTATTGCGTCCTAGAGACTTTTTTTGCTTTATGTTCTTGCTGTAAGTAAGAGAAAGTTTACTGTTGGAATCCCCATCCTTAAAAGGTTTTTGTGAGCTAACTAACGTATTTGAGAGGTAACGAGAGCTTAGTCAGTCAGTGGGGACTGGGAAGAGGGGTCACTGGGCAGTTTTTACCCTTCTTAGTTGCTTTGGATGCTAGATATATTTGCTTAATATCAGTTGTCAGTGAAAATAAAATCTTTGAAATCTCATTTGGGTTTCATTCACAATACCATTCTTTTATAGATAACAAAATGTCTTCCATTTCCTTTTTAAAGGTAGAGGTTGACGATGTTGGAAACAGTTTAGATGCTTCTTCATCTGCTTTAAACATAATAAAGGTAAATGGTAAATTATTTTTCTTTACTAACAGAGAGGCATAATACATGCCATATAAACTGCTGAAACAGTGTATGTACAGGTAATGCACAGTGGCGCATTCTTATTCTGCAAAGACAAATCAGTGAAGATAGATCTGTCTGTCAGGCCATATATATATGATGCCTATCATACTGAGTTTGGGTGCTAGATTGGATTCTTTTTTATCTGTTGTATAAACCAGCTTGGTTGCCTTGCATTCTGTTTAACTTCCATTTAAAGTGCACAAATCCCATGTTGACAAGAAAGCTGAAATTGATCTATTCCTGAGATACTAGCCTTCTTTCCAGATCAGTCACGGTAGGTTAAGGACACTTGTAACTCCAGGTGAAGCAGGTGTTTCTAACGTTCCTGTTTTCAGAAAGCAGACTTCATAAAGTAGACTCTAGAGAAGGGTAACACAAAGATAAGCTTTGCTCTGTGCTGCTAACATTTGTTGATTTATTTGAATTTGAGAAATACTTTTTACGCATTAAAGTTTCCACACATTTTTAAAATCTGAAAATGATAAAAAGTAATACTAAACCTTCTTGTGATAAATTTATTTAAGATTCAATGTTTTCAAAGTTGCAATAGACTAAACTAGAGTAACTGTTTCCCTAAAGTCTCTCCTGTATTGGGCGGCTTGAGAGGTGTCATTCAGAATAACAAATCTTGACTTGTTATGAAATAGTGATTTCTCTCCTTTTTTTATCTTTTTCACTGCAGGAACTTCAAGAGTTACCCTTGGAGCCAGGTACTGTGTTTTTGTTGTTGTTTTTTTGATTTGTTTGTTTGTTTGTTTGTTTTTTAATTAAAAAAAAAAAAAGAGTCCTAGATGTTGAAACAGTGTTGTTCTTCATTAAATTTTTTTTGTGTCCCTGGCTGAGGTTTGTTTTTTTAAAATGCATTACTGAAGTGTACATTATTATGGTGGACAATCCAGGTTATGCAGGGTCATAGAGATTGGAAACCCGGTCATATCACCAGATCTGTGAATAATCACTTTTTGAAACATGTATTTCATGTGATTCAATAGTTCCATAGAACTGTTATCTGAAGTGAAGTTAAGGAATGAGCCTTAAAGATACAAAGGTTCTGAAAACAGATCTTGTGATATCACACTGTACTGTAATTCTATGAATATAAATACAAGAGCATAGGTAATACAAAGCTTTGGTACAGAATAGAACAGATACTGAAGACGTGACTGGACTTCAGAAGAAGGAATGTACTGCCATCACAGGAAGTTTCTACATATTGCATATTCGCTTTCTGGACTACAAACACACTCATGCACCATCGGAAGATGCCCAGTTCTCATGTTGGACTGTCTGCTAAAAGAATTTCACAGAAATTTGGAAATTGAACTCTCAATGCCTTGATACGTTCAGTTAAGCATCTCGGACTCTGGAAGCTAACTAGAGAAGAAACAGAGCTGAATGATTTCATGAAGAATATCAAGGATCAGCCAGAAGGTTTTTGTTAAATCTGTGGGGGCATTTTTCTTCCCTGTTAACATTTTAGGGCTGATTTGGTAGTTTGTCAGACAGCAGTTAGCATAGTACTTGTAACACTGTGTACACTAGGGTTTTCCAATCTCTGTGTAGCTTAGAAGTTCTCTTGGTGTTAGTGTGGCAGCCATGCCAGTTCCACATTTGTGATTGCTGTATTTCCCTGGTGATTAAATCTTGTGCCATTCTATTCCTGTTAAATCCGTAGAAAATGAGAAAATACTCGACATTTTGGGGGAAACTTGTAAATCTGAACTACTTAACGAAGAAACTTCCGAAGTGGAGAGGCCACATGCACAGGAAGCAAGTAACGTGGTGCCAGGCAAGAGGCTAGCAGAGGAAGAGGACGCTCTTGCTGCTGCTCAGTTGGAGGAAGATGCTTTAGATTTGGACAGCAAATCGGCACAAGCTATGGCAAGGAAGGAAGCAAAGCGTTTAGTTGTAGCAAAAGGGGAGACAAGTGAACAGACAATAGAGGAAGAGAAACCGGACTCTGAATCTTTAGTAGTAGAGACCCTAAGCGATCAGAGTAGCAAACGCTCCCAAGGCCTGGAAGCCTCTAGTGGGGAAACAGCGGAAAAAGGCGCAGGTCCGGAAGCCAAAGGTAGCAAAGAAGATGGCAAGAACACAGAAGACAAAGCTAATTCTGAGGAACCCCCTGCTACTAAAGAGTCCTCAACCAGTGAGGGCGGTGATCAGAAAACGAGGTTTGTTTTTTCTCCGTTATAGACCAGATGCTATCTTTTTTTCATTGGTCGTTAAGTGATGCGAGTAAGTTGTTTCCTTCAATTGGCCACCAAGACTGGTGAAATTGTAGCCTGTTGCTAAAGAGTGTCTTTTATTTCTCCATGTGCAGATACTTTTTATTTTTTTTTAAATGCAGGGGGTTTGATTTTCCTTCCTCAACCTTCAAAGGTTGTTTTCTTAAATTACTCTTATTTCTGTCATCTGCAAAGCAGAATTGTCTGTTTAAGGATATGTATACGTTATTTCCTGTCACTCTTCTATAAATTTGCAAAGATAGTGTTTATTTCAGAATTTACTGGTAGGTATCCGATTTTACTGCACAGTCTGGAATTAATGTTTTTCTTGCATTTGAATGGTTGAATAACATGGTGTTTTGTCTTTAGCCCTGTTGAGGAGGACAGAGATACACAGATAATCTCAAAAGATGAGAAAGGTATGGTTTATTTAAAAAAAAAGTACCTGTGACTTGAAAAAAATGTTACAGGGTCAAATCTAGCTATTACTTGTGAGTCAATTGTAGTAAGTAAAAATTGCAAGGAGCAAATGGAGTAGTAGTTCTGCTTGCATTTTTACTTGCTTTTCTTGCCTTGCTTTTCTTTGTCTTCTTAGTTTCCTAAGCATGCATTATCGCCACTGTCATAGTTGTATTGGAATCCCACCAGTTCTGGTGAGGACTGTTGATTCAGTGAACCCTCAATGAAGGTCTAACATAAGCCTTCAAAGCATGAATTACGCATTTCAGTTCATGGAACTTCTGAAACCTTATTAACTGACCATACATTAAAAAAAAAAAAATAAAATCTATTGAATTGACATATAATACTTTAATTCTCTTTAAAGTGATTGGAGTGTAGGGATACAATATTTATATGAAAACTCGTTAAGAGTATTCAGATGCACATCAGGTATGGAGTTCAGAAGTTCATTTTTGTCGGCTGAAATGTGTCTTACTAATTTTAAGATTGGATGAGTTAAAAGTTAAATTGCATTTGAAGGTGTTTGTAAAATAAAAAAAAAGGTGGGTTGTAGGGTGATTTATTTTTCATGGTTGCATTCTTGTGCTACATGGTCGTCTGTGTTTTGCTTTTTTGTACCTTAGGCCGTGCAGGTAGTGGCTCTGGGAGAAATTTGTGGGTTAGTGGACTTTCATCCTCTACTAGAGCTACAGACTTGAAGAATCTTTTCAGCAAGTATGGAAAGGTATGTAGCCAATATATGTGTTCTTTTGAAACTCCGTATCTGAAAGTATCATACTTCATAAAGGAGGTTGTCTGAAGTGGGGTTGAAGGCAGGCAGAAATCCTGGTTTCAGAGAATCTTTGTGCAGATAGCTCTAAAATTGAGGCAGTTCTCCACAGGAGAGGCTGGTGGGTCATCATCTAATGTGCTGTAATCAAACTCAACTTCTTGAGTGTCCAGGGATAGTTGATGCTGTTTTAAACTGTTCCATTTCAAGTGGTGTTCTTCTGAGAAATCTAGTCTTTGAGAGCAGAATTCTGTTTGTTCTTCAGTGCTGGATGGGATATGAGAGCAGAAGTTGTGGAAGGGAACTCTTTGTTTCTCCCCTTCCTCTTAATACCTTACAGAATGTCATATTAAATGTTTGTGCCACGAAGCGGCTGCTTCTGCACTATCAGAGATTATCAGCTGTGTATAGAAGCTAGTAGAGGTGTCCTGTATGAGAAAATGGAAGTCGTGCTAGGGGTTTTTTAAAAATATTTTTTATTACTATACTCCCATGTCTCACCCACATATATATGTCTTCCTTAATTTATTGACCTGCTCAGCAACTTGATGAATTTTCTGAGCTGGTTGTTATGATCTTTTTCAGCACAGCTGTATAGCAGTCTGTACCACAGTCAAATTTATCTCTCATAGGATTTGCTTTGTTTTTCCATTTTTCAGAACATGTGAAATAATCTTAAATTTGACCCTTTTCAGCTGCTTGTGTTGGTGTTGACTTGAGTGTCAACACTGTTCACATCATATTCTATGAAGTAGTCTTTATTGAGGTACTTCTAAAACATGATTGGCCCAACAATATAGAAGTCAAGTTAAAATGATAACCTTTCCTTTGTTGCCTCTCAAATGAGCCTAGAAGCATTGTCTTCTGAGAGTGCTGATGGAATGTTGTGTGCTGAGCGTACTTGCTCCATGTTAAAAAGTGGATGGGTGCTATACTGTGTGGTACTGGTGAACAGCTGCTTAAGTGGTGATTAAATTAGTATTATTTGGTAACAGGTCTGCAAACATACGTTTTTTTTTTTTCCCAAAGGTGGTTGGTGCAAAAGTAGTCACAAATGCTCGCAGTCCTGGTGCTCGCTGTTACGGCTTTGTTACAATGTCAACATCTGAAGAAGCCACTAAGTGTATTAATCATCTCCACAGAACTGAGCTGCATGGAAAAATGATTTCTGTGGAAAAGGTAAATGTTAGCTATTCCATGACAGTATAATGAAAATACAAGTGTGCAAGTTCAATGTCTTTCTGTTACTATAAAAAATATTTCTGGCTAAATTTCTAGGCAAAGAATGAACCAGCTGGGAAAAAGCCTTCAGACAAAAAGGATGGTGAAACAAGGAAGGAAAAAGACAGGCATCATTCTACAGAGTCCAAATCTGAGAAGTAAAGCGTTCTTTGGTATTTTTCTGTGTTTTAAAGCCACTGATTTGAAATGCAGCCATGTGACCAATTCAGTTTTATGCCCCTCACTACAAGAAGGACATTGAGTTGCTGGAGCGAGTTCAGAGAAGGGCAAGCAAGCTAGTGAAGGAGAAACTGTATTGTTTAGTTTGGAGAAGGGGAGACCTAACTGCTCTGTACAACTACCTAAAAGGAGGTTGTAGGGAGGTGGCCTCTTCTCTCAAGTAAATAACAGTAAGAGTAGAGGAAATAGCCTGAAGTTAGACCAGGGGGGATTTAGACCAATATCTGATTTAGACCTGGTATTAAGAAAAATTTCATTACTTAAAGTGTAGTCAGGCAGTGGAATGTCCTCCCTGTCCAGGGAGGTGTTCTTTAATTCCCTGGAGGTATTTAAAGAACATGTAGATGAGGTACTTAAGGACATGCTCTAGTGGTCAATTTTTTGTTTCTGTTTGTTTGTTTGTTTGTTTTTGTTTTTGGGGAGAGGGGTTTGGTTTGGTTGGTGGTTTTTTTGTTTGTTTTGAGGGGAGAGGGATTGATGGTTAACACGGTGATCTTAGACATCTTTTCCAACTATGACGCTTCTGTGACTCGGTGAACATCAACTAATACATCTCTACTTGCACCTTCGTATTGCATTTGAAATAGGAGTAATACTTGAAAAATTGAAATTGATGTTCTAAAATAGTAAGTGCATCTATCTTAACTGGCCCTTGTTTCAGAAATACAGAGCTATTTGGGGTTTAGTTATCAAAACTCATCAATTATATCAGAAGATTGTTTCTAGATAAACCATTATTTTTATCAGAATTATTTGTCCTCTGATCTGGCCACAGGAAAACTGAAGAGGGACTTTTTACAATGGCATGTAGTGGTAAGACAAGGAGGAACAGTTTCAGATTGAAAGAGCGTAGATTTAGATAATTAGGAAGAAATTTTACAGTGAGGATGGTAAGACATTGGCCCAGGTTGCCCATGGAATTTCTGGATGCCCCATCCCTTGAAGTGTTCAAGGGCAGGTTGGATGGGGCTTGGAGCAACCTGGTCTGGTGGAATCTGTCCTGGCCCATGGCAGGGGGCTTGGGACTAGAAGGTCCCTTCTAACCCAAACTACTCTGTGATTCTATGACTCTAGCTTGGTGTGCTCTTTTGACTGACAATATTTCCAGGATTTAGTCTGTCTTTTTGGTAGTCTGGTGGCTGGTTGCTCTTGAAAGAGGCATTTTGCTTTACTACTTTTAGTTCTATCGTAAAATTTTTAAAGATATGGCAAAGGAGATGTTTTGTTAGGCTGGCCTGCTTGTATTGGGTGTTTAAGGTACTTGTTCAGTAAAGCTTTTCTGGTGGACTCTGCCTGGGTGGGCCCGCTTCCCCTTATGGTGAGCATGAATTTATTGATAGGCAGAACAGAGGACTTCCCTTCTAGCATTCAAAATCTCCAAATATACAGAAAGATCATCTGTTGTTTCTTACTTGTGGTCAGCTTTAGCTGACTATTGGTTGCTGCTCATAGTTGTGCATACAAGGATGCATTGGCTTCAGCACAACAGCATGGAAGGTATTGGGAGTGGGTTTTTTGAGACTATTTTTGGGAGGGGTTTTGTGCTGAGGTTTCTCTTTGTTGTTTTTTTGTTGGGTTTTTTTTTTCTGATGTGGTTTGTTTGTTCAGAGTGATTATATAGCATTTTTTGTTAGGATCTTTACTGAAGCCAAGTTTACTTATAGGTCTTCTGGTATTAAGAGGGAGGAGAAGACTGACAAAAAGGATGATGCTAAGAAATCAGAAAAAGATGGAAAAGATGAAGGAAAAGAGAAAGAGGAGCAAAAGGCCGGATCATCTGATAGATCTAGGACAAGCAAATCAGGTAATTCTAGATGCCTTTCAGAAATGTTTTCAGGGATACTAGTTTTAAAAACAAATTTTTAAAAGTTGGTACAAAGAATGTAAGCGATTACGACAAAGTTTCTACTTTGCATTCAAAAGCATTTCCTTTATCAGCTAAATAGGAAATGGAAGAACAAGTATAAACATTCAGAATTGTGGCTTACTAGAAGACTTCAGCTTCTGTGGACCTCAGCGTTGTTATTAGATGTGATTCATAAGTAATTAAAAAGACCATGAAGTGTACTTAGTAATACTGAGGTTTTCTGGTAAACAAAAAAACAACACCAGAAAATATCTTGAAACCTTATTTTCTAATTTATTATGCTGGTAACTTAGCAATAAAGTTTTCATAATTACTCAGCTTTAAATACTCAAAAGTGGTAAACTAAGAATTTTAGGCCTGACACAGCATGTGGTTTTGTTTGTTTTAACTGTGGCAAAGGGACGTATTTTACAGACAGACGAATTAAGTGAAATTTGCTTTCTTTTAACTGACATTTCTACCAGAAAGCAGTACTGTAAATTTCTGATAGCTTTACTGCACCTATCCCTGCTTGGCCAAATCCTGATAAGCTATTTAAATTATAATTGTATTATTTCAGGTAAAAACCTCAATAAAGTTAACTTTTTACTGCTTAGTAGCTTGATGATTTTAAATCTTGTAAGAATTTTTGAATGTCTTGCTTATTGTTTATTCTTGGATGTATTTGTTTTCTAGCAGGTCGAGGAACTGAAAGGACAGTGGTAATGGATAAATCTAAAGGAGAACCAGTTATTAGTGTGAAAACTTCTGCATCAAAGGAGAGGGTAAGTAAAACTTTGAGGGAAGCCTTTGTGTGAAAACATGTCATATAGCTTTATATGCATATAGCTGAAGGGTGTTTTGACTTGCATGTTAGGAACAGTTATCCTTTTATCACTTTTTAGAAAATATTAGGATGTTAATGATTCTGCAAAGGCAAATACTTATGCTTCTATATGCTATAGAGTTTTTTCACTGCTGTCCTAGTTGAAGAAGTAGAGTTGCAATATGAAAATAGTGTTAAGATGATGTGTTTTCCTATGCGTGGAATGTGGTGACCGATGACCTTTAAAGCAGTGCATCATTTGCCACCAGTGCAAGTCAAGTCATCTGCTGCTAGTATTTCTATATATTTAAACTATTTAAGAGTGCTAGACAAACTTGGGGTGCTTTTTCTCCCACCTACTTTTCCATGGAATTCTGACATTATTTACATCTGGGAAGCTGCAAGTGCTTTGTTCAGGTTGGCATTAAGGTAGGCGTTTTGCCTACAACTTTTAGCAAAAAATGCACTGTGTTCAGCTAATGTAGTCTCGATTTAACTCAGAGTACAAAAAGCCAGGATCGCAAATCTGAGAGCAAAGAAAAGCAAGATATCTTATCGTTTGATAAAATCAAAGAGCAGCGAGAACGTGAACGCCAAAGACAGAGGGAGCGAGAAATCAGAGAAACAGAAAGACGCCGGTGAGTTTTCTCAGTTTCACTCTAAACTTTGATTGGCATTTAACTTCTCGTACATATTTTTGAATAGGCTGCAAAGTAGTGTCGTGTGGGTGCTCCAACAGTAGTATCTCAGAGGGATTTGAAACTTGAGCTATTGATAGAACAGGCATAATGCCAAATTAGGAAAGTGTTTTTCTGCTGAAATCAATCTTTTCTTAAGTGTTTTTGGGAGACTTGTTGAATAGTAAATTTTGTAGGTGCTTTCAGATCTCATGTTTCACTCAATCAGATTTGAATTTTCACTGAAAGTTTGTAAATTCTGTTAGACTGTTGTATTAGGATGTGCTGTGGTCTATGACAGCTTTTTCGAAGCTGACTTAAGAGTAGATACCCTGTTACTGATGCAGAATGCTTACCTCTTCCCTAAACTAAGCAGTTGCAATTTAGTTGAGATTATTCACATATAAGCAGGTAGTGGGAAGAACATACAAGAAACCCCACCCAAACCAAGGAAGCAATAAAGCATAGACTTAAGGAAAACAAAATACCTATTTTTCAATTAGAGAGAGAGAGAGGCGAGAACGAGAACAACGTCTTCAAGCTATTCATGAGCGGGATGAAAGACAGAGGCTCCAGAGAGAGCGAGAACGACTTGAATTTCAAAGGCAGCGTCTTGACCGAGAGCGCTTGGAGAGGGAGAGATTGGAGAGAGAAAGAATGCACATAGAACAGGAAAGGAGACGAGAACAGGAACGAATCCAGCGAGAGAGGGAAGAGCTG
>NW_009952262.1:206804-215421 GCF_000747805.2 Chaetura pelagica
GGAGGCCTTATGATCCTGACGGCAGGTAATGGTAACTGCAGTGAGATTTCAAACTTTTTGTCCGCATCCAGTTACAGATAGAGCATTCTAAAGCCTATGTAAATCTTGAGTATTCTTGCTAAAGCAGCTATGGGAGCTCACAACTTAAAAGGCAATTTACATGTTGGTTTTAATGCTATAATATTGATCGTGAGAGAGAGCAAATGTCATACTTGTATACCTGTAAGCACAATTTTATTACAGGATCACAGAATCACTTAGGTTGGAAAAGACCTTCAAGATCGAGTCCAACCATTAACCATACTCTGCCAAGTCCAGCACTAAATCATATTCCCATGCTCCAGATCTAGACGACTTTTAAATACATCCAGGGATGGTGACTCAACCATCTCCCTGGGTACCATGTTCCAATGTCTGACAACCCTTTCAATGAAAAAGTTCTTCCTAATGTCTAATCTAAACTTCCCCTGGTGCAGCTTGAGACCATTCCTTCTGGTTCTATCACCAGTCAATTGTGAGAAGAGACCCATCGCCTACCTCTTTACAACATCCATCAGGTAGTTGTGGAGGGTGATGAGGTCCCCCTTCAGCCTCCTTTTCTTCAGACTAAACAGCCCCAGTTCCCTCAGCTGCTCCTCATAAGACATTGTTCTCAAAGCCCTTAACAAGTTTTGTTGCCCTTCTTTGGACATGCTCTAGCACCTCAATATCCTTCTTGTACTGAGGTGCACAAAACTGGACACAGTATTTGAGGTGTGGCCTCACCAATGCTGAGTACAGAGGGACAATCGCTTCCCTGGTCCTGATTGCCACACTATTTCTAATATGGGCCAGGATGCCATTGGCCTTCTTGGCCACCTGGGCACACTGGTGGCTCATGTTCAGCCACCTCTCAGTCAGAACCCCCAGGGTCCCTTTCTGCTGGACAGCTTTCCAACTACTCTTCCCCAGGCCTGTAGTGTTGCCTGGGGTTGTTGTGGCCCAAGTGCAGGACCCAGCACTGGGCCACACTGAACTTCAGACAGTTGACCTCAGCCCATCAATCTAGCCTGTCTGAGTCTCTGTTGAGCCTCCTTACCCTCAGGCAGATCAACACTCCCTGCCAGCTTGGTCTCGTCTGCAAACTTAGGAGGGTACATTCAATCTCCTCATCAAGATTATTGATAAAGATGTTAACAAGAGCTACTGGGGACAGATACTCATTCTTTTCTACGGCAGCATATGCAGAGAGTAAGCTTTTTGTATAGTGTTGATACACATAGCTTCCTCTGAAACAAACGCCATGCCCGCTTAACACACAAGAGGTTGGAATTATAAATAAAAACTAATTGGATAATTGGATGAAATGAGGTTTGATATTGACAGCAGGAAAGGAAGATTGTTTTGAGATTACTGCTAGCTAGTTTTTTGGGTTTTTTGTTTTGCAGGCGTGATGACCTGTACTGGCCAGAGGCAAAGCGAATGGCAATGGATGATAGGTATCATTCTGAATTCAGTCGTCAAGACCGCTTCCATGACTTTGACCACAGGGATCGTGGCCGATACCAAGACCATTGTTTGGACAGGTTGGCAAGGCAGTGTCTTCCTATGCCTTTGTGGAAATTAGATGTCTCTTTGTGGCTTACTAATGGCTTGAAGGGTGCCAAAAGAGAAGAGCAAATGAAATTACCCTTGTGCATTTCTCATGTTTAATTTTATACATGCTTGCAATACTGTGTTTCCATTGTTTATGGACATATCGGAAAGAGGCTGCATAAAGTTTACAAGCCAAGTCATAATTTAGTCTGCCATGATGCTGAGAGAGATCCTACAACTTCTCTAGACATCTGTGGGAATCTGGTTTTTGAATAAATCCCTGTTATTAGCCTAAAATTTAGCCATTTCCTTTTGCTTTAAAATTTTCCCTGCTTTGATCTTTGCAGCCTAGCTAACACTGACTTCTTGTTCCATGGAAGGCAAAAATAATTTATGTGTAGTGCTATTGAGGCTTCTACTTTGCTCTCACAGAATTTTCATGAAAAAACATAACTGCTTTGCTTGTATTTCAGGTACTAGTAGCTTCACTCCGTGTTCTCACTTGGCACCATCCAGTACCTGACTGTGCCTCAGTGATGCTTTGCTGAGTCATATTACAGTAATAAATGTTACTTTGATCTCTTTTCTGTGCTATGAAACAAGAACTCATTTGAGCTCAAACCAGGACAATATCTTACCACTAAACAAGCATTGACATTCACATCTACAGCATAGTGCAGATAAATGTTCATGCGGTATTTCATAAGGACATGAGAATTACAGATAGTTGATTGAACTGAAACTTATCTTTTTCTGTTCTAGAAGAGATGGTTCAAGAGGAATACCAGATCGAGATGGTCAGGTGGGTTATACTCAAATTAATGCTTCAGTTAAAAAGCTAAACAAGCTGACCCTGAAGTGGAAAACACAGTCTGCATGCTGCCTGGTTCTTAAATGTAACCACTGCTGGTTTTAAACTGAACATATATTCCAAGTAGTAAGTGATTTTGCACGCTAATGTGTGGAATGTAAATTCTTGAATTTTCCACTCATTAGGGCAGTAGCCACAAATCAGATCTGGGGGGAACCTCTGAGCTATGAGAAGTCATATGGAACAAGGCAAATGACCATAAGAGGACAGGTGTGAAAACCAGTACCACAATAATATACAAAAGCTTTAATTTCTGAAGAGATGTAGGAAGTAGGCAGATACTCTGTAAAATCTAACAATCTGAAGCCAGAATGTAAGCCTTAAAAACACCCTACCAAACAAAAAACCCCATGCTACCAACAAAAAGCTTTCTCCCACCAATGAGTGGAGCAGAATCTGTGCTGTGAAACAAGGTAAATGCCTACAGTGAACTGTGCAGACTAGGGACAATAGAATCAGTAAAAAATGAGATAGCTACTGTTTTATTTTCTGACAGCTTATAGAAAAGCAGCCTCTGAGGAGCTGAATTTTTGCAATCCTAAAACCTGTACTGTTTGCCTTCCAGCATTACCCAGATGAACGACACGGAGGGCCAGATCGTCACTCCCGGGATAGTTGGGGTGGCTATGGGTCTGACAGAAGAATGGGTGAAGGGAGAGGGATACCTCCACAAACCCGGTTAGTGCATATGAAATAAGAGAAGTAATTTGCTGGTTCTTAAAAATTTTAATGCTTGGTGAAGCTTTGAAGTGTGACAGTGGAAGCAGTTCGACAAGTGTGAATCCCTCCCACTGGATAGTTTCTTCAAGCATCTGGAGAAGCAAGGTTTCACACATGTAGCTCCCCCCATGCATCAGGAGAATGGAACATGTAGTGCGTGAAGAAGTGCTGGTCTGTCAGCTCAGCTCATAACTGGGGTTCTCTTGCAAATAACTTGTTTTTCTACAGATGAGAGTCAGTCCTGTACCAGATGCTACAGTAACATCTACAAAAGTCTTCAGTGGTTAGTAGTCAGGTTTTTAGGATATTGAGTCAGAATCTCTGCAACTGTGAAGGTGGCGAACTGAGACATGTAGAATTGCAGTGGTATCTCTTTAAACCAGCTGGTTGAAGCAGTTGTACTTAAAAGTTCTAGACACAGGAATGGAAAGCAATGAGTTGTTCCATGTTTAGTATATTCTGATACTAATGATGTCTCTGTAGGTCAGAAAAAGTACTTTTGTTGTGCAAAGGACACTGTTCAGTAAGTTTCCTGTCATTTCTCCTTGAATAGTTTTTATTGCAGTGATTGGATGGCTATAGATACTGTTTGATTAACGATTTAATACACTTCTGTATGGGGTATGGTGTTTGCCTTTACCCAGTGCTGATAAATGGATAAGGGACACCCCTAGAAGGTGTTCTTTTATTTTTTTAACAGGTGGATGTGACTGGGGAGATCATGGTTGAAAGTTAGAAGGGAATCAAGATGATTCATGGCAGGGAAATGTGGATGGAGGAATGATCGGACAGGATCATAAGAGGTGGCAAGCTACACTTGCTGCTTACCAGTGTGATCGTGGGTTTCTTCTGTGAATTACTGCTGCTGAACTAGCAGTAGTTAAAATTCTTGTGGAGCTTTAACAGCATTACCAAGAAAGTACATGAAATTCTGGGAGCAAGGTCATTTTTTTACTAGGGAAACACAAAAGTCTGGGTTGGTTTGTGTTTGTTTTTTTTTTTTTTTAATTAGGTGGTGATAAAGGCATGCCTGGTCAGTCAGAACCAGGCCATGTGATGAATCGAGGAGGGATGTCAGGGTAGAGAAGCTTTGTCAGAGTGCTTATATTTTTTGTAATAGATGACTGATCTGCATAAAAGAAATGCCTGTATCAGTTGTGAAAAAATAGTACTATTCAGCTTCTACTTAACTATGGATTGACAAGTTGGAAAAAACCTAACCAAACACCTTTTCTCAGTGTCACAATAGTATTAGCTGTCCTGGGCAATTTTCAGTTTGTCTGTTTTTTTGGTTTTTTTTTTCAGGCGTGGAGGCTTCACACAGGTTGGAAACCAAAGCCAGATGACACAGAGTAGCGGAATACAAGGAGTGTTTGCAGGCCAGGAGCGGACAAACAGACCAACTGAACCCCGTTTTACCCGTCGCTACTGAAAGCATCATAAACATATATATATATATTTTTTTTTTAATGCCAGATGACAACGGTGGTGAATTTTATTGACCAGGATCACCCTGAATTTCTGATTATAAAACTGCATTGAAGACAATACTACATCAGTTTGCCAGTTTGATTTCCTTTGTTTTTGTAATAAATGTGTTCTTGCTCAAACATCACTTCCTGCAAGTTTCTGTTAGTGAAACATTCCATTTTTCGAAAATATTAAAATAGGTTTTCAGCTACTACTTTCTTGTTTCTAGAGTGTCCTGATTTATTAGAAAGGGTGAGCCACAAACCAGAAGGCAGAATTGTTCCCTACTACCCCTCCCTCCCCCCCTCCCAAGGGAAGAAAGAAGGGGAATAAGGAAGAGAGACATAAGGGCTGGAAACAAATTTACTGTAACACAGAAAAAGGGATTAACATGTGGGAGAAAGAGCAGATACATACACTTTTTATCTAAATATATATAAACCCGATCTTGCTCTTACAAATACTGAGAAATCCACGCACTCCCGAGCCTGAACGCGTGTCTCCGCCCACTCGAGCGTAGCACCGCCCCTCATGCTTCTCCCCGCCCACATCTGGATGTCCGTGCCCCTTCGTACGTGTCCCTGCCTCCTGTAGCGGCTCTCAGCCCCTTTGTACCTGGCCCCACCCCCTCGAACGGGTCTCCGCTAGTTCCCCCCTCCCGCACCCCCATAGGAGTCCCTGCTCCACTGTACTACTCACTGGTCCGCAGCTCCTCTGACATCTGCACCCTGTTCCCGTGGACCCTGATTCTCGGTTTCGTGTCTGTCTCCCGTGAGCGCGTCGCCGGCCCCCGTCCCCTCGCTTTAGTCCCCTCGTACCCCCTTCTCGTTCGTGCCCCCGTCCCCACGTGATCACGGGTGTGTACGCATGGCTTCACTGAAAGAGATTCTTAATTTCTGGGGCTGCTCAGTAATGGCTGGATTTTTTTTCTCTGTTTTTACTGCTTGTTCAGACCCCAATCTCTTCCGTGCATTTAAGTCCTGTGACAAGTGGGCAAAGCCAGGAGTCAGTGACCTGGCCCTCTGCAAATTTCTGTGAACCACCAGAAAATAGTAGAGCATGCGATGTGAGAACTATCATTTTACATCAGCATGTTGGGTTAATTCCTTTTCATTGCTGGAATTTCTTTTGGCAAAATAACACATACACGTTAGAAGTGCATTTGTGAGCATATGGATAATGTGATATCTTTATTTTTTGTTCCTTGAAGTTTATTGCTGCTTACATCCATTAGGTAAATTGGATTTTGAAGCATCAAATGCTGTTTATCTTCTGTTCTTCTGATTTTCTTACCTCTGAAAAATGGTTTCTCAGTTACTCTCACTAACTTAACTTGGAACCTATAGCTGAAAATGTTGCTGGCTTATCAAAGAGTTATTCTGAAAGAGAAGAGGGCTTTGGAGAAGGAAAGGAAAGGAGTTTCCTCAGTTTAGTTCCTTGGTGTGCCATGCCTCCTCACTGTTTTTGCTTTGTTGGAGATAGTGGCTGATGCCGCATGCTGATGTAGGAATTAGCTCTTGTTCCAGATTGAAACTGCATTACCAGGTTCATCTATATCATGATTGTTCTGCCCACTGTTAGACTAGCTGAGTTGTGTAATTCTTCTGATAGATTTGCTCAGGCTTATATGAGTAGTGTGTTGGTAACCTGTAGTATCTCCAGTCTGTACATTTTTCAAGTTGAAGTTTTAAATCTTTATGCATAGGAGTATCTGCTGCTGTGTTGTCCTTTCACTAGTAGTGCTCGGTCTTCCCTCTTGCGTTGACCATCCTATTGCCTTTTAAAGTTTTTTTAATGGGTTTTAAAATTTTTTTTACACTGTAGATTCTTTGGCTTAGCATGTGCTTGTATACAGCAGCACAGCAGAACCCTTGTCTTGGAAGGGGCCTCTGGCTTACAGGAAAATAATTTATCAAAGTGTAGTCAAAGTAGTTTCAGTAAAGTTCAGTTGGGTCTTAGGCCACCGCTCCTTGAAGCATTTCTTCTCAATTTTTCCCAGATTGTTGGCAACTTACTCTATTATCGCTACATGAATCCGGCCATTGTGGCACCAGACGCCTTTGACAGCATAGATCTCTCGGCGGGAGGGCAGCTGAGCACGGACCAGCGCAGGAACCTGGGCTCCATTGCCAAGATGCTGCAGCACGCGGCCGCCAGCAAGATGTTCATGGGGGACAACGCCCACCTCAGCATCATCAACGAGTACCTGTCGCAGTCCTACCAGAAGTTCAGGTAGGAGACCTTAGCAATGAAGCTGGGAAGTTTGGCAGCGTTGCAAGTAGAAGTGGATAATAACAAACTTTAAAAGGCAGTAACTTCTACCTCTCAAATATGCCGTCTGTTGGAAGAAGTGTTGGCACCCCAGAGTACCATAAGCATCAGTGAGTGTCAGATAAAATGTGTACCTGGGATTTATGAACAATGCATTGCATGTTAATGAGATTGTGGAATCAAGTATCTTGACTTTGGAGCTTCGATAGTAAAGGTTGCTTTTGCACATATTTATGGTGATACTTTGGACAGGGACAGCTAGAATATATTTTTCTGTACCGTATGAACCTTTGCTTGGAATGAGAACTTGATACTGCTCAAGAATAAAACAGGTTGGCATTTAGCTGCTTATATTGCTGAAGTAAGCTTTTGTTCAAGAATCGTGATATTATACCTTGTGTTTTGGAAGAAAGAAAACCAGAGATTGCTGGGAGCAAGGGGTGTTAGGAGGGTGTGTGAACAGGGTTACCAGAGCTGTAGACAAGTCCTGTGAATGCTGAAAAATTAGCCAATGTCACCATGGCCAATATCAATAATTGAATTTACTAGGTTAGTTCAATATGTTAACCTCAAGCTGACAAGCTGTAGGTAGCTTAAAGAAGAGAGACTATGCCTGGGCTTGTCATGGGGAGTTGATGCTCTTGATAACATCTCGTGACTCTCAGTCATACTGATTCTTCTTTTCCTCTCCTTTTTTCTGAAGACGTTTTTTTCAGGCTGCCTGTGAGGTTCCTGAATTGCAGGATAAATTTAATATTGATGAATATTCTGACTTGGTGACTCTCACTAAGCCAGTTATTTATATTTCTATTGGTGAAATCATCAATACACACACTGTAAGTATCCATTGGTCACAGTTGCTCCTTATAAGCAGTGCTTACAAGGAAAATGCTGCTTCTGGCTTGAAACACAGAGTTAACAAATACAAGGCTGAAAGTTGTTGTTCTTTGATGGTAGTGTGCAAGAGCTTGTTGCCTTATGGAATTAAGTACTTTGCTTGTGGCTTCTCTAAGTTTCTTGTGAAAGTACTTGAGTGTGTGACAATGGCACAGCTTTGAATGTTGATACTGCTGTTTCGAGTTCAGTAAAAACCAGTTCCAGGGAATGTAGTTTTACTGACTTGCAAAGGATATACAATTAATAACATAAACATTATTTCTGTTTATCTAGTTGCTCTTAGACCATCAAGATGCAATTGCTCCTGAGCACAATGATCCAATTCATGAGCTGCTGGATGATCTTGGAGAGGTTCCTACAATTGAGTCCTTAATAGGTAGTCAAAATTTTATGTCTTTAAGAAATACTTGATATTACCTTAAATGATTGAAGTGCAGTACAGAATCTATCTCAGGTCATATGAGAGGATGCACTCTAAAAAGCAGCAGCAGATTTGTTCCAGTGTATTCTCTCTGACTGCAGAATTTCTCACCTTGACAAAAACACGGACTCTTTCTTCTCTGCTCCACACACCACTCTTGAAAGAAGTGTTGGCACCCCAGAGTACCATAAGCATCAGTGAGCGTCAGATAAAATGTGTACCTGGGATTTATGAACAATGCATTGCATGTTAATGAGATTGTGGAATCAAGTATCTTGACTTTGGAGCTTCGATAGTAAAGGTTGCTTTTGCACATATTTATATTGATACTTTGGACAGGGACAGCTACCATACTGAGCTAGACTAGGCAGTAGACTTGAAGAAAAAGGCCC
>NW_009952263.1:0-1973 GCF_000747805.2 Chaetura pelagica
AAAAACTCCAAGCAAATTGCAGCAGCTGAGTAGTTGCTCAACCCTAAAGAATGATAAATCGAAGCATTTCACGAGGGCCCATCACTCACAAAAGAGGAGAAGGATGAGGAGGAGGAGCGTAGTATTTTCCAGAGCTTCTCTCAGGTGTGTCAGGCCAGCTGTGGCAGCAGACACCAGAGGAAGCTCCTTTTTATGCTGCCCGAGGGCATTGTGACTGCTGGGTTGCCAGGGTGACACTGAGACACAGGCTGGGCAGGGGTGATGGGGCCACCCCTGACACCCCTTCCCCCAGCATTCTGCACAGAAGCATCATAATGATGGCACTTTGGACTGCAAAGGACCTTGAAGACCTTGGGTCCAGACATTAACCCCACACTGCCAAGACCACCACTATAGTAACCAAACTAAACCTCCCCTGGCACAACTTGAGGCCATTTCCTCTTGTGCTATCACATGCAACTGCACAGAAGAGGGTGATGCCCACCTTGCTGAAGCGTCCTTTCAGTCATTGTAGGGAGTGAGGAGGTCTCCCCTCCGGCTCCTTTTCTCCAGACTCAACCACCTGCTTCCCTCAGCCACCCCTCAGAAGGCTCTAGAGCCTTCATCAGCTTTGTTGCTCTTCTGGAGGAAGGTCTGCTCTTCAGAGGAAGGCTTTTGGGGCGCTGGCCCCAAGGCAGCCCCCATGCCCAAAAGGCCCTGGGGGCTGTTCCCTGCCCTTGCTGGCCATGCACTGGCCATAGTTGAAACCACCTGGGCCTGGCAGGGGGATGAAATTACAGATGGGGCTACCCAGGTGCAAAGGACTTCTTGGTTCTTCTTTCCTACTAATAAAAGAAGCAAGGGGGAAAAAAGCCTTGGTAATTCATGGCATGGCCAAAGCCAGTGGGTTATGTACATTGTACAAACAGAGGTGGAAGTGATCTTAAGGTTGCATTCAGGGCATCAAGAGCTGCAGCCTGGTGTCCTCATGCTGCCAGCTGAGAGCCCCTGTTACTGCTGGCAATGAAAAGGGGCTTCAGCCAGTGCCTACTTCTGCTGGCTTTTTTCTTCCCAGTGCCTGCACGTGAACTGGAAGCAAAGCACCAGGAAATCTAGTTTGGGAACACTCCCGTGGCTAAAATAATCTTGCCATTTCAGCCCCCAAGTCTTTGAAAGGAATCCTTTTGCACCACAGGCCAACCTCCCAGTGACACCCCAACAGCAAGACACCAATGGAGACATCTTGGGGCTCACATTTTACTGCTGCCAAGCCATGTGATGCCTGGCACATACAAAGTGCTTCTGAGACAGGTGTCTCAAAGTGTTCTGATCAATTCAGGGAACTCCCCAACGCCACATGTGCCCAGTGCTGGGGCAGAGTCATTCCTGGTACATGGGCAGAAAGCTGAAGCTCAGCATTTTGCTCCAGCTGGCACAGTTGGCAACGGACAGATCAGACTGTCTGAGTAAAAATACCTGCACTGTCCTGTGGGTTTGTTTTGTGCCCACAGCACGAGGAACTCCCTGGCATGGGAGCTGTAGAAGTCATGTTTATGGCTGCTGTGAATAGATACTGAAAACATGTATGTGGATAGATTATCACCTACAGGTAGAGTCCATTAACATGGATGTGTAAAGCCATGATGTGACTAATGTGAGAAACGTCTGTCGTGCCAATGAACAGGCCCAAACATCCTTCAGCAAAGCACCGTTTATTTACACTCTTGCAAGAATGGGTGACCTAACTACTCAAACACCACATCTCCTACACGCACAGTGTAGGAGAGTATCCCAAGAGCCCATGTTCATGATGTTCCTGAAAGCAGGAAGCAGCACTTCCGTGGTCAAACAACAATCTGAGGCACAGAGACATTTGGTCATTAGCCCAAGGTCTCAAAGGAAGCCTGCACAGGACAGGGAGCTCCCGAGTCCCTGTCTGACACCCCGACTCCACCACACACCCTTCCTGTACCCTTCAGTGAACAGCCAGCCAG
>NW_009952263.1:2275-8759 GCF_000747805.2 Chaetura pelagica
TCCCCCTGACACTCACCCCTTACATATTTGAAAATATTGATGAGGTCACCCCTCAGTCTCCTTTTCTCCAAGCTAAAGAGACCCAGCTCCCTCAGCCTTTCCTCATAAGGGAGATGTTCCAATCCCTTAATCATCTTTGTGGCTCTGTGCTGGACTCATTCAAGCAGTTCCCTGTCCTTCTGGAACTGAGGGGCCCAGAACTGGACACAATACTCCAGATGCGGCCTCACCAATGCAGAATCAAAGGGGAGGAGAACCTCTCTTGACCGACTAACCACACCCTTTCTAATGCACCCCAGGATGCCATTGGCCTTCTTGGCCACAAGGGCACATTGCTGGCTCATGGTCATCCTTCTGTCTACTAGGACCCCCAGGTCCCTTTCACCTACACTACTCTCCATCAGGTCAGCCCCCAACCTGTACTGGTACATGGTGTTTCTCTTCCCCAAATGCAGAACTCTACACTTCCCCTTGTTGAACTTCATCAGGTTTCTCCCTGCCCAACTCTCCAGCCTGTCTAAGTCTCTAATTCACCCTGTAGAGTGCCCAGAGCACTCAGTGGATGGCTGCAGATGGATTTTAAAAGACCTAGAAGAATAACAAAGAATGGGACACATTTTGCACTCATTCTAAGAAAAGAATATTCCTTTTCTATTTTTACTAAGCTGACCTGCTGTTAAACTGAGTTAAATATACTTTTTCAAAAGAATTTCTACCTCGAGCATGTATGTCTCATAAATCTAACCCTTCAAGGTCTTTTAAATTAAAGACAGTTGGTACCATAACTTGGAGTTAATGTAATATACCATGGTATTTCTAATACATTACATTTTAAGTGGATTCCAATGTGAAATAGAACTACTACCAGCATAATGAAATCATTACAGCAATCAACAAAAATATAGTTGTATAAAATCCTGACCCTGCAGCAGAAAAGCCTGAGTGATATAGTGGCTAAGACAAAACAAGCAAACAAACAAACACCAGAGACAGGTACAAATGCAATCTAGCAAATCAGTGGTACCAGGGTTAGGGAACTTGCACTGTCCTAGTCTTCTACAGAGCTTAAGTTCACACAAACCCAGTCTTCCACAAACCATTTGAAATGGTGTTCTCGAGAAAAAAGATATTCAAGCATTTAATAATTGATTATTGAATCAGTGTTAGTAATAAGCAAGGGAACACCATACTGCTGTACATATAGTGTGCTGCTGCAAAGGAATAAACACAATTGAAGGGAAACAACCCGACTTTCCAAAACACTGAGGCTCTTTTCCCTGAGCATCTCACTCTCTTAATCTAGAGTCATGAGTAAGCCAGTGCTCTGGATATTGTGTTCACACCACCACTACTGAAAAAGTAGCTTCACAAATTCCATTACTGCTCACCTCTATCCTTGCCTGCTATGAACCACTTTATTCCATATTAGAAAAGTGGTTGTCTAGATGGATTTGCCACTCACATCACCCACTCCCACTCAAGCTAATGCAGTCTGCTATAGATTTGACCATTGCTAAGCACGATGCCTTCTCTCTGTCTATTCCACTTATCAGAGAGAGACTGAAAGTCAGCAAACACACAAAGCTATGTTGAAACTTTTAATGGTACAGGTACACAAACCAATAAATCCAATAAAACTGCTTTAATATCAAGTTCTATTTGAAATGAGAAGGAGCTCATGATGAAAAAAGTAACCTCTGACAAATATAAAATCATCGTAATTAATTAATTGGGGTTTTTTTCAAGCTCAGAAACCATTTCCGTAAGTTATCAAACAATAAAAGACTCAAATCCCTTATTTTTTTTTTTTTCTGCCTGTATCCTTTTGATGCTTCCCACACACTTAAAAATATTCAAGCAACCTAGAAGAGCATAGTCAAGACATCATGGATGCCATTCTTCCTGCAGAGTTTAAGACCAGCTTCCTGCAGAATAAGCAGGTCATGCCTCTGAGAAACCGATTAAAGCCACTAGCTCCTTAATAAGTTGGGTGCTGTTTTTACTGTAAGCAATAACTAAGCAGCTGAAAACTAGAGGCAGTGAATATTCTAACCTTTGTTGCATTGCACTCAGGGTGTATCTAAAATGCAGTCACTGTGCCTGCACATACGGGAACTAGCGCAGATACCAGCAGTAGCACAAAGTGGCTGTGTGTGCAATATTTGATGATGAGCTGGCTACGTATTTGGGCTTTGAAACAAAAATACAATCTGTGCTGTTTGTCCCAAAATTATCTGGTCTTAAGGTAGCTCAGATATGTCCCCATGTGCTGTAGCTCAGTGCTGCAGGCATTGTATCGGACTGCACTGGCTTGGGATGGAATCAGAAACGGCAGGGGGAAATGAAAGATGGAGAGAGACCAGGGGAACAGGCAGAAAGAAACCAAGGGGCTATAAAGACAAAAAAGGAAGTTAATAAGAGAGAACAAGGAAAACAAAGGGGGACAAATTTTTTCAATTTTTTTTGTCATTTCAAATGCAATTTTTTTACGTACAATGATGGAATAAGCACAGTGTAATGTAGAAACAATTTACAAAGTCTCTGCTACTCTGAATGTCTAGCTCTCAAAGTACAGAACCTACACAGAAGGGAATCTACAGTTGGAAGGGGCTGGCTCTACACCAACTTCATGTAACAGTGAGGTGTGAAGGGAAGAGACACCAGTGTGGACATTTCTAGCAACTGATTTATTAGCACGGACATTCGGCACACAGGTGCGGCAAAGACCAAATAAAATATCACCCAGCACTGTATTTTTATTCTCTTTAGAGGCTGAGAAGGTTCAGAGAGTAGACCAACCTTTCTGATACACTGCCAACAAAATAAAGCGGAGGCAGATAAAATAAAGAGGGAGCAGATCCAAAAAATGTTTTGGAAGTGTAGTTTCCATTTCAGTACAGAAAAAACACCTGCGTACGTATGGCAAACCGTGGCCATATGAACAGTTATACTGTTTTTAGCAACAAGTATCCAACTGGGCATTTTCACATGCAAAATCCTGTATTATTTGAGATATGGGGATTAACTCTAAAAAAGTGGTAGTTATAAAGCAACCAGTTTCTAAGGGGATTAATATATTACTGAGACATACAGAAACTACATGGAACTAACCAACCACAGAATGAAGCAGAAGTTCCTAATTCCTGACCACAGCCATAGTCAGAATGAAATTTCTAGGTGGCTGAACAGGTATAACCAGCACCAGCACTCCTCAGGCTGTACTGCCATATTACACAAACTGCAATTTGGACAGTAAGTCATGCTCCAGTGCCTTATTGCACGTGGCAATGTTTAAAATAACCAGATGCAGAAAATCAGACATATGATCTTACAATAACTGTTGAGTAAACATAACTCCTAATAGATGGTACCAAACTTCTTGTTTATAATGCCAGAGAGATATTCCCTTACCCATAAGTCTTTGTGTGAAAAAAATGCCAAATCTCATTCAAATTGAAGTGCACATGAAAACCTGAAAAGCTCAAATGAATTTCAAATTGTTGTACAATGGAAAGTAAATCAAGCTGTTGAAATGCTTCAATTTTTATATTTTTTTTTTCTGCAGGGAACAATTTTCAATGTTGGAAGCAATCTAAAAAGCCCAGCTTGGCCAGACAAAAACATCTTGAAATATATCACTTTCTAAATGTGCAAATTAAGTGATGAAAATAAAAATGGCAGAGAGAAAATAAATAATTTCACTGTTAAATAATCTTTTATGAATCAAGGATTAAATAGCAAAAGTAGCTAATAGGGAAAAACAACAACAAACAAACAAACAAAAAACAACACCAAAAACCACAAGCCACAAACCACTCAACTTCTAGAGCACCACTGGATGTAAATATTTTGTTATGTATCAAAACACAGTCTGTGCCACAGGCAAGAATTTGTACTTGCAAGAATCTGCATATGGAGAGATGTCTCTAGAAATATAAACAGGGAACTTGAGTTCCTGGTTGCAAAACCATGGCTCAGATGAGAGAGAGAAAGCCAAAGGCTTATATAAAGTCACACAAGCAGAGGATACTTTGTACAATGTGGATTTCACCTCCAGCTATCTGTACCTTGTCCAATTACCAAACACAGACCAAGGAACACATGGAGAAGAAACAGCTGAGGGTCTAGTTGTCATAAAGCAGAATTTTTTCCTTATTTTGCTCTGCTCCCCCACTAGAGATTTATTCAGGCCATGCTTTAACTGGAAGAACTGATGTCTACCCTGACCCTAAACAAAAGGTCTCACTAAGTTCTGCAAGTGGAGATGCACATCAGATAGCTTTCATGTGGCAAGTTAGTGCATCAATTAAAGAAAGATCTGGACATGACTATGAGTTACACTGCCAATCATCTGTGTTAAATGAAGAAGACTAATAAGATAATGTTATTTACTTGCAATTCTTGGAGAGATCTTAAAGAAACTTTTCTGCTTTTATTTTTAAATTGCATCAGAAGTACATAGCTGCTCGTTTATTTTCTAAAACTTCAAATTTTCCCTTTACTTACTGTTGTATAACATTTATACTGTTCCTACACCTCCACCCCTGGAGTGATTCATGTGCAATCATCATAATAAAGAAATAAATAACCTTAATTAAAACATTGCACAGGAACCTTCCTCACATGCAGACCCAGTGGGGAGCTGTCTGTCTTCATGAGGTTTTACACATCTGGCAGTTAGACAGATATGCTAGACAATTGCATCCAAAATGCAACATTCGGTTTCATGGACATGACCTGCGTTTATTATATTCCCTGAGGGCCATGGATTCATACCCCAGCAAACAGATGATACTCAAATGTAGATTACTTCATTGTTAGATAAGATTTTTAAAAATGCTTCATTTAATTAAATTTTAAATATTCTGGGTGCGTGGACCCCACATAATGTCCCCTACTTCTCTGCTATCCTTCTTAGCCCCTTTATTTCTAAAACAAACAGAACATCATCAACAACAACAAGTCTTGTCTTCCCACTCCTACATTTTGTTTTTCACTCAGGACTGTTACAACCTTTGGTGCTTCCTTCTATAATTCTCTCTTCGATGCTGTTTACCAGACCCTCATCATTCCAGGCAAGGAAGAAATCTGCAAAACATTCTCCCCCTACCTGTTACCCATCAGCAGAGCTATTTTGTTCTCAATTATATTGTTTCAATTCTCCATTTTTCACTGTTTGTGGCAAACAGATAACACATCCTCCTCCCTAAAACAAACAACAAAGTTTTTTTCTCCTCTTGTCCTATCTCTCTGAGAGTGTGAAGGAATGATCAAATAGAAACAGTAACACTGACGACTGGACCACAACAGTTTGATACCATTTCATGCTACGCAGTTGGTTGTTGTTAGAACTAATCAACATACACTTGCATGAGGAGAAAAGAGAGCTTGTGAATTGTGTATAATCTACATCACCTAGATTGTCAAAGAACAAAAAAAACAACTTTAAAGTCCACAGTTTTTTCTTCTTCTTTTTTTTTTTTTTTTTTTAAACACAGAATTATTTTAATAAGAATTCCAAACTAATTACAAGAGAGCCACACATTCCTGAGAGACTTGCTATTTGTCTATTGCCAACTAAACACATTCCTGGGAGGGAAATATTTTCTGGATGACTAGATATTGTAACCCAGATCACATTAGAATTAGAATTGAGATTAGACTGAAGATGCATGATCCTACTAGAGTTTCAAACAGCCAAACTTTGATAGTAGTTTCCACCACAGTTACACCTACTTGTGTAACTATCTTTGTGAAAGAATGAAAGAGAGCTGGAGTTAATTTTTAAATTAAAACATTGTTAAAATTCAGTAACTGATACGTATGTACGTACATCAAAATGGATTTGATTCTAATGAGAAAGCAGAAATTCTTTTAACATCTTGAGATTCATGGGGAAACTTTACATCTTCTTGACATAGATAGTATCTTAGGTACATATAAAAGTATATATGAGTATATATGCATATTTATTTGCACTATAAATAAGGCAATGGTATATATGGTGTGCAATGTATGTGAAAATGGTCAGAATTTTTATAATTACAGCATTGCATGAATAGAGATAATTTAAATGAGAGCATCCATCCTTGCCTTTATTTCTATGAAAGGTCATGGAGTTTCAGGAAGGAGATGCAAGACTGTTTTGACTTGTAAATTCTATTTTAAAATGTACCTGAAGCTTTTGTTTATCTATAGCCTTGTTTAGATGAGGAAGTGAACAGGTGAATTTGAAATTCAATAGCTAATACACATTAATTTCTAGTGTTAACACTATTTCCTGCATTAACACTAAGTATACAGAATAAGTAGAATAATGTCTCACACACAATAAAGAGACGGCCATACTAGGAGACAGAGTGGAATTACAATTTAAAATTACAGTTACCAGTACAAGTGAGTGGGAGAAAATAAAATTGTCCTCCATATAATTTAATGGCATTCAAGCAAGATTCAACATGGTTTCAAGTTTCAAGATTGCCTT
>NW_009952263.1:12513-33817 GCF_000747805.2 Chaetura pelagica
TCCCTCATCCTGCTCCCCCACTAGAGATTTATTCAGGCCATGCTTTAACTGGAAGAACTGATGTCTACCCTGACCCTAAACAAAAGGTCTCACTAAGTTCTGCAAGTGGAGATGCACATCAGATAGCTTTCATGTGGCAAGTTAGTGCATCAATTAAAGAAAGATCTGGACATGACTATGAGTTACACTGCCAATCATCTGTGTTAAATGAAGAAGACTAATAAGATAATGTTATTTACTTGCAATTCTTGGAGAGATCTTAAAGAAACTTTTCTGCTTTTATTTTTAAATTGCATCAGAAGTACATAGCTGCTCGTTTATTTTCTAAAACTTCAAATTTTCCCTTTACTTACTGTTGTATAACATTTATACTGTACCTACACCTCCACCCCTGGAGTGATTCATGTGCAATCATCATAATAAAGAAATAAATAACCTTAATTAAAACATTGCACAGGAACCTTCCTCACATGCAGACCCAGTGGGGAGCTGTCTGTCTTCATGAGGTTTTACACATCTGGCAGTTAGACAGATATGCTAGACAATTGCATCCAAAATGCAACATTCGGTTTCATGGACATGACCTGCGTTTATTATATTCCCTGAGGGCCATGGATTCATACCCCAGCAAACAGATGATACTCAAATGTAGATTACTTCATTGTTAGATAAGATTTTTAAAAATGCTTCATTTAATTAAATTTTAAATATTCTGGGTGCGTGGACCCCACATAATGTCCCCTACTTCTCTGCTATCCTTCTTAGCCCCTTTATTTCTAAAACAAACAGAACATCATCAACAACAACAAGTCTTGTCTTCCCACTCCTACATTTTGTTTTTCACTCAGGACTGTTACAACCTTTGGTGCTTCCTTCTATAATTCTCTCTTCGATGCTGTTTACCAGACCCTCATCATTCCAGGCAAGGAAGAAATCTGCAAAACATTCTCCCCCTACCTGTTACCCATCAGCAGAGCTATTTTGTTCTCAATTATATTGTTTCAATTCTCCATTTTTCACTGTTTGTGGCAAACAGATAACACATCCTCCTCCCTAAAACAAACAACAAAGTTTTTTTCTCCTCTTGTCCTATCTCTCTGAGAGTGTGAAGGAATGATCAAATAGAAACAGTAACACTGACGACTGGACCACAACAGTTTGATACCATTTCATGCTACGCAGTTGGTTGTTGTTAGAACTAATCAACATACACTTGCATGAGGAGAAAAGAGAGCTTGTGAATTGTGTATAATCTACATCACCTAGATTGTCAAAGAACAAAAAAAACAACTTTAAAGTCCACAGTTTTTTTTTCTTCTTTTTTTTTTTTTTTTTTAAACACAGAATTATTTTAATAAGAATTCCAAACTAATTACAAGAGAGCCACACATTCCTGAGAGACTTGCTATTTGTCTATTGCCAACTAAACACATTCCTGGGAGGGAAATATTTTCTGGATGACTAGATATTGTAACCCAGATCACATTAGAATTAGAATTGAGATTAGACTGAAGATGCATGATCCTACTAGAGTTTCAAACAGCCAAACTTTGATAGTAGTTTCCACCACAGTTACACCTACTTGTGTAACTATCTTTGTGAAAGAATGAAAGAGAGCTGGAGTTAATTTTTAAATTAAAACATTGTTAAAATTCAGTAACTGATACGTATGTACGTACATCAAAATGGATTTGATTCTAATGAGAAAGCAGAAATTCTTTTAACATCTTGAGATTCATGGGGAAACTTTACATCTTCTTGACATAGATAGTATCTTAGGTACATATAAAAGTATATATGAGTATATATGCATATTTATTTGCACTATAAATAAGGCAATGGTATATATGGTGTGCAATGTATGTGAAAATGGTCAGAATTTTTATAATTACAGCATTGCATGAATAGAGATAATTTAAATGAGAGCATCCATCCTTGCCTTTATTTCTATGAAAGGTCATGGAGTTTCAGGAAGGAGATGCAAGACTGTTTTGACTTGTAAATTCTATTTTAAAATGTACCTGAAGCTTTTGTTTATCTATAGCCTTGTTTAGATGAGGAAGTGAACAGGTGAATTTGAAATTCAATAGCTAATACACATTAATTTCTAGTGTTAACACTATTTCCTGCATTAACACTAAGTATACAGAATAAGTAGAATAATGTCTCACACACAATAAAGAGACGGCCATACTAGGAGACAGAGTGGAATTACAATTTAAAATTACAGTTACCAGTACAAGTGAGTGGGATAAAATAAAATTGTCCTCCATATAATTTAATGGCATTCAAGCAAGATTCAACATGGTTTCAAGTTTCAAGATTGCCTTCTCAGAGGCCTTTATCTCACATAGAATGAAAAAGAGAGTTCAGCTGTAAGAGAGAGAAGCTAAATGCTCTAATCTTACAAGTGAGTTCTAGATCATTTTAGTGACTGAGCTTTTAAGTATCTCAACGTTTTGTGCAGGTTTATATTACAAAAATTGTAATGAAGCCTTTACTGCTAAAATAATTGTAAAGTATTTACATGTCTAAATTTCTCTCATAGCTTGAAGTTTCAGAGTTCTTTTTAATAGTCATTACTTAATAAAAATATTGCAAGAACATTTCCAAATCTAATTGTAATACTCTCCTCAGATAAAGGCAAGTGGAAGTAATAATTTACACATTTCCCATTATTTGCATTGTAGAAGCCCTCAAGTGTATCAATTGATTTGAATATACTGAAATTATTTCATTTGGATAAATGCTTCATTATAGCATTTCATTTTCCTGATGACAGTTTCTTCTTGCATTAAGTATTCCTTCAAGTAAAGAAGCATCTTTCAGTTAATATTAAATCAATATACGTAATAAATAACTACATACACAGCTAAGGATTTTAACTCACATATCAAAACAAGACTAACCAAAATATTGGTGAAAACAAGGTTATTTCCTGTTGTTCCCCTGCCTAACATCTACATACACAAGATAACTCCAAAGGAGGAGAGGAATGTGCTTTTTATATTTAACAACTCCGATTTTTATCCAGAGAGAAGATAAAAAGCCTTATACATTCATCCCATGGTTTGGCATATGTAAGTTATTTCCATAAATTGGGAGAATTACAAAAATTAAAGATTGTCAGACAAATTATGGGTTTAGTTTATTCTGTAATTGAATTACTGCCGCTATAAAGTATATAATAAATGAAATAAGAATTCTGAATTTAAGTTCTAGTTCATGTTAATGTCTTAAATTCTGCAATGTAATACTTGAGCCAGAGCTGAAGTCCCTATCCAGATAACTATATTACTAAGGTCACTTTTGATATATGCTTGGTAATTTTCCTCATCTCACCTGCCAAGAACAGACGTCTAGAATTTGTTTTACTGAATTTGTCTTTATTGACTTGAAAGTTGCACTGACTCAATCTATATTCTTGCTTAAAATAATAGTTTGTTCATTCAGCTTACAACAAAATAATTTTGGTTTTAAGTCTCACATACTGTTTTCTAAACTTTCTTTTCAAGCACTCATCATAGGAAAACAAGAATAAAATTTTTCTCTCCTGTCTCCCATGTGGGAGATTTGAGTTTCAAATCTCAGAGTGATAAAATTAGAAAATCGTAAGAGTCTAGAAAATTACTTTTGAGTCTTCTTTACCATGTAAAAAAGAAGTCTGATAAGTGAGACATACTCCATCACCCAAGAAAAGAATGAACCAAAGTCGATGTTTTTTTCTGTTGTAAGTAATTGACTGTTCTAACTGCTATCACTAGCTTCAGAAGACAGTGAAGTGTAAGGACTAAATTCTGCCTTTACATTGTTGCTGCAGGTTGGTAACCAATGAAGCAGCTGAGGTGTTGATGGCAATGCACATGATTATCTTGTAATCTAATGATAACTTGCCACACCCCCTGAAAAATGAAGCCTTACACCTGCAGCTTTGGTTAAACTGCAGGCTACTGAAAGCCAACTACTGTGTGACTGAAAACTGCCATTCTATGAAACAAAGTCCTAGAATTTAACCAGAAACCAGAGCACAGGATTCTGTTTGTAAAAAGTCAATGCAATTTTTTTAATGGCCATCAAAAGGACAAGAATTAAACAGAGGAATAAATGTAACAACTTGCCTTTGAAAGAAAATTTGCTTGTAAACCCTTAAGCATATAGCTGTTAAGGATCAGTGTGAGACATGAGGCCAATTTCAGTGGCAAAATAACTTCTTAAGTTACAAAGTTATACTCACTTATATTCAATTTAATAATTTACAAGAGGACTGAAACATTTTATATCATGACTAAATTTGTAGTAAAATGGAAATCATCACACAAATTTTCTCTAGGAGCAGAGCAATTAATCAGTTGTTCACAGGAAACATAAAAGGGTGATAATGTATTAGCATGTGTGTGACAGAATGAGTAACAATATGAGGAAACAAATCCTTCCAAAGCTCTGCTTAATAGAAATACTCTTTCAAAACCATAAACCACCTTAGATCACAAAGATAAAATATCACTTCAAACTGGAAAGCAGGAGGGAAAGGGAGAAGGGAAGAGAAGCTGAAATATAAGCCCTACAAAATTCAAAACAGTGGTGCTAACCTGGTATCTCCTTTAGTTATTACCTAAGAAAATACTGGAATTACAGAAAAAAAAAGCGACTGCTTGCTAAAATTCAATAATCTTCTCCTTTTATAACACAGATACATCATGGGAAGTTTCTAGTCCATTTACTTCCTTTTTAAAAACTTTGAGCTACTTCTCAATATATAAAAATCTATGGAGAACACATGCATGTATACAATGAATACCTAGAGAGCTTCTGCTCACAAACAAGAGAGTGACATACCAATTACAGAACAAATGTTTTCTTATACCTGTTAAAAATTTACTGGCAGTAACAGTATAATTGGGCAAAAGCAGATATGATGTATGTAAGATACGACAAAAAAAACATTAGGCACGTGTTGTAGACATTGAAAGACATGGACAAGTTCTTTATGGGAAATATTATAGGATTATAGTAGGATTTTATTCTAGCAAGTCACTGATTTCTCCAGAAAATATTTATCTGCTAATGCAGAATTCTGTTTATCACTTGGCCTGTGGAAAAAAACAACAGCAGAGAGCCTGAAAGGCTGATTTTATGGGAGTATGCTCTTAAAAAGACATTTTTTCTGAGCAGCTAGACAGCAGATCACAACAGCCTTTTTACACCTGAAATAGATGAGTCATAAATCTGTGGTTAATGGCTATTGATACCTGGAAGAAAGATCAGTGACTACTCTGGAACAGTTAGCAAAATACTTCTAGAAATTCAAATGAAAAGTTGGAAATAGAAAGATTGCTTTTGGAATCAAAAGAGAATTACATGTCTTCCTGAAACTATTACAAGAGGTACATGTGAAGCCAAATTATGCATAAAGATATAGATAAAAATTATTTTGTACAGGAATACAGGATATTAAAATTCAGTACCATTACAAGAAAGCACTCAGAATGTGAAGGACAAGGGGAGGAACAAGGATACAGTTAAATACACACTCATCATGAACTGGCCAATTAGTATAATTAGTATACAACAAGGTTCTTGTATGAAGATGGAATATCCTCAATAAAATTAACTACAAAGATGCTATTCATCTACAATACTGTTATTATTTTTTAATTTATAAGAAAATTAGGGTTACTCTGGATACTAGACTGGAGAGCACTTTCTTTGCAGAAAGGTGAGTCAGAAAGCAGATGTTTTGCACTCTAATTGCCTAAAGACACACTAAATATTTGGATAGGAGTTCCTTAGTTAAGAGCAAAGCCTGAAGTACACTTAAATCCTAATTGCCAATTTTTTCTCCTCCTACAGAACTTCAATAAGGGCAGAGACAGCTCAGTACCCTGTAAACTGCACTCACAGGGTGTGTTTCCAGTTAAATCCCACCTAACTCTGAGAACTAGGAGTTGGATGATTTAATAAGCAATGAACCCAGACAACACTTAGGGTAAAATGAGTTAAACTTCTTTAAGTTGTTTGGGATTCTGATGATCTGTAATTACTGAGAGTGCTCTCTCCAATGAAAAATATCCAGCGTCTATTAAAAACAGCCTTACAACAAACTCAATTTAATTGTCCTGTGAATAGCATGAAATTGAATACACTAAGGTCATTAACCTTCAATACACAAATTCTGTTTTTCTGTAATTATGTTTTCTGATAGCAGCAACCCTGTGTATCAGAGCCAACAATAGAGACATTATAAAACAAAACAAAAGTTGAGGTCACAGTGTGAGTTGACCTTCATATTTAACATTCATAGACAAAAATACATTCTGAAGCAAGCATTTTTTGTTTATTTGTTTTAGACTAATTCCCCTGCTCATAGACATAATTCTAAATTTAAGATTGATGCTATTTTCCTTGCTTTGGCATGCTTGCCCTTAATTGTGTAATAAAAATACAAGTGGAATTCATGGTACATATTAGTTATTTTATTGCTTATGTTATGTTTGGAAATATGTGTAAATTCAATGTATCCATCCTGTATGTTGCAAACTCACAGGATTATAGCTCTTCATTTAAAATTCTGGGTATAGTTTATAGAGCAATAAATGCTAGAAAGTGTTGTATTCTTCATTATCACCCTCTCGGAACATGAGATATCAATTCTCACCATGACTTCCAATGCATTTACACTTGACTTATTTTGTAATCTTTCCTTACAGTCTCAGCACTTGCAGTATTCAGCAACTCCTTCTTATAAACTGTTGTGCTTACAGGTAATTTCAGAAGAAAACCCACTCCATGGAAACAAGTTTGTTTTCTACACAATATTGTGACAGCTGTGTTGCTCTCCATCATAATTTGATCTTTTTAAAATTGCATTATAATTCGTTTTTCTAATGGCTATCTAACATTATGGGTAAAAGAAATAATGTCAGAACAAAGAGCTGAAGATGAAATGAGAGGACAAAAAGAAGAAATGGTGCCAATCACTGATCATCTTAGATATCTGAACACTAAGGGAAAAAAAGGAAGAGCTGGTAGAAATCTTAGCACATGATCAGGGCTGTGAAATAAATGGCAAAGCAATGATCAAATGTTATATCTCAGTTGTTTTTCCTGCATTTAATTTAGTTTGTTTCAGGAAGTTAGAGAAAAGACAGAAAGTAATATTAGTTTGCACATTAAAATATCCTCTGGAGCCTGGAATGTGGATGAACCCACTGAAAGCCTCAGAATGAACAGGAAAAAAGGAATGTCTTCTGAAAAGCTTATTCATTAAGCCAAGTCAGCAAAATCAGAGAAATCAACATTTCTGGGGGCCTTATTTTTAAAAACCCTGTTTGGTGGGAATGAAGGAAGTTAATTGTCCAGATATATCTTAGGGATGGAACATATTTTGTCTAGTAAGCTCTTGAAATGCCTTGGACAAAAAACACATATGCACAAACACTCCTCAATATTTGTTTCTAATACTAGGAAGCAGCTGCTGGAAGACACCGAACTAGAAAGTATCTTGGTGTTCAATAACTTCACAGGAGAATACAGAGGAAAAAAATGCCCTATTGAAGGCAGTTGAATGCTGAAAGAGGATGCTCAAAGAGGTTGCAAAATCTCCATTCTTGGAGATATTAAAAACTAGACAAAGCCATTAGCAACCTGATCTGAGTTGGTGTTGCTTTGAACAGGGGTTTGAGCTGGGGAGACGTCCACAATTCCTATCCAAGCTATACTATTTATTTGATTCTATGATCTTTTGTGAAACAGCTGTTCTCAGTGCTCAAAAGGGAAAGGAGAAAGAACTGTGACCACAGACTGAAAATGACTTCCAGTAAACTTCAGAATCAAATCAATATATACCTGTCTCAAAATCCTACCTCCAACAGTGACCGAACTATTAACTGAAGTTACTATGTTATCACCTGACTCCCTTTTGTTTGAGAAGAATGTAAGGTGGCTAATACAGCACCAATCTTAAAAAAAAAAAAAAAAAAGGTTGAAGGGGACACACAACCTGCAGCAAAAACAATTCAAGTTAGACATAAGGAAGAACAGTCTAGCAATAAAGGTAGTGAATCAATAAAAAAGTCCAAGCAGATAAATTGCAGAAGCTCCACCATTGGAGATTATCTAAGAATAGGTTGGACAACCATATATTCACCCAGTAACATTCACAAACATGAGTTAAACTGGATTACTCAATAGCCTTCTTCTGTCACAGGTAAAATTTGTGTCTGTCTCATACCTTTATGCTCATGAATATGACTAAGACAGATTTTCTTTTGATCTTTCCCTTCTGTTTCCTTTACCACTAACCAGGTCTGTCTCATCAGGATTCACATACATCGGCATATCACAGATTTTGAGCTACACTTCATTATAAATCCCCATGTCCACATTACATCTAAATCTCAATCAAGTTAGAAAGCTCCACTCCACGTCCAAGATTCTGTAGATGTTGTGATCTGGATGTCATTACATGTTGCTCATAGCAATGTAACCTCCTTTCTATTGGTCTTGACCAGCACAAGCTGGCTCTGTTTTTACATACCCAGAAAGCTGATGAAAAAGTGATTTTCTTCTTACAACAGCTGTCTCTTTGCATCCTTCCAGTGGCTCCCCTTTTATTGCAAGAAATCAGAATATACTAGCATGGATTTTCAGAATGTACACATGTATCTCTACTCTATCAAACAATTCTTACTGAGATGGTGATCAGCCAATGCTGAACTCATTTCAGGCTTACTAAATAAAAAGGCAAGCAAGCAAACAGTAAAATAATGTGAGCCTCATTCCTTGCTGTCCCTGACAGTTTGAGCATCTTGTTAACACAATGTCGGCACAGCTGCATCATTACTCTCCTCATATCTATTTTTGCTCAGGCAGACTTCACAGAATTGCACCACTAGTTAAATTGCAGGTGTGCTAACACAATGGCTATCAGACTGACCAAAACCAGCCCTCTGATTCCTTGTCCACCCTTTTTGGTCTTCATTTACATAATTTTTATAGCATGCTGAGTTGTATTTAAGATTTAATTTGTAGGATAAAAGTAGAATTTTTCTTTTCTGTGTGCACAGTACCTAACAACATGGGTTCCAGACCATACCCTTGCAGCCTAATTTCTTGAAGGTCTGGATCTGAAAAATCTATAGTTCCTTTTCTCAGCTTTTAATGTTACACAATGTAATGCTAGCTATTTCCTAGATGCTCCTTTGTAAATGGGGAAGCTGCTAATTCTCCACCTGCCCTTTGCAAATACTCTTCTGTGCAATATATTGTTTTAAATAAAGGTAATTCAATGTTTCTTTAAGCTTAGTTATTGTAGGGTATTGTAGATTACCACTGAATACACATTACTTCTGCTATTTGAAGCATCTTGTTGTTAGAACATAAAAAAGCAAGTGTACATAAACAAGACATCTATGTGGCTGAACCACCAGAGCACAGTAAAGCCAAAACAAACAATATATTTAGGCAGATGGCAAAGTGCTCAGTATGACTTCCTTCAAAGAGTAGGGGTACAATTCTGCTCTTAGATACAAGCTGGTAGATGTCATCTGCCTGTAGGTGCACTTGCCTATTTATCATGATGAAGAAAGAATATTAATAATAATCATCTCTCTGTCTGCAAGCAGAAAAAGTAACATATGAATGGTGAACTTGAAATCAAGCACAGCAGTGTTTTCATTTCATCATTGCTTGAGCCAAGATTAAAAGCTGTTTCATACTAACCTTAATTTGTTAACAGGGCCATTTTTGTGATATCCACCTCTTCTTTAACCTGCACTATCTTTGTGAAGTATATTAAGACTAATCTTATTCAGTTAAATTCCTATGATCTTTTAAAACAAGTAGACCAGATGATTAACTGGGACAGGAAAGGACTCAGGTGCACACTAGTGATTTAAAAGGGATTCTTCATGGATATAGAGATCTGAGCTATTATATCCCAGTAGAGAGTCAAGGCCTCACTTTAAAACTCCACAGAGATGCTGAACAAAGTTTGCATTAACAGCACTTGCCTTACTGGAAAGTCACTGAAAAGGGTCTTGTTTCTCTTTCTTATTCTGTAAGTGTGTGAATGTTACATTGCAGCTCTCTCTGCAAGTCAAACTATTTTTAAAAGAACTGACAGCACTGCAGTAAAATGGCTCCTATTCCCTCTAATTTATACCATTATTTGCACAGAATCAGAATTTCAAAATAATGTAAAACTGATTTGTTTTAAATTAAAACTATACTTCATTAAAATACTTTTCCCCCGTGTATCAAGGAGACATATAACACAGTGGCCTTTTGGAAATTTAGCAAATATTATTTAAAGTATTAAATTAGACTCTTTATTTCAACTAAAATACTGTGTACTGAAAAATCACAGGGCTTTGGTACATGCAGGAGAATAATTTTAAAATGCGCAAAAAGTTATTCAGCATGATGGAAAGCATAATAATTTGTATTTCAGTAAACATTATGTGGCATTCAAATCTTTTTCACTATACAATGTCACAATTTTAATAGGCAAGTACTCAGACTGAAGCTGTCTCATTGTAGAAGAGATGTGAACATTCTCCAGAAGTCTCTTAACATCTGATAAACAGAACTACAGATTTGACCCTGTGTGACCCTCAAAGTTCACTTTTTCTTCTACATCTGAAGAGATCAGCAGCAAACATCATTGCACCTCAGAAAGTACAGAGGGCTAAAGAAGAGTTCACAGAGAACAGTTTTATAGTCTTTTTTTGTCTTTAAACCAATCTGCCATTAATTTTGCTTATCCATGGTCGTATTCCATTTAAGGAGGTGACAATTCTCTGAAACATTTTGTTGGATTCTTCTTTACTGGCATTAAAAATCAAATTAAAATTAGACCTTTTTCCTCTAAAGGTTGTATGCATGTGTTTGATTTTACACACTGCAGACTGTCTCCTGGGAAGTTATCTACCTGTATAAGCTGAAAGTCAAGCAGTGCCCCTGAACTTTCTGTAAAATGCTTGCTATTGAATGTCTTGATTGATTTACTTTGTTCTAGAAAGCTAGAAACTTGCTGTATGTGGCTGAAATAGTTTTATTTCCATGCAGTTAAAAAAATATGGAAAAAAGGTACCTTGACAATCAGGCCCAGAGATTGCTTTTTTCCACACAGATGAGTGGGGGAAACAATTTTCAAAAAAGATAAAATCAGCAGAGGAAAAATGCAACTGTCAAAAATCTAGTATGATTAACCAGAGATATAAATTAGTATTTGTGGAAATACTTGACAGTAATACTTTAAGTAATACTAGAAAGGTTTGAAAATCACACTGTCCCTGACTGTGGTCAAACACAATTAATCTTTGAAAAAGATTGAAAAGAAAAATAATATGCCCTCTGTTCTCTAGGGCTATCATTAATTTTTAAAGTCCATTAGCTTATGCAGTCAAGTTAAGCTGCTTTCTCAGTAGTGGACATTGTTACAAACTACAGCAGAATGGGGCTGCTGACATGCTCTTCCCTGGGTTGAAAAGATGGATGGTCTGTATCCTCACCTGACTCCAAGTCCTTGGCATTCTAGAAATCAGTAGGACAGGTATATACATGAGAAATGCACTCCTTAGACACCTGCACTTGCAGCATTTTAAAATGTTGCAGTTTAAATAAACTGTTTATGGGCTGCTCCATCTGCTCCTTAAAAAAGCAGTATAATGGCTTCTCTTTCATTCTTGCCAGAGCTTGCAAGGAACAGTATTTTTAAGTTTTGCTCATATTTGAGTAGTCATTCTAGGGCTGCTATAACTTGTGGCTGTTTAACTCACTGCAATTCATTATTTCTCCTGTGATCACTGATCACTCATAGGTCTTATCCCAGGTCAATTTAATTCAAAACTCAGAAATGTCTGGAGAAATTAATAACCGATTGCTACCCACTTGCTTGCTTTTCCATACTACCTAGAAATAACAGAAACTCCAGATTTCAATTTGCTGGAAACGTTGGGAGAAACCCGGAGTTGGTATGCATCCAAAACCAGAAGTTCAAATAATGTATCTCTATTCAGTTATCATATCTCTATTAATATAGGATGGGAAACAGAGTCATTGAAGTATTTTGTTGTCATTATGAAGTTATTAATAGAACAAAACAAGCCAGCAGATTGATGTTCTAATTCACTGGATGACTAAATTAATTGCCATTCCTTGGCATAAAGCAAAACAAAGAGGATTTGAAAGATTTTCCCTCAGTAGAACTAAGGTATGCAATCACGTTACCTTTACAGGGCTCTATCATCAGCATTTATAAAAGTAAATGAGTTACTTGGTAAGATGAGAGTGTGCATCTATCACTCAATAACTTTTTCATTCACAAATCAGATTAGTGTTTTGTAAAACCAAGACCAGTCACTCAGTCTTTTTATTTCCCCACGCTACTGTTCCTCTTCTTGGCACTTTCTATCAAATGCTTTGGTGTTTGATAGAAATTGAGACATAGCTGGATTCAAGTCAGTGGAATAATGACATTTTATATCAGCTAGAAATCAATCTGGCATTATGATGCAGCAGTGTTTGCCATCAGAAGCAGCAAAATAAATCAAATGAAATTTATAGCTGTTACATTTTCTAATTACAAGATCTATTTATAGCTACTTGTTACAGTAACTAAACTGATAAAATTAATTTTGCACTGTAGAAGTAGCTGTGTTATTCAAAATTCATTTCATAACCTGTTGGTCGTCATAAATTTGTTTTCCTGTCTTTTGATCAGCATCAAGCAAAAGAAAGATGGAGCCAATCCAGCTACACTAGATGGAAGGAGTGTACCTAAGAAGTTGAAGGCTTGGCCACTTAAGCACAGAGCTTGGTTCTAACAAAAATGTTTAATGCAGCAAATTCTTTTTCAATCAGCTCTACCCCAGCACTTGCTTTTGTGGTCTACCAGATTCATTCTTCTGGTTTTCTAAATAATGCATGCTCATCTATGTCCTCCTTTATCTCATTTCATACTTTTCTCCATTCTCCACTCTGTCCTCTGTCTTCATTTAGTAGTTTATAACTCCCATGCCCATGCAACCTCTCCTGTCCTCACCCCCTTTTTCCATGCAGAGAAAATTGAAATATTTGAAGATCTGAAAAGAATTTACAACCATGTAACCTGACACTGTGATTTACAGCAAATTCTCCTAGATATTACAGAGCAGCCCCTGAATCTAGCCCAAAATTTGTGGTCAAATAAATTAAGTGATTAAAAGAAATCTAATGCTGATTGAAAAGTTTTGACTCATGCAGAACTTGCCATCCTAGGAAACACAGTTCTGATGTATTTATGTTCCTGCTTGCAGGAACAGGATCCAAGTTTATAACTATTCATTCTAAAAAAAAATGTATAAAAATGTAAGCACATACGCTCAACATGATGAAAGACATACTCACAAGTCTAGGATTCTACAAACACAAGAAAACCTGATGTATGAAACTTGCAAAAGCTTCTCTTGGAAGACTTAAAATAAGTGGTGCAAAGTCTCCTTTGCTGAAGCTCTCTTTTTATTCTAAGCTTATTCAAGGGGACATTAAAACTCCAGGAATTTTTGGGTCCAACCAAACCTTGTACTGTCAAGTTAAGGAAGCTGCATTGACACAGGATTATACTTTCTTTAGAGAACTTATTATGTGAACTGTGTAATTGGAATAATCCTACTTTTTCTTTTTGAGGATTTTTACAGGAAAGGATTTTTTACTTCTGTTTTCAAAGAAAAGCAGTTGTCTTTGTTTACATCTTTTATTTTATTCAGTGATATTTCTAATGTTTCTTAATATTTTTCCAAAAGTTCTTGTATTCTTTACTAGTAGCTTTTATTTTTTTTTAATCAGCTTTTTTATGAAACATGTATTTGTGAAGAGAGTAAACATCTTAGTGGAACATTTAAGACTCACTTTTTGATTCAGCTTCTCCTTCTGCATATAAACTATATGGCAGTATGAATAGTGGGCCTAGAAATGTGGCATGGTAAACATTTTTTCACAAACAGCAGCTTTTTTGAAACAAAATATTACTAAGGAAAATGGACATTTAGATGCACTTTTAAACTTAATTGAAGTATTTTAACACAGCTTTTCTAGAAAGAAGTTTCTGGTTTCCTAAGAAATTTTGAAATGCGATGAAAATTCTGCTGTGTGTAACACTATCATTTTTGTTCCTCCCCTAAAATACTTGGAAGAAATATTTGCATCCATACTGTGCTTTTCCTCTGCAAAAGTGAAAACATAAATAGTAGAAAGTCCTTTCCTGACACAGCCACATTCCAAGGTGAGATGTCATTTCTGGTACTGCTTGGGTTTGGTTCTTCCCTCACAGATTTCCAGGCTAATTGGAATCTGTGGGAATTACTCCTGCATGAAGACAGAAAGGCTTAACAAGTTAAGGCTGTGGATTGCCAGAACTGCTAACTGGATCAGTTTTGCAGAAAGACATGGATGCCTACATCCAAAGTGGATGTATTTTATCTCAGGACCAAAAGCCTGGAAGAGCAGCTCAAATCCAAATATTACATAATCTCATCATTCTTTATAAGTTTGTTATCCAGTATATTTTGTCACCCAGTAAAGACATATGCCAGCAAACACCTCTTATTTGCATTTAAAATGTCACCATCTTCCGAAAACCTTTCAAATGTATTCCATGTTTTAATTTCAAATCTAATTATTAGGTATTATTTTAAAATGTTTAGCTAAAGCTCTTCTCAGTGATGTCCAGCGATAGGACAAGGGGCAACGAGTGCAAACTCAAGAATAGGAAGTTCCACATAAACATGAGGAAAAAATTCTTTACTGTGAGAGTGACAGAGCACTGGAACAGGCTGCCCAGAGAGGCTGTGGAGTCTCCTTCACTGGAGACATTCAAAACCTGCCTGGACATGTTCCTGTGTGATGTGCTCTGGGTGATCATGCTCTGGTAGGGGGGTTGGACTAGATGATCTTTCGAGGTCCTTTCCAACCTCTAAGATTCTGTGACTCTGTGAAAGCATTATAACAATGTAAAGCAAGAGTGATTGAAGAGGAAAAAAAAAAAAAAAAAAGTAGCCCAGACACAAAATAAATTAATTCATCAAAAACAAACACAGTATTTACAGCAGACATTAGTGAAGGCTTAAAAGGTAAGGTTCTGCAGTTTGAGTAGCATAAATTATCATGTATTTTTAATATAAAAAAAATGAAGAACAGAATGGTCCACCCAGTGGTGCTGTTATGAGACTAGGAAAGAACCACGTATTATGCAAAATAATTCTTCAGGGCACTTAGGATCTTTCCCTTTTGGTTTCTCCTTTACACTTTTAGTTAATAACCTACTATCTTCTGCCAATAATACTGCTTACTTTCAACTTCACAAGAGGGTAACAATAGTATTTTTCACTTTCTACCTTTCCCAACAAACAAAAGGATTCTTTAAAAATAAAGAAGTATGGGTACAGATTAAATACAGGTATTTAGGTTCCATTTTCACACTACTCAACTAGAGTTTAAGACCAATTGAACACTGTTGTAAGAAATCTGGTGAAAAAGTAAAATAAGACTTTTAAGTCACCTAGAAGCTTTTAAAATGTCTTACCTTGTATTTAATTGAAATATCAGAACCCAAGTAGAAAGCAAGGCTTTGTTTCATTATGCTATAGCCTGGAGTGCATGTCTGAATGAAGCAGCTCCAAGCTGTAATAGGAAAATGTGTTTTTGAGAGGAGCAAGCACACAGCTGCTTAACCATATGGAAGTGTAGCTGCATGAAGCTCTGTTAATATCCACTTCTCACCTCCTCACTTACATCAAAACGTGTTGCCCTGGGGCAGGCTCCTACTTCCACCTTGGCTCCCCTGCAGCATCCTGCTCTTACCATCCTGTAATACTTCTGCTGTTCTGAAAACTCTAGCAGGTCACTCAGGTCTTGTGAGCTCAGACACTGAGAAGCATCCTGTCAAATTTACCGAGTCTTGCACAGCTTATTTTAGATGAACATTTGATGTCTCTGGTAACCACATATGCATGCATCTCTTACTGGAGATCTCTTATCACATCACTTACTCATGGAAAAATCAATCAAATAACCTCTCATCCTTTCCACCCAGATGGAACCCTGCAAAGTAACGATACTGGTTTCTGGAGGATAACTACTGCTTTTTTGGTCACTGGCTGTGTGCAGGTTTATGCATTACTATGACTTGATCCTCTTTGCTTTGAAGTTTTCTGTAGCAAAACTTAAAGATAGAAGGGACCCAATGTACAGAATTCTATGCTTTGAAAAACTAGACCATAAATTATGCATATGACAGCTAATGAAGAGCAAACCTATAAGAAGAGTTAAATAGCTAGATCAGTATCAGATGTATGAACATGTCTAAACCAATTATCTTAACCTGATAAACTAAGAGATAGAGTTGACAAAGAAATAATTTATGTACCACACACAAGGGCAAATTACTTTCTCTGTTGACTTTGTCATGGATATAAGTAAATTCCTCATTTATTAGCACAGAATTGGAGAGAGGAACTTCTTAGCATGAATCTGATTGCTTACTATACCTGTTTATCACCAGTTTGTTTTAAATAACTGGCAAAAGAAGACTCCAATTCTTATTCCACAATGACAACAGAAACATGCTTTGAGAGAGTAAGATACTTAAACATGTAGCATATGAAAATTTCCCTAAGGCATGACTAAGTAAATAGGTAGCTCCTTGAACCTCATCAAAATTCACATGGCTGCAGTGAAATGCAAAATCAGAACCTGCAAAGAAGCACAGAGTCTCTACCCAACCTTCACTGAAGAAAGTGTATGCTCAGTTCTGTTGCTCATTCCCTGTGGGCTTCAGGCACTGTATCCCATCTGTGCTTTCATCATTTGTCTGTGAGCTGTGTCCTTAGGCTGGTATTCTGTTTTCACACCCTTCTGAAAGTGCCTGGTGCCTACAGAGGCACTTCATATGGAACATACGATTGTCTGTACTCAGAAAAACACACCATGCCATTTAAACACCATTCTATTTTGCAGGTTGACCAATGACATTTTGGCCTTTGAAAAGATTAATTAAAACACTGCAACATTCCATCCAGGGTAACAAGTTACTCTGGTTAATACCATGCCTTGAACTGCAACAGGAGGAGGGCAGAGAAACAGCCTCATTTCCTTAGCACATCCTGCAGAGAACATGGCTAAGAACCCTGGAATGGAGTTCCCAAAAGGCCTTGCCATGTTGCCAACAGAAGGAATTTGGCAAGATTTGTTTCTTAAACCAAGTACCTGAGTTTGCACTGAGGAAGCACTGTCAAGATATCCTAAAGCAAAGGTACTTCACTTGTGCCCAATTCATTTGCAAGCTATTCGGGTACTGTGGGGGAAAAGTAAAGCTCATTGCTACCCGAGTTCCTTACAGAAGCCAGGTCTTAACAACCCAGCTTCTATCATCTGTGTACACAATGTAAGTGTAGCAGGAAGAATAAGGGTTGCCCTTGCCCTCAATTTCTCTTCCATACAGATTACTTTTCAAAGAAAACACTGAATGTTTCAAGTAGCCTTGGGCTTTTCTTTAACAGGTTAATGAGAATGAAGTGACAGGCTTTAGGGAGAATGGGGAAATAAAGTAAGCTTTTGAATATTTCCTTTGCCGTTAGATATCAGTAGTGTTTATTCTAACGTATCACCTAATCTAAAGTCATCTCGATGGAAAGGCTTCACCAGAGACTGCAACAAATTGTTTACTCAATAAAGATCATTCAGTTGGTGCTGTTCATCATTTAGTTCCACTGTCAACATAAGCCCAGCTCTGACATTTAACTATTCAAAGCTAGGTAGGGTTACTGTTTCCGAGACTCGGTGCCAAACAGGGTTCTAGTAGAATTGTTTTGAAGATGCAGTGTGAAATGTTTCTTCTGATTTAAAGGTAGTAGGTTGACAGGTCTGAGATATGTATTTTGTGGCTTTATCTACCTTGTTTAAGAACAAAGTGACAATTTGCTGTTCATAAATATGTTGAAAAAGTTTTGTAACATATTTACTCTTTGATGTCAATATAAAAGGACTTCTTTTTTAGTCTTTCCTGCATTTTAGAATGCACGATAGACTTTGCCTGCTTTTTTTTTTTTTGTTAGAAACTGCTCTGGGGAGTTCAGTCTCCTCATTGCAGCTTGCTTGCTTTGTGCAGAGCAGAAGCTTTAGAAAAGCCCTTTTTTAGTGTAACCCTTTTGACTGCAAAGCCAACTTTCTGATAAACTTGAGATGTAACGTAGGAAAGATCGTACCTCACATGGAGCACTTTGCATTGCCTTTTCGCAGTGATTTGTAGCACCTGTGCTCTGCTTCCCACCACAGAGAATAAAAGAGAGACTGTAGTCTTTCAATTGCCAGAAGATACTTCCATCTATCTTGACTGCAAGCCTAAAAGATATATCTTATCTTTTCCCCCTAGCTTTACCGTATGAGATGTCTCTTCATACAGCATAATTGTTTGTTGGCTTTTTTTGTTTTGTGTTTTGTTTGTTGTTGTTTATAGTTTTGTTTTCAAAAAGAGATAGAAGTCTGAATTAGGAGTTACAGGGATGAAACACAGGCAGGAGTAAGACTTGTGGTGCAGAACAACACCTAAAGGAATGCAAAGGAAATTTGCATTTGCAAAGGATTTCCTAAAGGAAATCTCTGGCTGTTGCAACACTTGTACTTGAGTAGCAGGAGAGAAGGGGTCCTGCTAGGAGCTATCTGGTTGTCTTATTTCTGTCTTAGTGTGCATTGAAAGACAGTGAAAGGTGGAATGGGATGGGAATGAAGCCTGGAAGGGAGAAAAAAATGAGTTTGTGAAACGGAAAGGACAACATGGCAAACAACTTTCTAGAAATGAAGTAACAATTTTGCAGTATATGCAGTCCTTTGAAGACTTCAAGACATTTTAAGTAATGTTTACTTGTGATATGTTACGAGGTTGTGAAATGCCTCTATGTGTCTTGCAAAGAATCTGTGGCTCCAGGTACAGAGCACATACAAATAGAATTGCTGTGTAAAAGTGGAGTTGTCATGTTTCCCAGATACAAGCATTATGGACACACTTCAGATTGTAGAGCATGCTCTGTAAATTCAGTGTGTCTCATATAGATCAGATGGACTGCACTTGGGCAAACAGAATCATAGAATAATTTAAGTTGGAAAAGACCTTTCAGATTGCTGAGTCCAACCATCAACCTAACACTGGCAAGACCACCACTAAACCATGTTCCTAAGTGCTACATCTACAGGTCTTCTAAATATCTCCAGGCATGGTTCACTTTAGCTTTGTAACGATGAAGGTAAACCTCTCTAGCAAAGTAAGGAACACATTATTTTCGTGAAAGAAAACAATTGTTAGCTCTTTGAGTATCAAAATAAATACAATTATTTAGACATGCCTGTGATGTAGGAAGCAGTGATTCATTATATCCCCTAAATGTAATTAATGTAAGTAAGCAGTGCAATAATTTTAGAAAATTACAACTGCAGAAAGAATGTATTGGTCATATTGTACCTGTCTACTTGCTTTTTTAAATTTTATATTTTTCAATTTGCTCTTTTCTTGGAACAAGCTAAGATAATTTGTACATCTAAAGTCAAGGTTTAGGGTGCTTAGACCTCCACTCAGCTCCAGATGTAGAGATTTCTAGTCTTCTGATAAGATATCTTGGAATTACCCTTTCCAACCTTGAAGAAGGAAATGTTCCATAGGAATATATATAGTAATATATATTAATATATCCAATTTTGAACATTTACAAAAGCTGAAACATTGAATCATAGAATGATATTGTTTGGAAAAGATCTTTAAGATCATCAAGGCCAACCATTAACCTATCACACTGCCAAATCCACCACTAAACCATGTCTCTAAGCACCACATCTCCAGGTCTTTTAAATATTTCCAGAGACGGTGACTCAACCACTTTCCTGGGTGGCCTGTTCCAGTGCTTGACAACCCTTTCAGTGAGGAAATTTTTGCTAATATTCAATCTAAATCTTCTAGTGCAACTTGAGGCCATTTGCTCTTGTTCTATTGCATGGTTACTTAGGAGAACGGACTGACACCCACCTTGCTACAACCTCCTTTCAAGTAGTTAAGTATCTTCCTTAGCCTCCTTTTCTCCAGACTCAATCACCCCAGTTCTCTCAGCTGCTCTTCACAGGACTCATTCTGTAAACCTCTCACCAGCTTTGTTGCTTTTTGGATGCATTCCAGCACCTCAATGTCTTTCTTGTAGTGCAGGGCCCTAAATTGACAATCTAATTAGCAAGTGCACAGTGGGTGATCTTCAGCATGTTTTTCTATAAAGCAACCAGTCAGACCTACCTGATAAGAACTTGTACTGCTTGACACTGTGGAGAGACTACCCAGTCCCCGACTTCCAGAAGCTCACAAGATATAAGATCCATGTTTCCAGATACATATACATACTCACAACACATAAACTGAAGCCACTCCATATGTGGAGACACAACGTACCAGTAAACATTCAAGGAAAAACCCCAAAAGTGCACATTTCTGCTGTGTGAACCACAGACAAGTCTTTTTTCCTTCCTCTCATTCCTTCTGGTCACGGTTCATTGCTACAAAACTCCTGAAGTAAGATGAGTTGTGGCATAAACCTGGAATGTAATCACAGACCTTTACACCTTCGATCTAAAGTGTTCCCAGAAGAGTTACCATAATGGCATGCCTCACATGCTTCAGAGAAAAATTAACTAGACCTTTTGCCATGTTATAGCCCATTGCTCTAATTTCAGCAATGCTGCAACATAACTCCAGTGTATTTAAATGAGCTGTAACGTAATTTAATATATATTTGATCACAAAGTCTTTCTTCATTTGAGTCACATTTTTAAAATTACATATGTTTCAAGGAGTATATGCAGCTCCACTGTTCTCCAGCCATTCCTATTATGCAATGGTTATCTAATCTTTCTGTGTGCCAGTCAGTGGTAGCCTCAGGACTTTCACAATCTGCTGCAGTTATAAAAAGAGAAACATTGTTTGGTTTCAATACACATCTAATATATAAGATTTAAACATGATAAACAATGAAGTGCTAAAAATACCTGCTAGCCCAATAGCTCAAGATTTTTTTTAGGAAACTATATAAACACACCACATAATGGTTTAGAGATAAAATTCTACACCATGTGGTTGTCAGATTCAGCTCATACATGCAGAAGTAATGTAGCACACAAGTAATTACATGTTCTTTCTAATAACATTAACTCCTTGGAAAATACCTAAGATACTTCATTCATTTCAGCAATTTTCACATGGTCCAGGTTGATTTTTTGAAATAATTTCCTATTCAGC
>NW_009952263.1:34109-43323 GCF_000747805.2 Chaetura pelagica
CAGCAGGACAAATAATAAAATAACAGCAACATCACTCAACAGTGAGCACTTCTAGCTACACAATTAAAACTAGATAGATCAATGGAAATCTAAAGGAACTTAGTATTTAATTTTCAGGTAGATGAAAAGAACCTTACTCTGGAAGGTAGGAGTGCAGAGCATCTAAGCCTTTAAAGATACCCACTCAGAGCTGAATTAAAAGTTTCAAGTTTACATGCTAAGAACTTCTTGGAAGCTTTCTAGTATTTATCTTCCTAAAGCTGTGATTCAACATCCTACATCACGCCTCTGTTAGCACTTCTACCATTAGCCTAGCAACATGGAGATTTCATAACCTTCTCACAGGATATGAACATAATTTCTTCTGCATTTGTAGAAGTCAAAAGAAAAACTGTGTGACTGTCCTTTTAATTCCTAACAGCAAAATTGCTTGTGCATGAAAATAACAGAGTGACACCAACCACAAGAAAAGATGACAGGAAGGGATTAGCCCCTTGGATATCTAAGTAAATACTGACATGATTACAGCCTAGGCATGATTAAGGACACTGCTAAATTGATATCTTAGTGAACTGCAGTCATTTGCATTGTTGAATAAAGACTGTTCTAGAAAGAGACTGAAGTATAGGAACTTCTAGTATTGTCACAACAAATTCTTAAGCCTCTTGCCCTGATGGTGGAATCCATTACTTTTAATGCCTGACTTCTTTAGACACTACAGAGGAAGAGTCACACTTAACCACAGGCAGAATACTGGAGGATAGACAGGATAGACTCCTAAAGACATAATGAATGGGTATGTTTTATTCCTGATCATTCTTGAGATATCAGGTCCCTCCCTGAATCAGGCTATAAAATTAAGTAGAACTTCATTTCAACCTCATCTGGGTATAGGTGAATACATCTGGAGACAGATGTGCTGGGTATGAACAATACATGAAAGTACTCAGGAAGTTTCACTTGGGTCCTATTGAATTTCAGGTTCCTACTAACACAGGAAAGTTTTGTAAAGAGCACTCTTTAGTTAGCTTGAAAATTATTAGGTGCAATCTTCAGCATATTTCTTCTACATTCATCTCTGTTATGCACCATTGTAGTTTTGTGGATCTAACTCTAGGGTAAAGCAATAAAGAGCACAGCAACTGTAATTGCTTGTCGTTAATATTTCTCACTTATGCTGTTCGTTTGGATATTTTCCTCCCTTTCAGCCCACTTTCCTGGGAACCAGATTAGTTGATCCTCAGCATTGTGTCCACACACAATATTAATCCAATTGGCCTGGGATGAACAGACCATGAGACTGCAAAATCTGAAGTGTCCTTCTCAGTTCAATGATGATGCAGTGACGATAAAACAGATGTTCAAGACCTACCTTCTTGCTAAGATTATAACTTATTGTGGAATTTTCAGTTAAAACCCAGTTCAGGGTTATAACAAACTAAGGTTGCTTCAAAGCTTCTTTTGAACTTTTAATTGAGAAGTGGCACTGAAGTTGAAAGATTAAAGAAGTTTATGTTATCCAACATACTGAAACCATCAAGGTGGAAAGTTTGGTTCTGATAATGAATTGCATTGTACTCAATCAATTTCCTGTAACTTATGCCAAAACATGTAATGATTCCTTGCATTACAAGTTACAAATAAAAACACAGTCACAGTAATAGGTGTGGGAGCAGAAGACCCTTTTCCAGTGGTTTCAGACTATCAGTTTCATATTAAATAATGGACTGCAGCAACCTTCCAATGTGAGGGCATCTAAGCCCTCCATAAAAAATCAGAACACATACCAGCTATATAAGATTACAAAGCAAAGCCCCATTCTTACTGAAATCAATACAAAATTATCTATGAATGTATGGGTCTCAAAATCAGTCACTATTGTGCTTTTCAAATAACATTATCTATGACTGATAGGCTAACTACCACATTAAAACTTCAGCTTTTATTTATCTGTCTCCTCTGTATTGTCTCAAAACATCTTCCAAAACTGTCTCAGTTCTCTAAGGAGACTGATTATAGCTAAAACCATGTAACTTCTGAACTAATATTTAACTCTATAAGCAATTGCTGTCCCTTTCCTACATCTCCTCACACAACTCCATTTGCCTGAAGTCTTGCTGTCCTCTAGTGGCGAAGGCCTATGACACTTACAGTTATCACAGAATCATCACTGTTGGAAAAGACCTCTAAGACCACTGAGTCCAAGCGCCCAACCAGGAGGAAGAAAAAAAACAAACAAAACACCCAAAACAAACAAACCACACCCATCATGCCCACTAGAGCATGCCCTGAAGTGCCACATCTACATGCTTTTTTACTACCTCCAGGGATGGTGACTCTACCACCTTCCTGGGCAGCCTGTTCCAGTGCCTGACTACTCTTCCGGTAAGTAACTTGTTCCCGGTACCTAGTCTAAACCTCCCCTGATGCAACTTCAGGCCATTTCTTCTAGTCCAATTGTCATTCACTTAGGAGAAGAAACCAATGCTCACCTCACTACAACCACCTTTTAAGCAGTTGTAGAGCAATGAAGTCTCCCCTCAGTCTCCTTTTCTCCAAACTAAACCTTTCCAGTTCCCTCAGCCTCTCCTCATGGGACTTGCTCTCTAGACCCTTCAACAACTTGGTTGCTCTCCTCTGGACTTGCTTCAGCAACACAATGTCCTTCTTACAATCAGGGGCCCAGAAATGAACACTGTACTCGAGGTGTTGCCTCACCAATGCCGAGTACAGGGGCATAATCACTTCCCTACTCATGATGGTCACACTATTCCTGAAGCAGGCCAGGATGCTGTCAGCCTTCTGGGCCACCTGGGCACACGGCTGACTCACATTTAGCTGGCTGTCAACCAGCACCCACAAGCCCTTTTTAACCAAGCAGCTTTCCAACCTCTCTACCCCAAGCCTGCAGCACTGCATAGGGTTGTTGTGACCAAAGTGCAGGACCCAGCACCTGGCCTTACTGAACCTCGTTCAATTGGTCTTGGACCATGGATCCAGCCTGTCCAGGTCCCTCTGCAGAGCCTTCCTATCCTTAAGCAGAGCAACACTCCCATCCAATATGGTGTTGTCTGCACATTTATTGAGGAAACACTCAATTCCCTCATCTAGTTCATTGATAAAGATATTGAACAAGACTGGCCCCAACACTGAGCCCTGGGTGACACCACTGGTGACTGGCCACTAACTGGATTTAACTGTGTTCAATATAACTCTTTGGGCTCAGCCATCCAGCTAGTTTCTAACTCAGCAAAGAGTGCACCTGTCTATGCCATGTGCTGTCAGCTTCTCTAGAAGAACACTGCGGGAGACAGTATAAAAGGCTTTACTGAAGTCTAAATACACAACATCTACAGCTTTTCCCTCATCCACTAGGAGGGTCACCTGGTCATAGAAGGTAATAAGGCTGGTCAAGCAGGACCTGCCTTTACTGAACCCATGCTGGCTGGGCCTGATCCCCTGACTGTCCTGCACTTGCCATGCGAGTGCACTCCAGGTTAACCTCTCTGTGATCTTGGGTGCACCCCACCTGGCACCATAGATCTCTGCACATCTATGTGGTGTAGCAGGTTACTGAACAACTCTTCCTGGATTGTGGGGGGATCATTCTACTCCTCGTCCCTGTCGCCTAGGTAAGGGAGTTGGATTCCCTCAACATAACTGGTCCTGTTACTAAAGACTGAGGGAAGAAGTCATTTAGTACCTCAGCCTTATCCTCATTATTTGTCACCAGGTTTCCTCCTGCATCTAATAGGGGATAGAGGGTGTCCCTGGTCTTTCTTTTGCTGTTAATATATTTATAGAAGCTTTTCTTGTTGTCCTTTACCATGGAGGCCAGGTAATTTCTAGGTGGGCCTTGGACATTCTCACTCCCTCTCTGCATAGCCTCACAGTATTTTTGTAGTCTTCATGAGTGGCCTGCTCCTTCCTCCAAAGACCATAGATTCTCTTTTTCTCCCCGAGCACATGCCAAAGCTCCCTCTTCAGCCAGGCTGGTCTTCTAAGCCACCAGCTTGCCTTAGAGCACGTGGGGATGGCCTGCTCCTGTGCCTTCAAGGCTTCCTCCTTGAAGAGTGTCCAGCCTTCCTGGAATCCTATACCTTTCTGAACAGATTTCCAAGGGATTCTGGGAATAAGACTACTGAACAAGTTAAAGTTTGCCCTTTGGAAGTCTATGGTGGCAGTTTTGCTGCCCTCCTTCTTCCCCCCAGCATCTCTAAGAATAGATTTGTGGTTGCTGTGCCCAGGACAGCCTCCACCTGTCACATCTCCTAGCAGCCCTTCCCTGTTTTACAAAGATCACATCTAGCAGGGCACCTTGCCTGGTTGATTCACTCACCAGTTGTGTCAGGAAATTATCTTCAACACATTCCAGGAACCTCCAGGACTGTTCCCTCTCTCTGTTGTGTTGTAGTTCTAGCAGATATCAGAGAAGTAGAAGTCCCCCACAAGATTGAGGGCAAACAACCCTGAGATTATACCCAGGTATTTAGAGAACAGTTAATCAACCTCACTGCCCTGGGTGGGAGGTCTATAGCACGCTCCCACAGTAGTATCAGCCTTGTTGGCCTTGCCCCTAATCCTGATCCAAATGTACTCTACCTTGTCATCATTATTGTCCAGTTCTAGACATTCAGAATAATTTCTAATATACAGGGCCACCCCACTGCCCCTCCTTCTTTATCTGCCTCTCCTGAAGAGCTGGTGGCCATCAACAGTGGCACTCCAGAAATGTGAGGTATCTCACCACGTTTCTGTGATAGCCACATCATGGCTTCCAGCTCCCTTTGTTTGTTGCCCATGCTGAGCGCATTCGCAAAGAAGCACTTCAGATGGGTTAATGATTTCCACACCTTTTTGTGGGCACAGGCCCTAATTCTTGCCTGACCCTTCTCAGATATTTCCATGGCTTCTAAGCCATCAATAACCCTTGTCTTTTGCTTCCCATTATATCTCTATCCCCTATATTAACCAAGGTGGCAGAGCAAGAGTCTTCTCTAGCACACTGTCCTACAAACCCTGGCATGCATCCCCCAGGCTTATTTACAGCAGGCTCAGTTTTACACCCTTCCCCCTCTGAATCTAGTTTAAAGCTCTGTCGATGAGCCCTGCTAACTCCTGCCCCAGGACCCTTTTCTCCCTCTGGGACAGGTGTACTCCACTTGTTACCAGGCCTCAGTTGCATACAGCTCCAAAACCATACACACCAGTCATAGTGGCTGATGAATCATGAAGTGCTCCACTTAACATGAAGGTCTCAGAGGAGGACGGAGACAAATGCCATTCATGCAGATAAATGAAATGCAGGTGTTGCAACACAGCTGAGGCAACAAAGTAATTCTCCTGCTCTGAGCTAAGATCTGGCTGATTCAGGCATTTCGGATCCACTAGAGAGCCAGATCCAAAACAGGTCATCTCAACGGAAAAACTCCACGGAGTTCATTGTGTTTTACATTAGCCTTATGTTATAAAAAAGAAAGAACCTGAGTAAGTAGATCAGTTATTTGGCTTATTCAGGCTTGCACTTACTGTACAGGGTAGAGGTACTATGGAAAGCCAGTGGTTAATAAAGAACAGCCCAATAACAAGCCACCTTTTAGAGCAAAGTCCTCATCATCACTAAAAAAAGGGAAGCAGCATCATATATAATCCAGGACAAAACTAATATTTAAAGAATTACCATCCTGCATCTTTTGCGTGTACGTCCTCAGTAGAGCTCTCTTAATCATAAGATCATAAGAAAATAGCAACTTGGTACAGTGCAGGCACAGACAATTTAATAGTGATTTGTGAAGGGCTTCCAACTCACTTTGCTTATGCTTATAGTATATGACCTTACAAGCCACTCTATCACCTGAGTTAACAAAAATTACAGAAGTTTGTTCAGCTGCCTTTCATTTAAAGCATCTTCTGCTTTCAAGTCATTATCAACATTAATTCTAATTACAGCAACTTGTATTTTTCATGGGTAGTCATTATGTGGCTTCTTATAATCTCCAGTTCTTCCTCAGCTTCCTCTTATCTTGCTATATCCTAACCTTGTACACTAAATTTCACAGGATTACATAGGTAATAACACAACAGATGTACGATTTTGTAAAATGACCATCTGTTAACTTGGAGCTGAACCTAATGATGTATGTAAAGAAACTAACCTTCTTTCAGAAGACCATCTCCTGCAGCTGTACTTTTCTCTATGGGACAGATCCATAGATCCACAGATTTTGTTTGCTAGCAGTCACCAACTCCTAAAATGAAATAAAGTCAATAGTAAGAACCTTCAGCAATAAATCAAGCAGTAATATAGTGAATATATCTAAGACAAAACCAATGCCCTACTGATCCCATAGAAATGTTTTTAAACTGTAGCCCAGCAGATTTTGAGTAATTGCAAAGAAAGCATTTAGAATGTTTGCACAAAATAGTCTATGCCATAAAGCACAAAAATCCACTTCTATGTAACATCTACAACAACAAGAAAAAAAAAAAAGCCCTTCAGTCTCAGTAGGGATAAAACATTGGCAGAGTAGTTGTTCCCTTTTCGACCAAGAGTACAGATTCCACACTGAACCCAAAGGGGTAGTTAAAAGAGCAAATCTGTCAGAGGAGCAGCCAATGTACTGTATTCCTCATTATGTGGATTCATGGATGGAAAACAGTCTGGTTCTGTTACAGCTGAAGTCATGAAGAAGCCTTACAAAGTAAATACATCTGTACTGTGTCTGGCTGAGGCAGAGCTAATTTTCTTCATGGCAGCCCATATGAAGTCGTGTTTTAGATTTGTGAGTATACCAGTTTTGATAACACACCGATGTTTTAGCTATTGCAGAGCAGTGCTTGCACAGCATCAAGGCCATCTCTGCTTCCCACTCTGCCAGTTAGAGAGTAGGCTAGGGATGGGAAACAATCTGGGGGGACACAGCCAGGACTGCTGACCCAATCTGAGAAAATGCATTGTCTGTGTCATGCAACATAATGCTAAGCAATACAATTTGGTGTATTCCCTCCAAAGCAGTTGCTCCTCAGAGACTGGCTGGGCATTGGTCTGCTGGTAGGAGGTGGTAAGTGACCACCTCTTTGTCACTTCTTGGTCATTTTCTCTCTTTCCTTCACTAATGAAAGTGTCTTTATCTTGACCCACAACCTTTTATCGCTTTTGCTTTTACAGCTGCCTTCCCCAACCCACTGGGCTGGGGTAGTAAGCGAGTAATTAGTGGGTACTTAATTGCTGGCCAGGGTTAACCTACCACATCTCACGCTCAGATTGTCTTAATAACCTTTCTAAATTAGGCAGATAATAGCTATGTTAAACAAGAAGCTGCTCAAGTATCCCAAATGTCCTCACTGACTGGTGAAGAACTTTATGGCAGAATTCACCCAGCATCAACATCCTCAAAAGGACTAAGGCATTGGGTTGCTCTAATTGAAGCTTTAGAAAGTAACATAATATGACAAGGCAATCTTAAAACAACTTGACATATTTTCTCCAGTGATTTATTTTCTGTGCCAATTCATCTTTGAAAGTTAAGACAGCTCATCCTCAGATACTCTGAGACACCATTTCAAACGTTTGTGCAATGAACAGCTGGATTTCTTTCTGAATTGGCCTAATCGGTGATTCAAAGCAATCGTAGTTTACAAATTAGATGTTGAAGCAAGCTATTCTAATCTCTAAACATTAGAAAAACCAATCCATGAAGCAACAGGGAAGCAATGTAATTTATCTGTTTAGAAAGGGTTTTGTTTATACAGTCTCTGCTACCCATAGAAATTCTGTAAAGCACCCAGAGGCAGCATTAGAGAAAAAGCATCTACAGTTCTTGCAACTCATTTGTTAATGTCAAGTGGATTACTAGAAAGAATCCAGGAACTCTTACAATACTACACTTTTTATTCTAGGCTTAAAGCTTAGAGATTTTGACTTTCACAAACTCAGAATATGAGAACAGTTCAGTTCAAGCACCAGTATGAAAGTATTTTTAATTACTCCCAGAGCTTAAACAGCAGTGAAGTGGAGAAAAAGTCTGATGCGAAAATGCAAATGAAGAAACTAAGAGCCTTTATTTGTTACAGAATGACAGGCTCATTTGCTGAAACCTAATACTGTGCAGGCTATGTTAGGTCAAATATTAGGGAAAACATAGTAAGTAGCACCTTTCCTCTTCCCACAATTGTCAGGTATTCTGTACCTCTCTTTTTCACTTAAAAGAGGTTTAAAGGAATAGGTCACCAACACAACCATACATTATATTCAGACAAGAAATTATTTTTTCCTCATGAAAGCAAAGCAACACAGTTGGGGCAAACAGCACACATTCCCAAAACCCAGAGTTTTTACTCCAGGAAATAAAACAACACCCTCTCTGTGTTGTACACAAAGAGTAGTTTTGCCTTCCAATTGATTCTGAAGTTCAGGGATGTATCACTGGAAAGACCTAAGATAAGGTTTTTTTTGAAGAGGAAATTACTCCCCCAGTCACAGCTAACAGACCTAGCACATACGTGAGGTAAATTTTGCTTTAAAGTAGTGACATTCTTGTTTTTCACACTGATAGTAGGGCACATTCTGAGATCTGGAGACAAAGGGGTGTTCTCAGCCTTGGGGATTTTCTCCAAAATCCTCAGGATGGGTGAAAGAGCCAGAAAGGGCTTTTTGAAGAGGCAGAGAGGGAAACGGCAGAAGGACAATTTAAGGGGCAGATAATCTAGGACTGCCTTATTCCTGCAAGGAAAGGTCTTCAAATAAAGGACTGGCAAGTTTCACAAGAGGCCAGGATGCAGCACAAGCTGCGGGCACTGAGCTCGGGTGTGACGCGGCACCACCACCCAGCACTTACTTTTTGGCAGACCCGCTACCACCTCTTCGCGGTGCTTCTTTGGATTGTGCCAACTCGGCTCAAGAGGTCACGGATTTAGGGTGGCGAGCGAGGATTTGCCTGTAAGGTCTTTACCCCACAAAAGGCTGTGGCACATCCTGAGCGTCCCTGTTTGTCCAAGGAGAGCAGGGTGCTACAAACGCAGCTTGGGAGCAGGTGACAGACCTTGTGCTGTGCAAGGAGAACGTGTTTTGCTGGCACCGACCGCCCGGGCCGCGGGGCCCAGCGGGGCCGAGGCTCCTCTGGCGCACTCTGAGATGGTGCCAGCGGGAAGGGGACGGTGGCCGTGCCCTCCGATCCCGCCGGGGCGGGCCGTGCTCCCCCTCCCGGGCACTCCC
>NW_009952263.1:44042-52685 GCF_000747805.2 Chaetura pelagica
GCTGCGGGGGAGGCGGCCGTCGTGGTTGGAGCGGGGAGAGGGATGGAGGGTGCCGGGGTAACCTCCTTGCAGCCGGGGTTTCTGTCAGCAGGGACTTTCGCCCGCAAAAATGGTGCGTCGGATGTTTTCAGGCACTGCAGAAAACTTACCAGAAAATACTGAGAGAGAAGGAGAGCGCGTTGGAAGCTAAATACCAAGCCATGGAGAGAGCCGCGACTTTTGAGCATGATCGAGACAAGGTCAAGAGGCAGTTCAAGGTATGGCCTGATTATTTTTATTGTTTATTTTTTTCCCTGGGGAAACTGACTAAAAAGAAGATAGGTGTCAACTGGTCACACTCCACCAATGAATTCTTATCCAGTAACTTTCATGAAGACCTATCCTTCTTTTTAAAAAAAACTAGTATCCTAACTGCAGCTGCCTATTTCCTTTAAGGTAATGATAGCAAAACTTCTCTGTGAGGAAAAAACAGAAAATAACTTATTAACTATTAGAAGAATATATAGTGATGCGTCTTAAATGAAATTCCTGTATTATTTTAAGCAGAGGAATATCTTTATTTTTGAAAGGGACAAGAAAACATGGGCTTCTCACTGCTGACATGCTCAAGAAATGTATAAACGGAGTTCCATTACTTCTGAATCCTTTTTTATACAGCATTGTAATGTTTAGCACTTCTGGCTTACATTACATAAAAGGTTGTGTGTTGGTGCATCTCTTTTGGCTGCTAAAATACGATAGCCAGTTAAAGTCAAAAGCCTTAACGCTTCCTGAAGGGATGACTTGAAAGGCCAAGGTGTTGCTTCTACTTTTGCCTTGCTTTTTGTGATGATACTTCTGCCACCAAAACAGGGCAGTGTGTTCTGGTTTTGCACTGTTGACAAGGTTCTTGATATCTTTAATTGTAACTGATTTTAATGTTTGTTGTATGTATAAAAAGAGAACTGGTTTTGACCTTATTGAAGAAAATGAGGCTTGAAGAAGATCTCATCTCTTTGTATGTAAAGCTAGGTTTGTGTTTTCACCCCCCAAGATGGTAGTATTTTACAAACTGGACAGCTGGAGATGCTTGATCACTTCCTATCTTAGGACATTTAAATTTCTGTAACAATCAAAATTAAATACTAGATTATATGTAAATGTAAAAAAAAATATATGGAAGGATAAAATGGAACCTTTGAAAAAATTGTTACATGTAGTGATTTTAGAATACAATAAACTGTAAAAGGTGAATAAAGTTACTTGCTATTTTTAATGAACTTTCCATACTAATGCAGACTTCTGACTTTCAGAAATGTATGCAAAGGTTTAAAAAGGTAAAGGTAAAATTTTAAAAACATATGAATTTAAACTATGTGTTCCTGTTTCTTGATGGCTTAATTGTCATGTTTTCATGCCTTTGCTTCTAAATATACACTGGAAACTTATTTTCCCAGTTGAAAGCAGGTAGCATTAATTCAGGAACTGATACTGAATTTTAGAAGATTTACGATATTTTTATTTCCCCCCCCCCACTCATAGATTTTTAGAGAAACTAAAGAAAATGAGATTCAGGACTTACTGAGAGCCAAACGAGAGCTAGAAGCAAAACTTCAGAGACTCCAGGCCCAAGGAATCCAAGTATTTGATCCTGAAGAGTCGGATTCTGATGATAATTGTACAGATGTTACAGGTGAGAATTTCATCCGCAGCTTTTTTGTGTTGGGACATGACTGAAATATCTGAATAGTAAAGCACAAGAGAAATATTTATGTACTTTGGAAAAAAAATAATTCAGATGAAAAGCAAGATAAATTAGTTTCTAGAGTAAAAGCAGCTGACTTTACAAACTAGTTTTAGATGGTGGGAACCCTACATTTCTGGTCTTATGAATGAGAACTGTCTAAACACAGTAACTTGAATGTTTTTAAAGGTTGTTCCACGAATAATCGTGAGTTGTGTCATCCTCTTGAGTTTTCAGTTTCTAGCTCTGAGAGATCGTGTTCCAAAAAACAGACCTGAAACCAGAGGGAATCTTGGATAGTCTTCCTGTCTATGGATTATGAAGTATGCCAGTCTGAGCTGCTGTGCTTTTCAGAATAGAAGTTGTATATTTAACAAACATGAACTGACCAAAAGAATAATTTTATTGAAGAATTTTTTGAAATGGAAGCTCTAGAAATCTTAATGACATAAAAGGCAAAACCTTTATGTAAGCCCTAAGAGGTACTTGATAACATGGGAAGGATTCAAATAGGTCTGTGGTCAGTTCTCTGACTTTGTATCCGATCGAAAACAGAGCAAAAATTGTAGCGGACAGCTAGCTCTTTAATTTTATTAAGAATGGCCACCACTACTTCTTGCACTGTGAAGAGTTGCTAAGGAAGAACTCTCTGCAAGTCCTGTTGCTTAGCCTTTGTTTTGCTCATAGAGATATTTGAACAGTTACATCTTGGCAGGAGTATAAACATGCAATCTTTAAAAGAAGAAACATTTCAGGATTGGTTTGCTTTTTGCCTGCTGATTATGCTTTGGCGAACTTTAGTGGTACAGATAGTCTTGTTTTCTTTTATATGTTTTTTCTGTCTTCTGTAGTGTTAAATTAATTTTTTATTTCATTCTTCTTACCCTTCTTACCATTTTCTAGGTTTTTTTCAATTTCCTGATGTTCTTCAAGTAAGATTTTGTTTAGTGTCTGGAAAGTTGGTGGACGTGTAATCCAAACATATTACAAAGAGATACTGTGGAAGGTCTTTCACACAGCACAGGGAACATATTTCAGACCTGACCTACAGCTCTGTTACGCTCTTTCAGTTCTGGAACTTCCCTGAACAAACGTTTTTGGTCTTGTGATATGTTCAAATGATTGCAGTAATACTGAGAACAGTTTTCCTAATTTGTAATCCAAGCCAAAATTTGAACCCAATAGGTGTGAGCAGTCTGTATAACAACAAATAATGGCAAATAACCTTGTTCTTCAGTAGCATGGCTTCTCATCAGCTACAAATCTGCTAAAGGAGGAAAAAACTATGGTCACTGGCATGTGGTAGTAGGTTTCAGCTGAGTATTTAAGAGTGGTAATTTGTCTTGTTTAGTGACAAGGAAGAGTCTTTTTTGTTTGTTTTGTTTTTCTTTTTTTTCCCCCCAATATTAGCCACTGGGGCACAATCCGAGTACTGGAATGGAGGAGCTTTGGGAAGTGAGCCATCCATGGGTAGTATGATGCAACTTCAGCAGTCTTTCAGAGGGCCTGAATTTGCTCATAGCTCTATAGACGTTGAGGGACCATTTGCAAATATAAACAGAGGTAAGTTGTGGTGGTTTGTTTTGCTAAGATAATGTGTCAATGTAATTTTTCTATCCATTCTTAAATAATTCTGTTCTTTATTAGCTCCTTTTCTGTTCATTCTTGGGTAATTTGACTAAAAGGTTGTGTGGAATTCTTTGTAACGATAAAGCTGATCTGTAGCTGTACATGCTAAGTTATGTTTAATGTGTCTGGTGACTATGATGTGTGCAGCAGTGATTTTAGCAAACAGCAGTGAATGGTGCTTCATTGTGTGTAAACCAAATATCATTTTGTTGCTTATGTTGACAAAGAAAGAAAGTGATCTTTCTTTCAATACCTGCTGTGGTTCTTTTTTTCATCTGTATTCGGATTTTCTACTTCCTGAGTGTGAATAATAGTCATATTAGAATAAACCAAATCCATATATTAATTGTATTTTTTAATTGGATTAAAGGGGCATTAATAAAAATTTGATTGTCAGACCAGGTTGTAGGCATAATGTTAGGAGGTGTTGACTTATGTGTTATGCAGTGTAATCAGATGTGAAGCTCTCGACTTAATTTTGTGGTTTTTTCCTTGGCAGATGATTGGGATGCTGCTGTTGCCAGTTTATTGCAAGTTACTCCTCTGTTTTCTCACTCTCTGTGGAGTAACACAGTAAGATGTTTTATTATTAGTACTGATGAGACTCAACCAGAAGTGGACATCTTCCTTAGAGTGAGTATCTCATAAACTAGCACTAACTTGGATGCTCTTGTTTCCACTGCAATACTTGTTCTGAAATTTGTCTGACATTTCTTGAAAGCTTTAGTAGGTGTAGCCTGAAGTCAGTGAAAGTATTACCAAAGACTTCAGGGAAAGAAACAACATAGAGAAAAGAAAGTGAGATTTGCCTAGTAGGTCCTTAGTGCTATGCAGATTTCATAACAAAGCACCATTATTCAAATTTGCTTTCAGAACTACTCACCCAAACTTCAAAGACACTGTGAAACAATGGGCTACTTCTTTCAAGTTGTTCATTTTTCAACAGAAAATGAAAGACCTCTTAAGGATGTAAGAAAATGGGAAATTGAAAAAAGTTCATTAGTCGTTTTGCTTCTCCATTTAACTTTGCCAAGGTAAGTATTTTTCAGACTGGCAAAGCCAGCCAATTTGCAGTTGATGCGGAGTGCATAGCTTACTAAAATGTATGTGGGGTTTTGCTCAGTACGTTTCCTAAGCTAGTATCATCTAAGTGATACTCCTTCCAACTTCAGGTTTCCCAGTACAGACAGTTGAACGAATATATCAGCTTTGTATCATTTCCTTTTTCTTGTAGCTACAGATTCTCTTAAAATACAGCATAAAAGATATCTTCATAGTGCAGGAATGTTTTGCTTTCCAAGAGCAGCTTTCTGTTGTGCTTATTGCTGGAGTCTTAGTAATTCAAGATGGCTGATGTGAATGTCTTCAGTGTTCTTCATTTGCTTATCTAGCCTTCCACCTGTCTGTAGTATTTTTATTTTATTCTGTCACACATTCTTCTCTATCTTTGGCTGCTTTTCTGACTGATTTAATGGCTTTTCTGTGTGTTACCTTACACTAACTTTCTACAGCTTATTTTACTGAAATCAAGGTGTTTTATGACACATAAGTTTGTTTAGTGGGTAGTTTCCTAACCTAGAAGAATAAATGGGACTTACTAATTGAAAGGCACCAAACTAGGGATACTTTTAGAATTGTGTTTCTGTCACACATTTAGGAATTTTGGGCAGAGTTTTGTTTTGATGTTTGGCGGAGGGAGGGGTGTCCTTTTGCTGAAGAAGAGAGACAAAGTGAATAGAAAAGACAATATTAAGGCTTTCAGAGTGGTCATTCCAAAATGTCTGTGTGAATGCAAATATTTGAAAATACTGATGTGCATTAAGTTTCATAATAGAGGAAGATTTTGAACTTTAGAGTTTTCAAATACTGTATTATTAGAGTTCTAGTATTAACCTCCTATTTCTTTAAATAAAACATCTGTCCACAGACAAGTAAAGGCTAGTTTAGGACACTAGTAGCTAAGATTTAAAACAGTGGTGGAGTGCTTCAGGGAACAGCCCGGTACCACAGGAGATGTTGGTTTGTTTTCTTTGAGGAATCAAACTAGAGCTGCCATACATTTGTGCTTTAGAAAGATAATGTCAGCTGCTGTTACAAGTGTGTAAGAACAACATATGCGAGGAAAAAACCCACAAAGGAGTATTCCTGCCAATGGTATTTACTTAGAAAGTTTCTCATAGAAAAACAGTGATGAAAATGGCAGTGCTTGTATAAACAACGTAGTATTTGAGAAATCTTGTCTGCTATTGTCAGCATCCCCAAGTTGTACAGTTCCTTCCATGGAACAGCAATGGATTGCTGGGAATGCTATCCGTTCACATATGTAAAGCACACAGAGTGCTTTTGAGTTTGGAGATGTGTAATTCTCTTTTTCAATTATAAATTAAAAGACTATCCTACATCAGATGAATACTTAAGTATTTATCCTAAAAAGGTCAAGGGATAGAACAGAGCCTTCAAATAATTGATGGCAGAGCATGTATATGGTGCTTCTTAATCATGTGTGAATCCATGTTCTTTCAAGCAAGACAGTTATTCGCTCTGTGTATTTGTATTAGTATGATGGGAAGATAAACTTTTCATTTGCAAAACAATAATAAAAACAAATAATAAATGGTTGTAATATTTTTGGTGCAAGTAGCATAAATTTCTCTCTTAGCTGTTCCTTGCTTCAGAGTTTATCTTAAGTTCTCTGCTTAAATATTTGCTTGCCTTTTGTTGTAATTAGATAAGACTTTTGAATTAGAGTTTGCAGTGAAACCCATCTTCAGAGCTTGTGTTGATTGAACTGTTTACTACAGCAGTGTAATATAGCACAAGAATGCTGATTTCCAATCTAGTTGTTTGTTGGAAGACTGTGAAGAAGCCTTCTTGAGAAATCCAGAAGAAAAACCCCGGCTAATTTACCACAGAAAGGAGGGTGGCAGAGTCAGTTCAGTCTCAGTGCAACAGTTAATCGAACAAATTTCGTATGTGAACAAAGCAAAGGTATGACATTTCAAAGACTGTTGAATTTTTTAAAAGCCTTGCTTTCCTGCTATAAACAACATTGAGTGCTATCAGTCCCACATTTTAGGAGAAATTGTGTTAACGCACATTGCTCTGAATGCTCATTGTTTGAGCAGATTGATGAAGCTGAAATATATGGATATTATGGAATTTTCATTAGCAAGGGAGGAAAAAATCCACTGCATTTTCCTTGAAAAAAAAATTCCTGTGCATTAAGGATAGAATTTATCCCTTGTGCTAAGCCATTTAAATGGCAGTTATTTATCTAAGGTCCCTCTGTAGCCACTGAAGAAGAAGAATACCTCCAGAGAGATGCCTCCTGTCTGGAAATAGATCAGTTGCCATTTATTTCCCTCTACAGAGAGAACTGTTGAGAACAGCTGAAACTAGATGCCCAACTTTGAAAAGCTTAGGCAAAGTTAAGGAATGCAACAGAATGGAATTTAAATGTGTTCCAGAATGTTTTTGTAGGAAGTTTAAATACTGTTCCCAGTATTGGGTTCAGAGTTCCATCATGCTTTGGCATTTACTTTTTCAGATGATTGATCACATTGGAGATGTGGAGAAAGGAGCATACAAAATCTATAATTGTATGGAAAAGATAATTAAACAGGTAGAGTACACAATACATTTCAGCTTTTTCTGTTCCTGCTCTGATTTATGATCTTAAATGGTGTCAGTGTGTTCACTCTATGCTACTTAGACGTAATTCAAAGGACCTTTTTCTGTTTTTCTATTAGTATCTGGCAAGCAAAGAAATCTGCAGGTGGAAAATAAAATCCAAAACTGAGCAGTGCTTTTATAGACAGTAGCAGAAGTAATGGGGGAAAGGGATCTATTTGTGGCTTAAATTATCTTTTCATTTCTCTTTATCCGTATCATAGGATTAAATTATCTTTTTTTTTTTCCTTTATGCATTTCATAGGTTAAGGAAAGATAGCATAATCTGTTTTGTCCTTACCCTTCCTTGTGTTGGGTTGCTTCCACTATGAGAAGACTAAAACCAGTGTCTTGAGACCTGTGCTTTCAGAGTTAACTTGGTTTCATCTAATTGCTCATTTGTTTATGTTCTCTGCTAGTCTAAAAGGAAATGAGCATATTCATGGTAGTAGAGCTGCACTCATGCAGTGGATTTGAGACTAACACAGAATGTGCTTGTCCTGTTAAGAATTACAGTTGCAGTTTTCTCCACATAGTTTTCTTTCTACTTAGGATATATTGGGGTGTGAAACAACAGAATTAGAAGGCAAGGATTTGGGCAGTAAGGAGGAGTCTACTGCTCCTGAAGAAGAAATTTTTGGTGATGTATTGTGGGATGCACACGATGAGCAAGAACAGATGGAAGCTTTTCAGCAGGCCTCTAATTCAACATGTGAGCTGGGATTTGAGAAAGTAAGTACATTGGAAATGTATATGGATGAAAAGAAAGTCACAGCTCATTTCCATCTCTTGTTCGGCAAGATGTACTTTTACAGAAAAAGCCATGTCTGAGAGCAACCTTGAGGCTGTTACTCCTTAAGCTAGAAGAAGCCATATGTCTTATATAGATGGCATATGTATTTTCTGGGAGAGGTGCCAGCTTATGTGTTATGGAACAGCATTGATGAAGAAGCAGTTGTTTTTCCTACACTGGGTAAAAGCACTCAAACTGTGTGCCAGAAGTAGGGTGTTTTCCTGGGCTTTAGTAGGCAATAGAAAAGGTATTGAATGTCTTGTTGTTGAGGAAATCTGTGGAAGGCTGAGGGGTGACCCCATTGCAGTTTATGGCTTCCTCATGAGGGGGAGAGATGAGGCAGGTACTGATCTCTTCACTCCTGTGACCAATGACTGGACTCAGGGAAGTGGCAGGAAACTGAATCAGGGGATGTTTAGGTTGGATATCAGGAAAAGGGTTTTCAGCCCAAGAGCAGTCAAGTACTGGAACAAGCTCCCCAGGGAAGTGGTCACAGCACCAAGCCTGCCTGAGTTGAAGAAGCATTTGGATGATTCTGTCAGGCACACAGTGTGATTCTTGGGGTGCCCTACACAGGGCCAGGAATTGGACTCGTAGATCCTGATGGGTCCCTTCCACCTCGGCATATTTTATGATTCAGTCAGTTCTGTCTGCCTTGACAGCCAGAGTTAGGTCTTTTGGAGATAACTAATGAAAAGATTGAATCTCGTCATGCAGCCATACATACATGGGAAGAACGTAGGAAAGTTAAAAGTAGAGAACTGCTAAGTAACTTAGCACTTACTTATTGCTTAAAATAATTTTTTAAAAAGCATTTTAAATTGGAGAA
>NW_009952263.1:52748-81484 GCF_000747805.2 Chaetura pelagica
CTTGGAAGGTGATACCACAGCTTATTTGGGCAATATTTCTTGATGTTACAATGCAACATAATAATGCAGTTTCTGTATTACTGTATTTAAATTGTTAGTACATCTGTTTACTAGCACAGTTTATTATTTTACTTCACTAGTGATGTATTTGGTGGGTTGGAGGATTGTGCCATCTTCACTACATACCAGAACAGTAAAAAAATAGAACATTATTGGAAAAAATTCCTACGTGTATCTTAACATGACTTGATTTCTATTTTGCAAACAAAATATTTCTCCCAAGTACATGAGGGGTGAGTTTTGGTTTTGTCATCCTGAACTCTACAACAGTTTCAGCAGTCATGTGGTGAAAGGAAGTCTTACTTTTGTGTGCTCTGTGCCTCAAAATATCATGCAAGGCAGATGGCAACTTTGAAGGCATAGTCCTGGCAGCCATATCCAATGCAGTGGAATAGTAAGGGGAAAGGGATGGGAAGAGGCTGAACAAACATAGTGCCGAATTGCTTTACTGTGGTAATAGCAGTTTATGAGCACTGAACGTTTTTATTAAATAAGAGTTTTGAAAAAAATGTTTCTAATTATTTTACACTTTCTTTTAAAGATAGAATACTTTCTGTGGTTTTAAGTGTTTCATTAAAAAAAATATTTCCATTTGTATTATCTTGCATCTCTGTAGTTATTCCCTTTAATAAATCTGTACATGCATTTTGTGTCTAGTTGGTTTACAATACCAAGCACTATATTTCTTACTTAAACAGTGGAATATTTGTGATGGTTGTTTCTTTTTTATAGTATTTTGAACGTCTAAATGACCTAGTAGCAGCACCAGCACCAATTCCACCTCTGCTTGTATCAGGAGGACCAGGCTCTGGGAAATCTCTCCTTCTGTCAAAATGGTAGTTTAAACTAATATATTTGTTTTAGTTAATGAAATTTAAGAAAACTTGTGTTTCATTTTGTTTCAAACATCATATCAGTTTAATTAGAGGTAAAATGGGAGTATTTACAAAGCATGGAAGTTCTTGAAGCATCCTGGAAGGACTTTTAATAATTGAGTAGCTAATTCCATTTGGACTGCTTTTAACAACTCCCTGACTCCAGTTGCGACACCATAAAGATAAATTTATAGTGTCATTACTTCTTAAAAACTTAGTGTCATGTGACTGTCCAGTGCTAGGAAGGGCACTTGTTAATGACTGTCTGTGCTGGGGAGAGCAAAAGTGGGATCTGACATGAAGAGTTCAATTATAGCTCAGGAAATGTCTATCCTGCTTTGTAAGATAAATACAGAACACCTATGGCTCAGACACCCTTATCTCTTTGGCAAAACTGGTTGTTTTTATTTGAGATATATTTGCAAAATTATAGTCTGTTAAGTGCTTTTTGTTGTTTTTTTTCACTTCTCTCATTAGGATTCAATTGCAACAAAAGCATTCACCAAATACTCTGATCCTTTATCACTTTGTTGGAAGGCCCATGTCTACTAGTTCAGAATCTGCATTGATAATTAAACGCCTCACTTTAAGGGTAAGCTGCATTATTACATACCCTGTGTTGTGTGATTCATTGGAAAGTGCCAGTGTGTGTGTGTGAAAAGATAAAAATCCCAACAGATTCTTCTACATAAGTGAAGAGTAGTACAAATGTAAGGCATTACAGAATGGGTAGAGTCAGATCCTGTGCAGTGAATGGAGATCAATTAAATAACATCTCTGGGATATTCGTAATAGTGGACATTAGCGCTTATACTTTGAGTGACCTACATTGATGGCTTGTAAAACCACATGAGCTTCTTCGAAAATTTTCTACCATCTGGCCAGTGAGAGAGACAGGTGGCATGTCTTCTGTCAGTGTGCTCTGAAACCTGAGGCTGTGTTCACTAGTTGGCGCCATGTTCTTCCTAGGCTTGTCTCCTATGTTCATTTAATTTTTTTAAATTGTGTGTTAGATATATGAGGAATAAGTGTGGAGTCTTTTTTTGCCAAGGTCTGAGGTTTCCCTTTCCTTCACAGGGTTGCACTAAGGACCTCACCTTTAGGACCAAAACCTTTAGAAAAAGGAAATAAATTGTGCTGTTCTTGCAAATTTCTCATGTATTTTAGATATGTGCCCATTTAGCCTGTACAGCTTATAAGCCCTTTAGTTTCCTTGTTTATTGTGTAAACTCAGTTTATCTCTCTAGAATTAACACAATGAGTTCAAGAAATATTTCTTGTTCTGCATATGCCAGTTTTCTGCATATACTAGGAGAGAATCCTGTGTGAACTTAACTAGAAAAATTGCCCCAAAATCAGATTAATTTTTTTCCCCCTCTCATGTCTACAGAACTTCTTCCAACTATCCTAGTTGATTTTTAAGGTCAAATTTGTTATACATGTTCATAATTCTGCAGCTTATGCAACACTCGTGGTTAGTGTCACCTCTAACGTTGGATCCAGCTAAACTTCTGGAAGAGTTTCCCCGCTGGCTGGAAAAGCTTTCTGCACGACACCAAGGCAGCATTATTATAATTATTGATTCTATTGACCAAATACAGGTATGTTTTCAAAATACTTGCCATTTATCAGTCTAAATGAAGCCTTAAATATTGTAATAGGTTCAACTGTACCTATGTAATAGAAATGTTAATGTTTGCTCTAAAAGAGCACACGTAGATGTGTTAAAATAAGTCTTCCATTTTTATAGACAAAGTTTGTGTTGGGTGGTTTTGTTTGGGTTTATTTTCCTAAATTTATTTTAACACCTTAATTTTTGAGCAGCCCAGCTATTTATCCAGAGGTTCGGGGCTGTGAACTGACTTACTGGGCCTGTAAATAGCCTGGTCTTTGATGTGATTACTTCAACAGTAACATTCTGTCTGCTTTAATGTACAGTCATGCTGATACATATAAATAGGTCATTTAGTACTGTTTCAAGAACAAAAGCTTGAACAAGTTTTAAGGACACTGGAGAATATAAGGCTCCTTTCACTGAGCTATGCAGTTAATGAAACCTATCAATTTCTGGCATTTCTTTTGAAGAACCTTTGTATTAAGTAACCCAAATTTGTTTTTAAGCAAGCTGAGAAGCATATGAAATGGCTGATAGATCCACTGCCAGTGAATGTGAGAGTGATTGTATCAGTGAATGTAGAAACGTGTCCACAGGCTTGGAGGTATGTTGTATTTCTGAGATGTTTCAAAGTAGCCTGGGTTAGAATTACTGCTCCAAGTGGCAGTTACTTGTTAAAGAGCAAACAGCCAGATTTGACAAGACCTGGATATTTAATAGGATAAGGTTTTGCAACCATTGAGGACAACCAAAGTGCTGTATTACAACTGCAGTGAAGACGGATTTTGGCTGTTGTGAAACTGGATTTTTGTTTTACAGTGTTTGCTCTATCTGCTTCACTGTGAAAGAGTCAGGTGCACATCGAGAGCTTCAGTACTGTCTTGCAGATCCAGGATAAGACTAAGAGTAGACATTTGGCTTGTGATGACAGTAATTTCTTAGTAGCAGGGTACAGCTTCAATTACTGCTTTGATACCAACCTTAAAAAGCTCTGGAACTTGGATGTCTTTTTTTTTTTTTTTTTTTTTCTTTTGTGTGCTATGTAGTAAGTTCTGAATATGATTTTGTTCTCTCTTACCAAAGGTTGTGGCCCACTCTTCATCTTGATCCACTGAATTCCAAAGATGTTAAATCTCTCATTAGTGCAGAATGTGACTCTGCAAATGTTAAATTGACCAAAGAGCAGGTATGTCTGCTGCAGTTCTTCTAAAGTACCTTACTGTAGTGTAACTTTTAATAAAAATACGGAAAGAGTAAATAAGCCCAACTGCCCAAGTGTTATATTTAGCTAACTAAATGCCACTGTTCAAGATAGCATGTGGCATGAGTATTTTTTTACCCCATGGCTCATAGCACCAAAACACAGATGGAATAGCATAAATTATTAACACAAAAACAGTACTGTTGCACATACTGCTGCAAACTTCTTATTTCATTTTAGAATAATAGAAGGTTTACTGTTGCATCATACTCTAACAGTGATTGGCTAAGTGGGGAAAAATATTTTACCTCTTTGCCTTGGAAACTGATTTGGTAAGGTAATCCTCATCTTTAGAGACACAAGGGTTAGATTCTAACTCTTTTAATCTTATATTCAAAAGGAAACTTTCACTCAAATGCAGCTCCATCTTGAAAAACATGCAGCATATTGTGCAATAGTTATCATGTCATTGTCTTCAGATGTTATAGATAGAAGCTCATGTAGAACTTATATTTTCTTGTCAAGCAATGAACATTTTATTATTATGGTTAATTTTGTCTTGGCTCAGAGATTTTGTTTAAAATGTTGTAGGAGAAGAAGCTTGAGAGACATTGTCGTTCAGCCACAACTTGCAATGCTTTGTATGTCACTCTTTTGGGCAAAACCATTGCTTGGTAAGTAGAGGTGATCTTGAGATTATTATGCTGGTGACTAGATGTGTTCAAGTAGGTTTGTTAGTATTTTGAAATATGTTAATTTAACGTAGAATGAATCTTGTTAAGAAAAACATACCAAGGTTTCCCCCTTCAGTGACTATAAATACAGTGGGAAGAAAAATCAGAGAGTATATAATCACCATTTGGATATGAAGTGAATCCAAATAGTTTTCAGCTCTTCTGTTGGTGTGTTGTTTTGTATTGTTTTGTTTTATGTAGTTCTGCTTTCTGGGTATGTCAGTTGCTTCAATGCTTTTTAAAGGTATTTGAAGAATGTTAATATTGTTTTGTTAAACAGTTACATTCAGTTGTATTTACTGAAGTACCAGATAGTTTGCCTCAGATTTTTAAGGCTAGAAGAAGCTCAGCAACTGTTTAGCTTAAAATCCTGCATATGTTATTACTTAATAACTGCATTGGTTTCTTATTAACCTAGACTTCATCTTGTTGAGAAAGACACATTTTTAGCTTAGAGAGTCCCAGAAGATGATACACTGGTTGATAATTTACTCTGAGTGACTGATTTTCATTATTTTTTGTTTCTGTTTTATGTTGTAGAATAATTAATTGCTCCTGAAAACATGATTTGTAAATGCATTAAATGGAAAAGCAGCATGTGGTTATATCTTTATCCAACCTGATGCTCTTATTCTGTACTACTAGAGGAAAGAACACTGCAATGTACTTTTTTAAGATAAAAATATTGCATTTCTTTAGAAAGGTCAGACAGTGTGACAGAAGGTGGATTCAGGAATGCACCTCATCTGTGTTAAATCTCACCAGGTGCTGCACACCTTTTAAACCCAGTAGGAATTCAGAGTGCTTTTGAGATCAAGCTCTTCAGTAGTTTCAATTAATCATACTCAGCCAAATTTAATGTGCCAAATCATGCCCTTTTTGTCCTTCTGCTCAGTGTTGGAAATACAAGAAATATTGATGAAACCCTTCAACAGTGTTTTCAGTGTCAAGACACAGTGTCACTGTACAGGCTTGTTCTGAGATCAATTCAAGAATCATTGCAGAGTGATAAAGAGAAAGGCCTTTTGAGAGAGGTAAGCAGAGAATGCACCACTGTTTCCACAGGCAATATATATTCTTTCTGGTAAGGAGTTTTTCTTACATTGAAAGTACACATACATTTATGTTGGTTCATAGGTATAATGCAAAGATTACTGTGTTATTAGTACAGAAGGGACAATCTTATTAATCTAATTGTATCTGTTGCATACTTATGGAACATACATCTGCTTTGTGTTAAATTTCAAGTCATTGTCTCACATAACAGAATTTACCCACTGTGATGTGATACAGAACTTGCACTCTGTGCTTATCACTACCCTGATCCAATGATTAACTATGCTGAGCATAGTAAACATAATCAAAACATGGTAACTTGTGAATATGGGGCACTGCTTATTAGATCTCTGATTCCTGTTCCTACCCTTACAGAATTTCCCTGTTGTTTGAAACATTTTATGATTAGGACATAATAACTCAGTAATTCCTACAAGCTTGTTGATGCTGACAGCGTAAGACTTTCAGCATATTTTTCTTAAATGGAAGTTCCCTATGACAATGGAGTTATTTTACAGGGAAGTCTTAAGGAGCCATATGTTTGTCTCAGAGAGTCTCATTTGGTGGTTTATCTATTAGATTATTAATCCATTAGCACTAAGGGCTGTTATTTGAGGACCAAAGAGGGGAGGGGTTTGTGTAGGCAGGTTGGTTGTTTTTTTTCCTTGGCAGATAAGATTATACACAGTATTTTTCTTGGAAATTCAGTGAAACTAAGCTCTGCAGCAAATATTTCTAACTGTGTAAAATAATTTTCCTGCTTTATGCAGATCCTGTGTGTCATTGGAGTTAGCCACAATGGTGTGAGTGAGTCAGAGCTGATGGAACTTTATCCTGAACTGTCCTCTGCCGTGTTAGCCTCACTCGTTCACAGCCTGCACAAAATGTGTTTGCTGACATATGGCTGTGGTTTACTGAAGTTCCAGCACCTCCAGGTAAATTTTGTATTTCTAAACACGTACAAGTGAAACTCTACCCTCTAAGCACCTGCTGGCTTTGAGATAAGTTCTGTTGTTAACTAGGGAGGCCATGATATGTTTGTGTTTGCTCATCCATTTTCCTTAACACCTAGTCTGATATTAGTATCACCTTGAAAACTACTAGAGCTATGATATCAGTATTGGGCAGTACTGTTCAGCAATTGAAAACCTGGCATTTACAACCTTCAGAAATTTCTGATCTTTTAGTTGTTAATGCCATGTGTCCTTGGAAAAAAAACCACAACAAAACAACCAAAAAAGAACACAAGCAGAATTGAAGGAGAAGGGAATATTATCTGACTAAGCAGAGCTTTGGTCTAATTAAAGACAGTCTGTTTGTATTGCCTTTGTCATCATTGTCAGTACTACAATAAGAAACATCTTTCAAGAAGAACTCTTTCATAGCACTCTGTGTATCACCAGCACTTACTAAACAACCTAAATGCTCTCAATTGTACTCTCTTTAAGGCTTGGGAGATGGTGAGACTAGAGTATATGGAAGAAGGTGAAAAAGTTATTTCTACCTATAGGCAAAAACTAGTGGAGTATTTCACCATGCAGCTAAGGTAGGTCAGAATTCCACAATATGTGCTAAATTGCAGACTTTATGCCTCATGGATATTTTTGTTTTCTTCATATAGCTCTTTGACTCTGTTTAGTAAATTATAATGGCAAAATGCAAACCCCTAGTTGTCAGTTCAGCAATTTATTATTCATATGTTACTTTTTAACGTTGGAAAAGATTGAGGACTGTGGAGTGGAATAAGCATACAGTAGTTATCATGTGAGAAGGTAGAGTGTGAATTTATACCACATCAAATATTTTGTGGTAACTGACCCCATGTGGATTTTTAACTCCCTGTAAATCCGAGGACATTTGAAGTTGTTTGGAACTTGAAGAAGTAACAGAAGACCACTTGAGTTGAACAAGTAATCAGCAGGCACACAAGAGGAGGTCAAACATATACAACTTGAAAAATGAGTTGTAATTACAATCCTGACTTGGTGTGTCCCAGCTGTGTTACTGTGTACTGCTCTTCAGAGCATCCACTGATGAGTAGCAGAAAGCCAGGAGGGCCACAGTACCCCAGGCAAAGGAGTTGCAAGGGACAGCGGGCTGCTGCAGGGTCCAGTCCTGCTAGCAGGAACAGATTAACCCAAATGGGAGGGAGGAGCAGCTTCCTGTGGGGCAACTAGGGATTCCAGCACCCACTGAGGTGAAATTAAAATGAAGATGTAAGAAAACGGAGTACATGGGTCTTATAGTTGTCTGTTTAGACATTCAGGTATGGCAGTTGTATGCTAGCCTAGATTTCACATCAAATCATTGCATTCTCTTAGACGTCTCAGAGTTTTTATTTACTTTTATTTCAACAGTCGAGACCGAGTGACTTGGAGAAGTGCAGATGAACTTCCCTGGCTCTTCCAACAGCAGGGTGATAAGCAAAAGCTACATAAATGTCTTTTGAACCTCTTTGTATCCCAAAACCTTTACAAAAGGTACAAAGGTAGCCACTGCTTTGTCAGTTACTAACATTTCAAAGCAATTTTTTGTTAATATAAATCAGAAAATTACAGGTAAAGGTTAAAGGAACTTAGATAGTAGAGGCTGAAATGCAAAATGCTGTTGTCCTATAAATAATGTATTTTTTCTATTCTGTTACACCTGGGGGTTGGTAAAGGGGTAGATACTACTGTTGAACAGCATTAGTCTCCATGGATTGTCACTGTCGACAGTGTAACAAAGACAAAATTAATGCATATGGCCCCTTTCTTCTAAGCTAGTATCAATCTGAATAGAGAGGCATCAGAGATAAGATGAGCTTCTTATTTCCTTGTTAAAACAGGGGACATTTTGCAGAATTGCTGAGTTACTGGCAGCTGGTTGGGAAAGATAAGAGCTCTATGGCAGCTGAGTATTTTGACTCTCTGAAAGAATATGAAAAAAGCTGTGAGGGAGAGGAAAGTATGATCTGCCTGGCTGATCTTTATGAGACCCTGGGACAGTTTCTTAAAGACCTAGGTCTTCTCAGTCAGGTAAGTACATTTAGAGATTGTTATAATAGCAAGGAGGCAAATGATGCAGAACTCAGTGTGTGCTTTCTGTGGCAGCTGCTAAATTATTGCAGCATAGAGGATGCTGCCTGCTGCCATCGTATTCTTAACTTCATTGTTACAGGCTGTGGCTCCTCTGCAGCGATCTCTGGAGATTCGAGAGACTGCGCTGGATCCAGACCACCCGAGGGTGGCGCAGTCACTCCACCAGCTAGCAGGAGTTTATGTTCAGTGGAAGAAGTTTGGAAATGCTGAACAGTTGTATAAACAGGCACTGGAAATCTCTGAAAATGCTTATGGAGCTGAACATCCTCGAGTAGCCCGTGAACTTGATGCACTTGCAACCTTGTACCAAAAGCAGAACAAGTAAGCTTAACTACACTGGTATTTTTCTGTCATGTGGAGTTGGTACAAAAATTGCAGTGAGGGTTTTCTTCCTGAAGCTAGACTATTTCTTTGGTTCTGTTTTAGAGTTTCATAATTTCCCATGCAACTCGGAGCATCCCCTATGTATTCTTGTAGCAGGCCACCTAGTAGAGACCAACTTTGGGCTTAGTTTTCCAACAAACTTCTAACAAGTTAGAGATAAAGGAAGAACATTGTCTTGTCTTAAGCATTGTGTTTATTTTTATGCTTGACAAAAAGCATGAATTTCTTCAAGATTCTTAAATTCTTCTCAGATTCATATTTTCAAGTAACTGAGAATCTTTCCAGAGTACCCAGTGATGCTACACTTGGCATTCTTTCTAACATTGTAAGTAACTGTTTTCAGATATGAACAAGCTGAACAACTGAGGAAGAAGTCCTTCAAGATACGCCAGAAGGCAGCAAGGCGGAAAGGCAGTCTGGTAAGGAAATGTTTGGTATTTGGTACAAATGCAGGGAATGTTGCTTCTCTGCTAATCTGATGCTCAAATGCTTTTGGGAGTTGAGGTCTTAGGTAGTGAAGTAGCCTAACAGCAGCTTTGGCAACTCCCCTTTCAACTCACTGGAGATGCAGAGGAATCAGTACGACTGGTATGGAATTGAGAGAGGTGGAAAAGAAGTAAGTGGATATATACATTTTGGGGGTGCAGAATTACTGCTGATAGAACTGGCTGTCAAAATAGCAATGGAAAAAGGTGTTCTCCAGAATAACCAAGGCATTTATCCTACAAATGCTGGTGAACACAGTGCTTGCTGCAATGGATAATCCCAGTAACAATATTAGTTGCCATACCAAGTTTTTCTCTCTTCTTCTTCTGTGTGTTTCAGCTACAGAGTTCCTCATGCCATTCATGAAGTAAGGGTTTGCTTGTTAGGTAGTGCTTGTACTGTAAGAGTTCAGCTAGTAGCTCCAGAGATCTAGCTGTACCTCTAATGAAAGTAGTGAAAAAACAGCAAAATGTTGCTATTTCCACAGTGCTTAAATATAAATAAATTTGGATCATGAAGGTTTTGTCCATTTTTTTATAAGTTCTGTTGCAGAAATAAGACTGAAAAAATCAAGAATAGGTGGAGCATGTAACAGTGGCTGCATTTTTTACTTGTAATTCACTTTGCATGTAAGTATTAGCTTGGCAGCCTATTTTACAAAGAGCCTTGAGTAATTCTTTATATGTATTTGTGTATGACAGGGTAGGAGATTTAAGTTGATTTTCAGTTTTGAGCTTATAAACCTGTGAGTTTAATTTGAATGGGTTATCTGAATTGCAGAGTTTTGGCAAATTAGCATGTATGATACAGGGAAAACAGAGCTTTAAGACATCACAGTAACTTAAACTTCCTGGAAGCATGTTTGGTGAAATTCACTGCTTAAGCAGAATACCTGTGTGTCATTTATCTTGAAAACAGAATTTAAGTGGGATGCTTGTGCTCTTGTAGTACCAAACAGAGTCCTCTGATTTTCTGTCTTCACTTTTATGCTTAAAAAGTACCAGTGGTTGCCTTACATTATCTTGTGCTTTGCTGTAGTGTGGCTTTGCTCTCCTGCGTCAGAGAGCCCTGCAACTGGAAGAGCTCACATTAGGCAAGGATACACCAGACAATGCTCGAACCCTCAATGAGCTTGGAGTCCTCTATTACCTGCAAAATAATCTTGAGTAAGTTGTATTAAGTATGATACATCCACTGAGTATTGTCATACATCTAAATGGAAGCAAAGCATTGAGAACGAGTGTTAGATGTAGACACATGATCAAATAATCATTACTGTGCCCTTCTTGATTTGTTCTAATTGTAATTTTGAAATTACTGGGAAATTCACTCATATTTTCTAAAGTTGATGCTGTTAGCAGTGTGAGTATTCACCAAGTCATTGCATTTCCTGCCTTCAGAACTGATGTTCCACAATTAAATTTAACCTAGCCTTCAGTGGAAATACCAGTTCTCTCTTGAATTTATGACCTCTCTACTCAGCTTCACTATTTTGTGACCATTCTTTGTAGTGTTCATACTTGAACACTTGTAGTGTTCAATACTTGAACAGCAGGATTGTTGTGAAAAAGACTCAAAATGCCAGTATTATAAGAAATCTTGAGTCAAATACTCAGTGTGCTTGTAATCCTCAGGCTCTTACCCTGTTGATCTCTTTAAGGGGAAAAGAGGACAGAGCAGCACAAAGCAGATAGAGATAAGCAGGGGTGCTGAAGAAGGGGAGCAAGAGGGTCAGAGCCCTTCTGATTGCATGGTTGGCCACTCTTCACATAAGCTCCTTTAGTCCACAGCGTAGTCTAAAACTTTGTGTTGTGAGGGTATTGTAAAGTCACCATAAATCCCACTCAACTCAGTCTTTTCAGAGAGGAAAGAAAGTGCACAGCAAAAAATCACAAGAGTAAGTTCTGAAGTGTTTTTATGTTCTTCCTATATCTGGTATTTATGTCACCAGTAGCTGTTGAACCACTACAGAAGGTTGTCATAATTTATGATCTGTGCACACAATGTCTGTTACATTCAGGACTTTCACAGTGACAGAACTGATTTTTAAGTCACACTGAAGTGACTGAACATAAAGGAGTGAAATGTATCTAATCTCATACAAGATAATTTGATATTCCACGTGATTAATATGTAGTTCCTGTGCAACACAACCTGTTGTTAGAGTAACTGCATCTTCACTATTTCATAGGAGAGCAAAACTATGAACTGTTCTAGTGAAGGTTTAAGTTATTTTTGTTGGACGTTTTGTTTGTTCTGAATCACCAAGTCCAAGATTGAAGAATGAAATCAATGACAAAAGAGTGTGTCACGATATTAATGGTTGATTGTGTATGCCACTTCATCCTCTATCCCTTACATAAAGGGAACACATAGACACTTGTCTAAGAACTCCGGAATTGAACCTACCATTCTGTTTATAAATGGTCTTTTCTTCAAAGTGGATTTTTTAATTTGCTAAGATGACCTCTTGGGAATAGTGTCACGCAGAATGTGTGTGTCTATCATGATGGCAAACTGCCTGGTTACCCTGGATGCTACAAATTATTTTGTGGGTTTGTAATAAAGGAACTTATGTAAATTTGTAATGGAATAGTAGTATGCTACTCTAGGGAGATAAAATATGCCCTTTTCATAGGGAAATGCTTGAATGGCGGCATTACACAGAGGCTTTTCTACTTTGTCACTTCTAAACTGATTCTGCTGTGTGACACATGACATATATAATACTAATTCCAGTCTCTCCCTCTTTGGTATGAAAGCTGTCTACTGAACCCTACAATATGTTTTATATTTTTAAGGTTGCTTGAAAAATGTGTGGTGTGTTCTGAACATTTACTTCCTATTCCACTACTGTTGATCCATGGAAGTGCATGACTGGTATGAGGAGATGCCCAGAGAGTAGTATTGTGGTTTTTTAATAAGGAAGGATAACTTGGATATCTGAAGGTGTAGGTTGAATTAAATAAATTAGCAGCTTTTGAAGTAATGTTTGCTGAAATAGGCTAGACTGGCATTTTAGTCCTTTTACAGGGGACAGGAATTTATTAACCAGCTCTCTGTCTATGTTCTTAGTTGGTATGTATGGCAGGACTGTGTCTGGGATGTATAGTTTCTCACTGCATAAATGAATTGCTGATCTGGCCTTTGCTTATTCTGAGGAAAGTCTGTTACCAGGTATCAGTATCTGTGCAGTTTCCAAGGCTGAGTTTGTTCTGTTTCAAACAGCCACATCAGCCTGTATAAATGTTACCAGCTTTAAAATATTGCTGAATGAATGTGTCCTGCAGGACAGCAGAGCTTTTCCTGAAGCGCTCCTTGGTAATGAGAGAGAGAGTCCTGGGACCCGACCACCCAGACTGTGCACAGTCTTTGAACAATCTGGCAGCCTTGTACAATGAGAAGAAGCACTATGACAAGGCAGAGGAACTCTATGAAAAAGCTTTGGACATCAGGAGGAGAGCACTGGCTCCAGATCATCCCTCCTTGGCTTATACTGTGAAACACCTTGCAGTGCTGTACAAAAAGATGGTGAGCATAAGCCTGTTATCTTTTGGCATCACCTAAATTAACTGTGATGCCACGCGTTGTTAACAGTCTTCAATCCAAAAGGAGTGGGGCATGGGAATTTTGCCACATACTAGGGTTCTACACACATGCATAAAGATGTAGTTACACCTCAGTCTGCTTCCAAAAAGCCCGGTAGCTTTTTCAAAACATGCTTTGCTAGAAGAAAAGCTATTTAATGTCTTCAGTGGTCTGCATGCTTATTATTCACCACAAATAATTTCTGATTTGGTTAAAAGCTAGCATTTTGGCTGCAGTGAGGGAAGCTCTTCCCAGCTGTATTTGAGTTCACTATTGTCTGCTACAAGAGTTGGGCAGATGTATCTTGATGAAAAAATAGTGTTTTAGGGTGCAGGAATGTTTCTTTTTACACCATGGCCTTGAACCATACAGTAAACTTGAATAACTTGAAGACTTATACAGGAGATAGTACTGTACAAATAAACTGTCTGGCTAAGCCACCTCTAACTTATCTTGATTTGATGAAAGATGAGTTACTCCCCTGTAAAATGCACTATGGGGAGTAACGTTTTATGAGTATTTGTGTCTGCAGATGGTCACTTGAACCATTCCATATTGTTAATGTAAGAGTGATGTAAGGTTTCCAGCTGTTGAACCAAGATCAAATTCAGAGGCTGACAATATTTTTCTTTTATATTTTCTACATTATACCACTCTTCAAGGAGAAGAGGGTCCTTGAAGATGACCTCTTGGATCAAATGCTTCTATGTTTTCTCCGTTATGGTTACCTCCTATTATGTGCTTGAAATTGTTTTAGGTAACATTCTCTGCCCACTTCAGCTTCTAATTTTCATGCTGCTGGAAACTGCAAAAGTATTCAATATTTGTGTCAAACAGCTCTTTCCTAGTTTGAAGGAGCACAAATTAAAATTCATAGTAAACTAATGACACAGGGAAAAGTGGAGGAAGAAAAGGGGAAGGAATCTGATATAGAAAACTGAAGTTTTTTATAAATAATTATTTATTCCAGATGAATTGCTGATAATCTTCAAACTGTGGCAAGGTAATGCTTTGAAAAAGTAAGGAGAAAATGTTATTTGTATTTTGCAATTACAGTGAACCATTTTTCAATGGAATTTTCAGTATTTAATTTCTAATTGCTATTAAATATGAGCATTCACATTCTAATAACAGAAGCTTAAACATACTTCTGAAGTATATCCAGTTAATACGTGAACAGATGCAAATTTGGAGGAAAACAGATTTGCTGGGAAAATAATGTAAAACTGGCTGGAATATGAGAGGGGTATTTTAGAGGAATGGAGGTAAAGAAGCCAGATTCTCAATACGGTGAGTGAGAAGCAACAGACACTTGAAATTACGTTGGCCACTGTGGGGCTGTTCCAAAGAGGGTGGTGTGAACACAACTTCAGTGAGCAGCAGAATGCTCAAAAGTTAAGGCAGCTACATTCCTGTTCCCATATCACCAGTAAAACTAAGTCCCTTTAGGACAAAAAATGAGATCTGTGCTCTCACTTATGGCAGGATGAGGAAATCCAAATTGAGAGAATTATTTGGGTAAAAATACAGCTGAAAAGGTTTTTTAAGAGCCTTTTCCATGAGACTCTTGGGGGGGAAATTAGAAATAGACATAGCTGAGAAATACATTAACACATAACCTTATAGTTAAATATGCTCATTTTTTTTAATTAGGTCCTATTACATGTTCATGATAAACAATCTGTGCAGAATATAACTACAAATTAACCAAAATTAAGATCTTATTCTAGAAGCAGTTACATATTTTCCAGGGTTTTTTGTTTAAAGTAGGTTTTACTGTTGCCATTTTGACACAAGAGAACAAAATACTTTTTTTTTCCTGGTATTTCTAGGGAAAACTTGACAAGGCTGTTCCTCTCTATGAACTAGCAGTTGAAATTCGACAGAAGTCATTTGGCCCAAAACACCCTAGTGTAGCAACTGCTTTGGTGAATTTGGCTGTCCTTTATTGTCAGATGGTAAGTTTTTTCATGTTGTACATATTTATTATTCCTGTCTTAGATTTTTTAAATTATTTGTACCTAAATGATACTGAAGAAAATTGATCACAATGAAAAGGCAGTATCCTTATAGGGCCTGCAACTTCTTCAGTTCCATTTTAAAAATGGATATTTGGCAAGGAAAATGTAGGCAGGGAACAGGTAATTGCTGTGATTGGTATTTCACAAGAACACTCGGGCTAATTGCTGTTGAGGTAATTCAAAATGGCCATGTTTTGTAAGACCAGAGCTGGAGTACAGCATTTTCAGTGATATGGCAGTTACCACAGTATGATACACCACAGCTCCCACACTGATGTGGAGGGAAACATAATCCTTTGAAATTTATGTTCCTGAACAAAGAATGCCCACTTCAATCAATCAACTGCAACTCTGTGTAACTAAAAATCTGAGAAGGCTGAATACTTCCTAGTCCACAGCCCACATGAGATTCAAAGGAGTTGCAGTCAACTTGACAAATTCCTTATTTAGCATCAATAGGAATGAGTTGTAGTGGTTTCCTTGTTTTGTGTATCTGATTTTAAACAGGGAGTAAAGCTTCCTTGGGTAAAATTAAAGAGCATTTGATAACGTAAAACTTTCAGGACTGAGATTTTCAAAACTGCTTAAGTCCATACTCTAATTATTATAATAGTTGGAAATGCATTTGCAAGTACAAACCAATTGTTTCAGTACTTAAAGGGTGACTACAAAGAAGATGGAGACTCCCTGTTTACATTAGGCCTTACAAGACAAGGCATAATGGGCACAAGTTGCTTCTGGGGAATTCTGATGGGACACGAGGTAAATTTTTCACCATGAGGACAATCAAACATTGGAATAGTCTCCTAAGGGTAGTGGTAGATTTCTCTACATGGGACAGTTGTAAGTCTCAGCTTGACAGGGTGCTGAGCCATCTCATAGAAACTATAGTATTACCTGGAAAGGTTGGACCAGATGATCCTTGAGGTCCCTTCCAACATGGCATTCTATGATTCTGTGAATTGTTTTGACAATCTCAATTATCATCCTCATTTGTCAAGAGTAGTGAGGACTTGGAACACATTTGTGGTTAAATATACATGACTTTGTATCTAGGATGTGTTGATACTATGTTCAAAAAAAGAACAGCAAATGTAATGTACATCTGTAACAAACAACTTTTCTACTACCCAAAGAAAAAGCAGATTGAAGCTTTACCTCTTTATGAACGTGCTTTAAAGATTTATGAAGACAGCTTTGGTCAAATGCATCCTCGTGTGGGGGAAACTCTGAAAAACTTGGCTGTGCTAAGGTAAGATTATATGCTTTAGCCCTATAAAAGTGAATTACTGTAAAAATTACTAGATGAGACAAAACATCCTGGATTTGTGTATTTATTAGGAAAGTAAAGAGCCTTAAGTACACTTTGTTGAGAGCATAGTGTGCATTTCAATTTAAATTGAGAGAATTGTTTTATTTGCTTGTTTCAACTTTGTTTTACTCTTCTCCAAAGCTATGAAGGGGGAGACTTTGAGAAGGCAGCTGAACTTTACAAGAGAGCTATGGAAATAAAAGAAGCAGAGACTTTGTTGATAGGTGGAAAAGCAACTTCTCGACACTCATCCAGTGGAGATACATTCAGCTTAAAAAGTGCATTATCTCCAAACATTTTCCTGGAACATGGACAAAGGTGATACAAACCAACTTAAAGAAAAGGCAATCTCTCTTGCTATTTTAAAGCAGACATAAAATTATTAAGAAAATCTAGTTTTCCTAGGATAATGTACTATTTTGGGTCTGACACCTGTCTTCCTGAATGACAGGGAAATAAATGTTAAAAGCTTGAAATCCTTCCACATTACTTTTGCAGACTGTATGGTACGAAGTGAGCTGCTTTAATTGTATATAGATATGCATATTAGTTACTAGATCAAGTTCTAGCTAATACCAAAAAACGTGGATTTGATACCTCTTACTCCAAGTGCCAGGATTGTAATAAATCAAGTTGAACCAATTGTATATATTCTATAGGGTAGTTCTTATTTCTGTTGTAGTAGCCTGGCTTAGAGCATTTGTATATTTTTGTTTCATCAATCATTTCTGCCTTTTCAAATGCTTTTAAAGTTGCTAAAGAGATGGTAAATTTGAAGAAGTAAAAATACCATTCCACCCAAAGCTTTACCTTGCAGGGCTTTCAGCACACAGATTCAAGGGACTTGTGCAAAAATAATTGGGAAGCTAATCTATCTAAAATACATCATCATCTACAGTTAAAGCTGTTGTCAGATTCAACTGTGTTCAGTGAAAATAATTCCAATGGGGAATTAGAGTGAAGATGATTATGACCTGGTTCTCTGTTATTAACCTTTTAGCGATATGGTCACTATTTAGTCTCATTGAATCTTTTAAAATACAAGAATGTCTGTGTTAGCTGGAAAAACCTAATGGTGCAAAGTAATTTGCCATCAAATAGAGATGGTAGTCTACCTGCCTGTTGTATTTCTTAATACCCTAGTCAGCTGGAAGAATCAGTTTGGAGTCTGCCCTCATTCAGTGCATAAATCCATGAATCAATTTAAATACACAGTATAAACAGGCTGTTCATAAAAAAAATTGAAATAAGCGAAAAAATAATCAAAACCTCACTATAATGTTTCAGAGGCAACTGATGTTAAGATTTATTCGATCCAGTTTAAAAATGCAAATGGCTTCTACCTCAAAGGGGTACTTACCTTCCAGTCTTTTTCTTCTTTTAGAGCTAAATCCCTCTCAGCGCTGGTTCCAGTTAGAAGGAACTTAATATTTTGGTAAGACTGTAACTTGGCAAAAGGAAAGGCATATAAAACTGATAAAACAAATCTAGAACAACCCAAATTTTATTTTTATGATTAAGAGTTAGTTGGAAAAAAACTCAAAAATAGCTCTTGAAACTATTACAATACAGCAACAAGAGTTTACACTTTGTAGTAGCTTTCTGGGTATTTTCCTCTTACTTTAGAAAATGGCTTTTTAATGAAACAAAAGTTTTCCCACTCTCTTCCAGCCACCTGGAAAACTGGAAAGTTCTTTGCATCACTGTTACCAAGAAATAAGCAAAAGGAAAAAAACAACCACAACCAAAACCAAACAAAAAAACCGACCCCAAAAACCAACAAATATTTTTTTCCCAAAAACCTCAACCTCAATATATTTCTGGTGCCTACTCTTCTCACACCTGATAATTCCATGTTATCACTCATCAGCTGTCTAGCTTGTCATCTCTGGTCTGGTTTTAACACGCATGATCTTGCTCTCCTAAATAGTTGTCCTTAGTGTAGCTAGCTTACATAATAACTAGAAAGTAACTTCTTAAGTGTTATATCAGACTTTGCCCATTTAGTGATTCTCAATTCTGAATGGCTGCTATTCTTTCCTTAAGTGACTTCTCTCCAACCCGTTCATATGTTGCACAGTTGCTTTTGGAAGAAAGATCAGTCCCTAAAAAGCAGCCAATCCCAGCCATCCATGACCTATTAGGAGAGATGGTGAGGAAACAACAGACTTACTCTGTCTACCCAAGGAAAGCTTTCTACAGCAATTAAAACAGAACTACAAGTAATAGTGGAGGGTATTCAGGCAGCATGTTGGCCATAAGCTGATGCAGATATAGTCGTAGCACTCTTAAGACAATTGTTCATGTATTTGTAGTTGTACCTCCTGGACATTAAAAGAAAGTTAATTTGTAAATCTAGTGTATGTCAAATAATACTTTGTAGAACTCCACCTCAAAACACTGTCAGCAGTTTCAATGGAGATTTCACCATACATCTCAATAACATTCATGTTACACTGTAAACCCTGAAACCTGCTTGTATAAAAGGCTGCCAAATAGCAAAGCTGGACTGAACCATCACAATATACTTCATTAGTTGATAACAAAAAACCATCATAAGTCTTCCATTAGGTTTTATAGTTGGAGTAGATTATACTTGTAAATGTCTTTTTAATAATAAAAAAAAGACCTTTAAAGCCGTTTTGATTGATGCTGTTTATTTTGAAATAATTTTGACCATTGGCGCATACGATTATCTTAATGCATTTTCTAATTATTTCAAATTCTTCTTGTATATACAAATTGAAAGTCTGAAAGCAACACAAAAAACTGTTTTGTATACTCTGTAAGTGGGCATACAAAGTGTATTAATTTGCTCATAAAACTGTAAATGAAGTAAAATGGTAAACAGTTGCCTCTTGTAAAGCTGTCGATCATGTGATAGCAGCCATGTCAGCCAAATAGTTAAGAGTCAAGATTAATGGAGAGCTGTTGTAGAAATGAGTCAACCATTTGCCTAAGGAGCTCCAGAGCCAGGAATGTGCTTCACTTTTATTGTTCCCAGCAGAATCACACAGAGTCACAGAGGACCTCTGGAGATCAAGTCCAACCCCAGGAAAGGTAAAGTCACAAAGAAACCTAACACTTAAACTGACACATGGATCAAGCTAACATAGACTTATTGATGCAGATTCAAATATGTACTTTTTAAACTATCTCATTGTTCCTTTCCCTTTTTACAGTTCATTTCTAAATTCTGGTTTCTCCAAAACTGAACTCAATAAAAGGGAATAATCTTCCATTTTACAGTATAAAGCCACCCAAAACCTCCCTCACTAGCTTCAGAGATTATTTTTATGTAAATAATATAATCTAGTATCAGCTGTGGTGGAAACAAAATTTAAAAGTTTGTAAATGTTGCTTAGAAATCAAGCATTTTTAAACTTAAGCATTCATTCAGTTGCCCTAAGAAACAGAAGCACCTCCACACTATTACCTTATTTTTACATGTTGGTTGGATACTGCTACTACAATTACTAGCCGATTCTGTGTTGGCTGCATCATGCTGTGGAAAGGTTTTTTGAACAGCCCAAGTTAGAAATACTTGTCTTATACTGCAAAGGTTGATAATTACATTTTTCTAAGCCAAATTTAAATAATTATCAAGTTCTGGATCAGACACCCAGAGTGGTTAAGTTTGATTCAAATACATGCTTTCAGATCTGCAGCATACTGCCACTACAGGACATAGTGATAATTTAACTCGTGATAATTTAAACGGTAATATGACTGTACTAACATTATTTACAAGAAAAATACAACAGCTCAGCTACTCCACTGAAGGTATTTGCAACACTAAACACAGTTTAGAGCACCTAATTTTAGAAGCTTTTCTATGCAAACTCAGATTAAGTCTATTCCTTAATATAGTCCATGGGATGGGGATGAATAAGAATTCTAGCTAAACTTAACAAAAAAACAGTATTTAGATTTTCATGGAGATAGACAAAATCTCCTGTTCTTTCCAACATTGCTGGAAATTCTTACAGATTCTGACATGAAAAGCATCTGCCAGCTGAAATTGTAACAGTTAATAGCCAGTCTCCTGTTATCATTATTGGCCTTGTTGCAGCATACTAAAAGCATTATCACATACAGGCAGCTATTTAAGAACAAGCAGTAATACAACACTGATAAAAACAGGAAAATATAAAAAAAAATCCATCCCAGATATTTAAGGCAGATGAAAATGCTGAAATTTTCTATTTACTCAAAAAAAAGTAGCCACAGCATGATTCATGCCAAGAATTCACAGAGACCAATGAACAATGACTCTAAGTGCCTCGAAAATCAGGAGCAGCAGTGCAAGTGAGGCAGCATCACTTGCCCTTGACCTGTTCCATCTGCTCCAGCACCTTTCACTTGTCCTATACTAAGTACTCTTCTCATCACATGCTACTGCATGTCATGTGCTGTGCCTGCTTTTGTTAGTTTATCCATCTTCCTTTATTTTCCACTAAACTTAGGGACACTGACAATGCTGAGAAATTAACGTATAGTGGCACAACTCCCTGTGTTAAAGATGTGAACAGACAACAGGATATAAACAAGCCAGTTTTCTTTCCTTCCTGCCCCTGTAACAGTTCAATTTTGTCAGAAATGTAAAGATAAGCTTCAGTGGAGGTAAAAAAAAAAAAAAGGGAGTCTGGTCTTCTCAAAATTCAATGGAATCAAAACCCTCAAAAGTTGTAATTAATATTTGTTTTGCTACATGTTTCTCATTTTGGCCATGAGTTCTTCTAGGCTTTCTTCAGACTCAGTTACCGTTTCTTCAGTGATCAAATTTTCTTCCTATTAGGAACAGGAAGAAAAAGTTGGCAACAAAAATAAAAAACCCCCCCCACAAAAAAGCTTTATTCCTGTTATACCACAGCATTTTTCTAGAAATGGCCTAAATTATTATAAAGTTAAATTGTAAACTCTTTTCTGACTGGAAGTGAGAATGTTCTGGCCGTTCCCCAGATATACTAATTGCTCTGACTACGTATAACTTTTACAACATAAATATGGTTAAAATACTAGTCAATAAAATATAAACTGAGAAATTCACAGTAGCTTTCCCTTCCCTGTTCCCCAAAACCAGTAATTTCTATCACTCAACACTATATTCACACTAACATCCATACTGAAAAAAATAGATTCCATAGAAATCCAAAACTGAGCCATAGAAGACAGCATTTGGGTGTACCGAGGTAAAGTGTAACTGGAATTGTTCAAGATGGAAATGTATTTTAGGTTTAAAGGCTAGCCAAAATGACTGATATTATAAATTTAATCTATACAATGTATTTTTAAAATAACTGTATTCATAAAGAATAAATATATTACCTTGTTTGGAATAGTATATGCCACTGTAATTCCCTCAGGAAGCTCAGGTACTGGGCCAGATGCAGCCTTCAGCTCATCTTCTGACATTTCAGATACTAACTCGATGCCTTTGCATTAAAAGGAATTGAGAATTCCATTAGAAGTTAGTCTAAAAAGTTATTTAAGAACTATGTTCTCATAATACAAAGAAAACTGCAGCTCCTTTTCTAAAATAGAAAAAATCTAAAAGCAAAAAAACCTGATTTCACTTACTTTATTCTCATTATCAGTGGAAAGCTTTTTCCTGTTACAGTATATGAAATGGGTCCGTACTTGCAACCCATGGACAAGAATAGCACCTCTCCTGTAGGACTTCCTTAACTGTTTAAATCTTCCTGGGAGGACACTTGTCAGGCAAAGATTATTTTCCATATCATGTAATCAACAGAATGTATATATTAATTCTTGAAGCAGTTACCTAAAATGTGTGTATCATTTCTTAAGACAATTCTTTCTAATTTAAAGCCCTCATAGGAATAAAAAGATCTGTAGGGATGCCTGAGCACAGTGGTTATGGAAATGACAAATGCTCTTTCACTACATATTTAAAAGGAACACACAGTAACTACATCTTCTCATATCTTTCCTATCTTTAGACCATCTTCTGAGAAAGTTTTTCATTCAAATGGGGTTACATTTTGAGCCCCAAACCTGCACACTACACTAAAAATACATCATCAAGTTGTGGTAACACTACTGTCAAAACGTGTGAAAACTAGCAGAAACTACACATTTGAAGTTACAAAAAACTGGAACCATAGGAAGTCTGTGTACCCTAAAGTGTGTTCACCTAAACCAAAAACTTCAACTGAATCTCAATACCAGGAACATAATTTCAACTCCAGTTGATTATTTACCCCAGTCATTGTCTTCGTGTACTATTTCTTCTACCTCTTCAATTACTTCCTGTTTTGGTTGTGCAGCTTCTTTTTTCTGAAGGAAAAACAGAAAAAAAATACAATAGTTCCATTTTCATCAATAGCAAAGAAGAGCCAATCTAATGTTCACACCTCTTTTAATATTCAAGATATGCAGTCACCATTTAGAACTTTGTTAGGCATAAAAAGGCAGAATATCAAGTTAAAAAAAAAGCCAACAAAATAATACTCAAAAATATATGACTGCCAGAAAGGTTGAGCAATTACTGCAGAAGAAAGTATTATCTAACTGAATGAAAGCCATTCTGCCTGCCCTTTGCTTTAAGGTAATGCTAAGTACTGTATTTTTAAGCAAGTGGAACCACTAGAAGACAAGGCTGCTGAAAACTGGAGTAGTGATGGAAGTTTTCTTTTACTACAGGTCTGTGGCTTGCTTTTTCTTAAAACTTTAAGAAAGGGGGAAAAAAACCAAAAAGCCACAACTAAACCCATTTTTACCTTATAGATTTCTTGCTGTTTTCTACAGTTTTGGTCACTACATTGTGGATTTGGCTTCATAGACATAGTTGGAAAGAAATCCTGCATCGCGTTGTAACCAAGATAATAACTCACAGTGCCAAAATTTAACAGGTATCTAGAAACACAAAGAAAGCAGGCCCTTACAGACAGATCCAAGATTAAAAATTCAGTTGCTCAAGGAATATTTTTTCCTTCAAGAACTTCTGTAATACACTTTAACACTAGTGAAGTTGTAAAAAAGCACTGTAATTGTTTTAAAATAAGCTGTAATCACCTGACAACAGGATAACTGTATCAAGACAGTTCTTTTGCAGTGTGAATGTGAGAACAAGTCAGCTATATCTCAGGAAAAAAAAAAAGTTTAAATCATAGGATGGTCGGGGTTGGAGGGAACCTTAAAGATCATTTAGAGCCAACCCCCCTGCATTGGCAGGGACACCTCCTGTGCCTTAATCCATTGCTTGAAACACACATAATGCTCTGCATTATGAAAGGTGAGTTTTGAACAGCTGATCAGAACTAGTTTAATCATCTTTACTGTAGGACCATAGTGGCAATGAAAAGAGATTTAAACTAAGCTGCAATGTTTGCATTTTTCACTAAAGAAAAACACCTGTTGCCATGCAATTTTATACAATACCTCTTCACAGCTGAAAATGGCACCTAATTGTAGGCACAATTGCTAACAGTATTTTTATTCTTTGTAAGTAGAAATTTTTGGATAACTGAAAAAAACAGGCTAAGGCTAAAAACAGGCTAAATAAGATCCTGTTCTCAATGATGTTTGCAAAATGTGGTGCATAATTTGGTGCCAATGCAAAGTTGTTAAAAATTTTCCTTGCTGATATATGCAGTTCTTTTAGCAGCTGGAGTCATTTGTATATTTTCCAAAAGTACTGTCACATATCTCATATTGCTACATAATTATTTTTAATTAACTTCAGATTTTTAGACTACAAACACTGCAAGAGGAATTATTTCTTCTTTGTCTGTCTGCAAAATTTCAAAGAGAAATTAAAACTGCAGCTTTTTTCTGTATAATTTAGTGCTGTCAAATGGGGAACACATTTCAATGCAGGACTAAGGGGGTGGGAGAAGTGGGTGTGTATGCTGTAAGAAAAATTCTTAGGAAAACACTGAAGATTTTCCTTACTCCTGAGAAATTCTACTAAAAAAAGCAGCTTCTAAGTAAACACACCAGTGATTTAATCAGGGTGTATTATTTCAGCCCTGTCTAATGATTTCAATACCTTTAAGAAACAGACCACAAAATGTAGAAAGACCCAAACTGATCATTTATGAAACATTCCTTCAGTTTTCTTTCTCTTACAGTACTGCACATTGAACAGCAACAACTCAGTCACTTACTTCAGAACATTCTGTACAAGCATTCATGCCACAAGGAAGACTAGCTGCACAAACTCCTTCCCGTTTTAATGTTTTCTCATCAATATTTGCAGCAACTACAAGCGGAGGAGCACACTGAAGGCAAATAAGGAAAGTCGGTGTAAAAAAAGTATTAAAAAAGCCCCCCACAGATCACACACACAGCCTTAAGCCACTCCATCAGCTATGCCAGGATCACATTCACTAGCCATCTCATCTTCATACTCCCAGTCTCACTTCAAAAGACAAACGAGCAACTCAGCAGAGCTCTGCGTACCGCGAAACAAGCGGATTCACCAGGTATGATCAGCTGTATGTGTCCTGACACTGCATTTTCACTCACTCCAGATTCCATCCAGATTTGTCCAAGTTCATTGCAGGCCTTACAAACACAGAAACACACATCAGCACTGCAGAAGTTTAATGAAAAGAAATAGAAAACCCCACATTGTTAATTGAGAGCGATTAAACATCTTTCTGCTATAAGACAAAAAGGCAGTGATCAGGAAAAGGAACGTGAAAAGGTAGAATAGAATTGTTTCTGAAAGGAAAAATCAAAGGACAAATTAAAGTTCTCCTCATTAAGCCCTTTGTTTTTTCCCAAGGACCTGAGACTTCTGAACAAATACAGGCATTAGTGACCAGCACGCTAAGGAATCCAATTGCGCAAACTACTTTTAGAGGCTTGGATACAGTGTATCTGTGCACCTTCAGTGCATGCAACTTACAGATCAAGTTAGCTGAAGAGTAACAGAAAACATACATTTAGCCTAGACCCTACATTGGCTGCTACTATAAAGAACAAGTTTGATTAGGTACAGAGCCTTATGACATTTTTAGTATCTAAAAAGACATAGAACCTATACCATCAGTTATACTCAGTCTTTGAAAAGTTTGTAAAATTTAACATCAGGCTTTGATAATACCTTTATGTAAACAGGATAATTTGGAAAGACAGAGATGGGTTAAGTCACTTAACTCTTCTACTAAGCATTAGCTGCTAGTAACTTAAAAGTCTGCAGTTACATTTACACACGTAAAACATCTTTTATAAGAACTGGGTAAAAGCTCAGATTCTGTTTAAAAATTCTTGATAAATTCCTGTCTTTTCTTCCATTCCAATTCCTAACATTATTTATAAGAGAAAAAGACTCCCGCAAGCTCATGCCTCTGATGTCCTTACCGTGTTAATTGCCATGCGAGCTTCAAAGTTGTCCACACAGCTTAGAACAAGGTCGACAGGCTTCCCTTCCTCCAGTGCACCATTACTGAAATGAGGATCAGAAGTCTGCATCAAACTGCTGGCAAGAACAACACACCCATGTAGCAATCAACATGCTGATTCAGAGTACAGAAGCACATGGGAAATGTATTTCCAACAAAATGCATGCAAATGTGGAACAGGATACAAACAGCATCTCAGTTCTGCAGCAGAAACAACAGCATGCTGAAGCTGGGATTTAAATACATGGGCATTTTAGATTAAAAGAAGTTTTATACAGCATATTGGTGATTTGTATCTTTGTACAATGCAAATGGGAAAAGTTATTTCAGAACTTCTCCATGCACTTCACTAATAATTATCTTCTTTCTTGATTTTATAAAGCATGCCTGAAACTACTTCAAAGTAGCCAAAATATGGTCTGTTTTCTATAATGGCAAAAACCCTGTCAGACCTGAAGCTTTGGTTGGAAATCTAAAGATGCACTAACATAAAATAAAACTATGTAACTCTGTAACAGTAGAAATAAACACCAACTCTACAGAAAAGGACTAGGCAGGAATGTCTTCATATATACATATTTCCCATTAGTTTTCTATTGGAAGTCAGTAAATTGAAAAAAAACAACCATCCAACAATAAAAATATGAGACTGTACAGAACCGGAAATCAGCAGAAGTTGGTGATACACGTTTGCTGAGATTTTACCTTATTCTATGCATGAAGTGTTCAAAGTTGTCCAGTGTTGTGATGTTGTAGTTATGTACTTCAAATTGAACATCAGGATTAATATTCCTTAGAGAGGAAATGAGTCAATGTTAATAAATACAGTAACTTACATTCTACTCCCTAACTTCACAAGTGTTGCTACTGTCTTAAGCTTCCAATATGAAGTCTAGAATACACCCATATTTGTCAAAAATTCACAGATTATATGGGAAAAAAGACCCCAGAACACACTGAAGTGGCATAGTTTACACCAAAGTTCTGAGCAAAATTAGCTATACTTAAAAAGTCGACCCATGTTAAGGTCTTAGGCAGTACAAAAATGTCTTTAAAGTATCAATCATTCCCACAACTATTTTATACTCAAATTTCCAAATTAGGTCATGCTACTTTGCAAGTGATTAAGAGTGAAACATTGGCCTTCTGGAGCAGCATCCTGGGTAAATACATCTTGATACCCACTTCTCTAACTTTTACCTCAAAGTATGCTCTGCTGCTTGCACTTTACTTAATCCAGCTTGATGAGGTTGGAAGAAGAGTCTGTTCATGTTTGCCAGTTCCACTTTGTCATAATCAAACAGAAGCAGCTATAATAAAGATCGTATTAACAAATGTGAATCCCCAAAGACTCTGCAACCAGAGCACTATGGTAAGGCATTTTAAATCACAAAACTCATTCCAAAACCAACAATGAAACCCCCCAAACACCCCACTCCCACAGTCCCATTCAGTTCACATACAAAAGTTACGAACATTGTAAGGACCTGAAAGACTGAATTCTAACTGCTATTCACCAGAAACTAATTTGTTAAGTCATGAAAACCACTCTTAAAAAAAAGCAATCTGTTAATTTTATCTAAAATGAAGATATTCAACAGATTATCTACACAAACACTGGCTCATCTACTAGAAAGAAGTAGAAGAAAACTCTCATTACCTTACCAATGCCACATCTTGTCAACATTTCAGCAGTCACACTGCCAACTCCACCTACACCTACTACTGCAACTGTAAAGGTTCTGATTTTCTGTAGAAAGAATTGAAAGAGATCAGTATACCAAAAGTGGTTCCCCCAGGGAAAATATGCAAGGCTGATTTAATGCAGATAGATTCCTACCTCGTAGTCTTTGACAATTCCCATTCTTTTTAATGCCATCAAGCGACTACAAAGAAAAACAGCAACATTACATAGGAAAATGCTGTCTAAATTTCTAACAGCAATTTTGCTTTCCAGATACTTAAAATCACTTTTGCTTTGAAAATAACCCCACCAAACACCAAACTCAAGCCTGCTGTTTTCACTGCAGGTGTGACTACCAGCTACAGTCTAGATGGGTTAGTAGATGCTTTCCTCTTAGCAACAGCAATGGAGTACTAACTCTGCAGACACTCATGTATTTACTCAGTTGGTATATAAGGAATATCAACAAAATCAGGAGAACCCACAGCTGTTTTCATAAATTAATCCCTGATTTATAGAATGAAAGCCTACACTTAGGGGGGTTGGACCAGATGATCTTCAGAGGTCCCTTCCAACTCTGATCACTCTGACTCTTCTGTGTAATGAACCATATGGCAGCAGGCAGTGAAGATTCTTCCACTGTCCTCTGATCAATTTGATTAGACTAACTCCAACACAATACAAAAAAAACCTAAACAGGTTGTGAGGGTAACTGGAATAATTCTAAAGTTATGTTATCCTGCTAATGTTATCCTGCTATCGTGTTCTTTTTTCATTTACAGTATCAATGAAAGCACAACTATGAGCTTGTATTAAAGCAATTAATCTTGAAAAAAATAATGCATCAGATTTCCAGAACTGCTGAGCATTAGAAGGGGTGCCAGATGCTCAAGACCTCTCTAAAGGAAACTCTAAGTTAGAGGAATGAGAGTAGGAACTCAGGTAATACCAACACCTGTCACATTTCTTGGCAACTTGGCTGAGTTTCCTCCCACTCTCCATCTCCCTCTCCCCCCCTTGTACCGCACAGCAAGATGATACAAAATAAGCCAAAGTTACACTTCAGAAACCCAGTCAGGTGAGAAATTTGAGACCACCTCTCCCCACAGAGGGCCCAGCTTCAGCACTGCCCTGGCACACCAGCCCCACCCTCAGACCCCTCTCTGGACAAGCCTCTTCCCCTTCACCCAGGCCCACGGGCCCACCCCACGGCCTGGGCCCCCACAGTCCTTCCTCTACACCCCGACTCAGCCTCTGGGCCTCCCC
>NW_009952263.1:83360-88325 GCF_000747805.2 Chaetura pelagica
TAGAGGGCAGGCGGTCCGGGTAAGGGGCAGGCCGTACAGGTAAGGGGCAGGCCGTACAGGTAAGGGGCAGGCCGTACAGGTGAAGGGCAGGCCGTACAGGTAAGGGGCAGGCCGTACAGGTAAGGGGCAGGCCGTACAGGTGAAGGGCAGGCCGTACAGGTAGAGGGCAGGCCGTACAGGTAAGGGGCAGGCCGCTCTGCCCCTCCCAGTGACCTCCCGGGCCGGGCCCAGGCCCGCGGGGCGGCCTGCGGCGCAGAGCCAGATGTGGGCCCCAGGTGTGTCTGTGCAGGGCAGGAGAGAGGGCGCCGGCTCTGCTGGCGGGCAGGGCTGGGGCCCTGTGCCCCGGTGAGACAGAGGGGCCATCGAGGGGGCAGCTCATCCCTTGAACGGCTGGAGAAATCCAAAGGTCGTGGTGACAGCAAAGGTGACCTTTGGCACAGGCAGACCCTGCCGCCGGGCTGTGCGCTGCCCTCGGCAAAACGTACATTTGGACTCCCTGGCGTGCTCTGTTGGAGCGTGGGCACAATGGCTGTACTGCCTGCTCGGAAACCTTGGTTTGTCTCATTGCTTTTCATTGGCACAGCAATCAGTGAGGCTCAGGAGGGCGTACCTTGCTTAGGAAACCAGTGTTATGAGCATTAGGCATTTGGCAGGTAACCAGATCCTTTAGAGCTGCGTAACACGGTGCTGAGGTTAACACGTATCCTTAGGGCAACATGTGGTGCCAGTGAGATGCTACACCCAGGCTCCTCAGCCACCATTGCACAGAGCATCTAGTTCCCGTGCATTCAGAAAATTAGCAACTGGGTAACCTCAGCTTGGGAGCTAACTATTAGAAGTTAAGTTATTCTAAACACATGATGTCGACTGCTTTATATGCAAATATCAACAAGAAAGAGTAAGCAATTTTTCACCATCTGCTGATGTAAATATAGAACACTCATTGAATCCTCAGCTGTGCTCTAATCCTTCTATGTCCTTCAACTGAGGAAACTTTAGGAGGTGAAACAAAAATTCAGAGCTCCAAACCCCTTTTCTTTCTAACACTCCTCACAGAAGGGGGAGGCTGGGTGTGGCTGGGTGAGGATTCTGAGATGAAGACCCAGGAACAACAAGCAAGCTGCTATTGAGCAGGCATTCTTTATTGCAGCACTGGGGATTCTCCACCAGGAGTGCTCCGATGAGTTAGGAAAACACCCCAACTAATATACACTGAAAAATGCATATTCATATTTTATGTATGAGTTCCCAGAATTCTTTTACATAGTCATTTTATTTCCTGGAATTGGCTCTCTTTGTAATTATGCATGCTCAAGGGTCTCCTAGGGGGGCATCTTTGTTGATTCTAGTCCTTTGTCATATTTGTCCTGCCTCCAGTTTCCTCTGGTAGATTGACCAGGTGAGTCAGAATCAACGTGAGTGTTGTCTGTGAGTGTCGTCTGTGGGTGCCACACAGGTCTTGGAAGACTTGATGTTATCACAACCTGTAGGATGCTTGGCATAATTGACTGACAGTTTCACAAAGCACAGTGGTTTAAAAATAACCCATTGAGCTAACTTAGTTCAGCAAATGAATTATTTTAGTACATTTTTATTGGGCTGTGTTTCTACTTAATCTACTAACAAGTACCCTATGACTGTGAGAGGAACCACAGGAGAGTGCAAATAGTAAAATATGCTAAAATGTTGCCATCACTTTGTTACTTAGTTTGTGTTGCATTTGCATTTCAAGGCTTCAACCGATCCAAATTGCTGTTGTGCCAGGCAGAGTATTTGTATGTCCAGTACACTGGTTAAACTGTATTGCAGACTATGCCCTGCCTCAGGGAGAACAGAAATGCCATGGGAGCACAAAGGCAAAAGTTCACTTGAATATGATTTTCTGATAGTTGCCTAATCTTGTATTGGACTAGGTCAAAATGTGTCTTAAAAATGATCCAGAATGAGGAGAGGAAGGAAGGCATGTAGATTAGCACAGAGCCTTAAGGAAAAAAGGGCTTGATGGGCTTGACTGGGGTATGATGGACAAGGTTTTAAGAAGGGTTTAAACTAGGTTAAAATTCTCTTTTACACATGTATGTGATAGAAACATCTAATGTCTATAATTCTTTGTTACTTCAACATTCATTTTTTAAAACTACACAGTTACTATAGGCAATCCCTTAAGCATAGCATATATATCTGATGATCAGGCTAGTATGCTAGTGCTTGGTGCTAGAATTCATCTGTTTTTTGGAGAGCTTTCTCTGTGCTTACATTGTTTAAAATTCAGATTGCCAAAGGACAAATGCAATTACAGGCTAGTGTGAATTCTCCTCTGTTTAATTTCCTCCAAATCAGAAAGCTTTAAAGTTAGTATCTACTGCATACCTTGAAAACATGAATGATGTCTTTTTAGGGAGGAGTGGTAAAATGCTGTCTCCGTTTCCCAGGAGAAAGCATTGAGTATCTGTGACCTCTCTGTAGTGAAAAAAAGGCATCTTCTTATAGGTAGAAGTAGAACTTCCGAATTCTGTTCTTGTAGGCTATTGCTTGCATCCTTGTAAGACTATATTTGAAAAAAACAACAAACAAAACAACTTTTGAGAAGAGCCCTTTGCTCTGTCTTGCCATTTTTTTCAGGCCAAATCATAGTGCATTTTGCATGCTTTCTGGTAAAAGATTGCAAATATTTAAGTACTTGAATTCATAAATAATTATAATCTTTCTCTTTGTAGCTCAGGCCAGTCAAATCCAACCTTTTATCTTCAGAAGGATGGGAAGGCTTACGTGCTCAGGAAGAAGCCCCATGGCCCTCTTTTACCTAGAGCTCACAAGGTAAATAACGTTCTTTAGCAAGTTCTGAGCACTTTGTGTTGCAGGTGGTTAAGTCCTATACATGATGGTGCTGCACTTTGTTGAATGTGTCTAGAAATGCAGTGAATTGCAGGATCATTTCCAGTTTTCTGTGCTATACTTATAATTAAACATTTAAGAGGATACATTGTCATTCATTATACCCATTTATGTTTGGGAGCTTTTCATTGAAACTAAATTCTGTGTCTTCTTCAGGTTGATAGAGAATACCGTGTGCAGAAAGCCTTATTTTCAGCTGGATTTCCAGTGCCTGAGCCCCTGTTATATTGCAGTGATGTTTCTATCATTGGAACAGAATTTTATGTGATGCAGCACGTGCAGGTTGGTCTCCTGAGAGATTTTCTTTCTTCCCCCTTCTACAAAGCTGGTTTAAAATGGTTAAAAACCTTTCCATTGGAGTTACTAAGCCTTGTGATATAAACATAAATAATCCTCTAATATTTTGAAGAAATGTTAGCTATCGGAGGTTCTCACTGATTTCAGTTTCTCCAGGACTTGTAACCCACTTTGTTGAAGTGTTAAGCTCAGTATTTAACCTTTTTTTCTCATTTGGGCTCTCAGAAGGATGTCTTGAAATGAGTCATTATTGATTCCGTGGAAAGTACACACATAAATCAGAGGGAGAAAAGTTGGGTTAAACTGGATCCGTGGACATCCTGGGACCTGTTAAGTATTGAGGATAGAAATCTACATATAGTCACCTTTCCTGGAAAACTAAATAGGATTCCAGCTCAAGCACTGCTTTCAGAAGGAACACAGCTTAGCTCTGTCTGTGGTCCATCGCTCTAGGAGAGCTGTAGCTGAGATTATGCTGTTTCTGTTAGATTTTGGTGATGCTGAGTATAAGTTTGCTATATCATACTGTGTTTGGTTTTGATTAATTAAATTATTCTGTGTCTGTGCTACTTTATTTTATTTTTTCTCTTCAGTCACTCTTGCTTTACATTGTTATAATGCTTTCACAGAATTACAGAATCTTAGGGGTTGGAAGGGACCTCGAAAGATCATCTAGTCCAACCCCCCTACCAGAGCATGATCACCCAGAACACATCACACAGGAACATGTCCAGGCAGGTTTTGAATGTCTCCAGTGAAGGAGACTCCACAATCTTTCTGGGCAGCCTGTTCCAGTGCTCTGTCACTCTCACAGGAAAGAAGTTTTTTCTGATGTTTACGTGGAACCTCCTATGTTCCAATTTGCACCCATTGTGCCTTGTCCTATCACTGGACATCACTGGAAAAAGCCTGGTTCTGTCAACCTGACACTCCCCCTTAACATATTTGTAAACTTTGATGAGGTGGCCTCTCAGTCTTCTCCAAGCTAAAAAGCCCCAGCTCCCTCAGCCTTTCCTCATAAAGGAGATGATCCACTCCCTTAATCATCTTTGTGGCTCTGTGCTGGACTCTTTCAAGCAGTTCCCTGTCCTTGAACTGAGGGGCCCAGAACTGGACACAATACTCCAGAGGCAGCCCCACCAATGCAGAATAGAGGGGGAGGAGAACCTCTCTTGACCGACTAACCACACCCTTTCTAATGCACCCCAGGATGCCATTGGCCTTCCTAGCCACAAGGGCACATTGCTGGCTCATGGTCATCCTTCTGTCTACCAGGATCCCCAGGTCCCTTTCTCCTACACTGCTCTCCAGCAGGTCAGCCCCCAACCTGCACTGGTACATGGGGTTGTTCTTCCCCAGATGCAAGACTCTACACTTTCCCTTGTTGAATTTCATCAAGTTTCTCCCCACCCAATGCTCCAGCTTAAAGTCTTGCTGAATGGCAGCACAGCCTTCTCGTGCGTCAGCCACTCCTCCCAGTTTAGTGTCATCAGCAAACTTGCTGAGGGCACACTCTGTTCCCTCATCCAGGTTGTTGATGAAAATAGACTGAAGAACTTAGAAGAGTGTTTTGGTTTTTTTTTCTAATCTGTTACTGGCAGGGGCAGCATTAAAAGGTGAGAATGGGAAAACACACACATCTTCTAAACATATTAAACTGCTTTTAAGGATAATGCAAGATAATTTCTTTGGATTGTTTGCCTCTTTGTATGTACAACCCACCCACTCTCCTCCTCTCTCCACCTCCCTCTCCTTCCCCCCCCCCCCCCCCCC
>NW_009952263.1:88342-105189 GCF_000747805.2 Chaetura pelagica
TTTTTTTTTTTTCCTGGTACATTCAGGCTTGAGGATATGTGGATTGAGTGCTCTAATTCAAACTTTAATTTACTGAGTATAGCTGTTATTTTAGTTGCCTTCCAATAGATACCCTGCATACTACTGACCTGAGATTACTGTGAATCCCTTAATGTCTTGCACGAGGAATAAAATAAATGAGGAAGGAGTTTACGGTTGCATAGGGAGTGTTGGTTCACTGTGTCTTTTTTTGCTCTTGAAATGTATAGCTTTAATACTCTTCATCTGATGTGTACATCCCACCAAATGTCTGATTTATGATGTTTCTAGGGTCGCATCTTCCGAGACCTCTCACTACCTGAAGTGGGCCCAGCAGAGCGTTCTGCTTTGTATATTGCAATGATAGAAACTTTGGCCCTGTTGCACTCCTTTGATTTACAGTCATTGGGTCTCCAAGGGTATGGTAGAGGACCAGGATACTGCAGAAGACAGGTACAGCTCTTCAAAAAGTTCTCTTGTTTTGTCAGGTCTCTGAGGATTTATTTGCAAGCTAAGTTGTTAATTATTAATGACATGTAAAAATAACCATCATATTTTAACAATTAAATGCCTTCACTTAGTCCAATTATTTGTGCACAGTATGGAGTTACTACTACATTCAGATCAAACCTGTAGTGCTATGCTCATGGAATGGTATTAATTTGCTTTTGAAATAATACTAGATTTAGACTATGTAAATAGGATTGAAGTAGAAAATAGAGGTAGTCTTCACTGCATGTTTTGACCTCACGGCTCACATCTGCAAATGCAAAGGTATTTGAGTCCACTGAATTTATGGTAATAGTCTGAGTTCAGAAGCATGTGCTTCAGAATTTTGTGCTCTTGAGAAACTTGTGAATCAGTTGGAAAATCTGTTGAAGTGTTTGCATTTCTTTAGGTATCAACTTGGAAAAAGCAGTATGATGCAGCTGCTCATACCAATATTCCTGCCATGCATGAGCTGGCTGAATGGTTAGCAAACAACTTGCCACCTGATGATAATGAAGAAAGCCTGATTCATGGAGACTTTAGAATAGATAATATCATCTTCCATCCAACAGAGGTATTTAAAACATATTTGTACATGTTTACAAGTTTTTGGTCTTCCATCTGTTTGTACTCCTACAAAGTCATGAGACATACAGGTGCTTTAGTGCAGGATACATCTTTGAAAGGAATGATAGAGAACTTAACTATTCTCTGTACTCTATATATGGTGTTTAGGTACCTAATACAGTCCTAGTTTTCATGCTAGTTAGTAGCTCATGCTAGCTAGTTACTCTATTTATTCTTTATTCTAGTCCTTACTTCAAAGTCCAGGAACAAAACATTGTAGATGCATTAATCCTATTTAGTGCAACGTAAGGACATACTGAAGGTTCACTACATTAAACTACGTAAGCATCTGACCCAAAGCCTGTTGAAATCTGTGGTATGGTGGTTAACAATGGTGGCATTTGAAACAGGATCTGAATGTGTGATATGTGATCCTAGTGGAAGCAAAGAGAAATCTGCCAAAGCTGCTTAGTTATTGAGCACACGTAGGCCACAGAGACCCTGAAAATTCCTCATTCATCTTTAGGGAAAAGGAAGATACTTTTTTTAGTTTGTGGAAATAAATGTGTTATCTGTCTGTTGACAAAACTGCATTTTCATTATTTCTTTCCATGCTATTTGCTGTGTTGTGACCAGAAGGTATGCTTGGGATTTGTGACCAAGACTCCAATGCCTGCTTCAGGCAGTCTTAAGACTCTCCCAGCTGTTCCTGATGTAGTTGATAGAATTGACCAAAATGCAGATAGGTCTTTTTAAATAGAGCTGTAGAAATTGTTCCTGCATATGCAGGAATGACCATGTAGGAAAATCTTTTGCACATAGTTCAAGTAGCCATGGATCATGGGTAGGAGTCATTCAGGATAACAAGCCAGCTGGATTATAATAGTTCACCAGAATCACAGTTTGGGGAGTCTCAGACCATCCACCTGATGACACCATTGCAAGGGATCTTGCAGCAGAGGCTCATGTCACTGTCTGGGCAGTCATTGACTGTCCTGATCAAGAAATTCAGTTCCTGAAATAAGTGTTAATTGATGCAAAATATTGTGATAAGTTATCTTTTTTAATTCATGCTCTGTCCATGAGTATCTGTGTAACTGGACTGGAAACAAAAAAAACCCAAAATCCAGCTGTCAATCCTGCTGTCCTTTAGGATATTTTATTTCAATCAATTTTTGACTAGAAGAGTTTAGAAGTCTCTTACAGGAAGAATGCTACTAAAAATGTAGAACTTAAAACAGATGTTCATTGGAAAAATGCTTTGGTTTTTGCCGCTACGTGACTGTTAATTTTCTGCAGATCCTTACATAGGGCTAAAAGGAACTTGTTTTGCTGTAGACACGTACATTGCATATTTTTATTTTTAGTCACATAGTAAACAAACAAAAGCTGTTGGATATTAAGTGGGTTGTTCATTTGTGGATGGGGAGAACTTTATCTTCTAGCATTCATTGAGGTTTTTATTTTTATTTAAGGCTCGTGTTTTGGCAGTGCTGGACTGGGAACTTTCAACTGCTGGTCATCCTTTAGCAGACCTAGCATATACCACTCTTTGCTACTTCTGGCCTTCGTCTGTAAAGGTCTTAGGGCAAGGAGGTGTCTTCGGTTTCAAAGACAGCATAGGTATGAAACCGTAAAATTTTGGTTGAAATTATTTCTAAGGTTGATTTCTATTTGATATGTTACCTTTCTAAACAAGAATAAAAAGTTAAATTAATAAGCATGTATTTTTACACTTGAAAAGAACTTTTCCATAGTTTTCTTCATTGTAGGAAACATGTTGATAATGAGGTTTAAGATAGTTCTGTTTTAACAAGCTGTGTCTTAGCCACAATATGCTACTTCTGTAAAAGTTTATTTTGAACATTTCTTAGAGGTAATGGAAGAAAACTGAATTGTAGATGTAAATTTATCCCTTTCTAAAACCAAACAAACAGACAAAAAAACCCCACACCTCGCCCCTGGTGGTGAAATTAGTTTCCTTATTGGAGTGGAGGCAAGGGACAGTAGGAAGTGTTACACTTATCTGGAATTCTGACAATTCCAATTTCCTTTTGTCTCTCTGTATCATACTGAAATGATGAGAAATGTTAAGTCACAGCTTTTACTATGTAACTGGGATAGCTCAGAAAACTGAAAAGCTGATCAAATGTTTGAAGAGTAAGGTGGGGAAAAAAAATAGAAAACGTTGAGTATTCTAAAATATTATGTTGCTTTTTTTGAAGAAACTCCTTCATTTGAAGAACTGGTTTCCCTTTACTGCCGCTGCCGGGGTATTAGCACTACTTTATCCAACTTGAACTTTTTTCTGGCTTTGTCATGTTTTAAAATGGCAGCAATAGCCCAGGTATGACACTCACATTTGCTGAAATGTCACATATTTTTATCATGAGTATTTTTATCTGGTAATACTGGTTCAGAACATGAGTAGTATTTTAAAATAGCTAGAACCATTGTATTTCAGTTTGTTCTTTTAGAGGCATTATCTTAGGTGCTTATGACTGATAGCTCTCTAGCATAGAATTCTTGCTACATAAAGTAAATTACATTAGAAGTAATTAATTTATTAAGAAAGTAGGCTAAAAATAAAGAAAATGAGAACGTGTAGATTTTTCTTATTGATGTTCCAGTATACAGGCAATTTTGTCATTACCTTTTTTGCACTCTGGCTAATTTAAATTTAAAGAAACAAGTATCTTCCTGAGTTTCTGCAGCTCTCATGGAAGTAGAGAGCAGGATACATAGTAAGATCCTGGTGGTGCCAAGCACAGATGAAAAAGAATGTGTTGTGAACTCAGTTTATTATCAGCATAGGGGGCCAATCTTGAGAGAAAATAAGTTTCCTTGATTCATTATTAACAGAATTAACTGTTTAATAAGATATTAAGCCATTGCAAGGCATAAATATGTTTTAATGAGTTGCAGCATGAGCTCAGCATACCTAATGTGGGATGAACTACCTAGTATTAGTTTAGTGTAAGAGTGTGGATGTGGGTAGTTAATTTCATTATGAATAATCATATGTGTGTACTGTTGTTGGTTGGCTTAAGGGACAGGCTGGGGGACAGGCTTAAAGGACAGACACAGCATCTGCTTTCAGTATCATGTGCAGGCATTCCTTTTTTGTCTTTCTTTACTTTTTTTTTTTTTTGTAATTTACCTTTAGTTTGGTTTAGCTGGGGTATGGTTTGTTTTTTCTTCTCTTGTGCACCAACCATCTCCATTATATCAGATACAGACTAAACCAAACATACCCCAGTAATACCTTCTGGGTGCTATTCTTTTAAGAATATGTGCATTTAAGTTTTAGTTTCATAGTAGAAGAAATCACTGATCTATTAAAGAGGCAATTTTGAGGGCATAATAATATCACATATGCCTTTCTTTTCATTTTAGGGTGTATATGCTAGATATCTCATTGGAAATGCTTCTGCAGAGAGTAGTCATGAATTTGCTGGGATTGTGAAGCCTTTGGCAGAGAGAGGGTTAGAGCTCTCAAAAAGGTAAGAGTGGTCTAAACTACTCGTTAAAGGCAAGGCAAAGCTTTTACAATGGCTTAACTTATTTAAATACCTGTGTAAGGCAACTTATATTATTATGAGGGGAAAATCTGGTCTTACTTGTTATTGCATTGAATCTTCTTCTCTAGGTCATCTTTCAGCAGCACACATCACAGTGATTCTGCAGAGCTGTTCTGTCAAAGTAGGAAAGGCCAAGAAACTTTGCTGAAGGTCAAGCAGTTCATGAAACAGCACATATATCCAGCTGAGAAGGTAAAAGCTTTTAGTAAACCTACTTAAAAATTAATATTTTGTGGCTAAAGTTTATAAAGATGTGAAACTATGTCTAGAAGTAATTTCTTCCTTTTTTTTTTTTTTTTTTTTGAAACAGCTTTATTTTCATCCAGTTATGTTTGTGGCATTGAAAAATATTAACAGAAATCATTGCATTCTGCATTAGTTTTTTTACAGAATGAAAATGTTGTATGCCTCTTTAAGAAAAGCTAAGAGTTCCTTTTTAAAATTTTTGAAGTTTAAGAGCTGCTCTTTTTTAAAAAAAAAGTCACTTTTAATAATTATTTGCCACAATTTGTGCAACCTGGTCCAGTGGAAGGTGTCCCTGCCTATGGCAGGGGGGGTTCAACTAGATCATCTTTACGGTCCCTTCCAACCCAAACCATTCAATGATTTTCTGTTTCTAAATACTTTTAGCACTAACACAAACCTAGAACTCTAACATACTAAATGGAAAGATGCTGAGTTTAAAAGTGGAAGCTCCTGGTTTTAACCAGCATATAAAGGTTAATGTTTCTGTTTCTTGACTTATTTTTTAAGATGTGACTTCTGTGATAATAAATGTGATTCTCTAATGTATTGATGTAGCCTCATTTCTGAATATATCCAATAACAGTAAAAGTTTGAAATAAAATGATAAAATATCCATACAAGTCTCTAATTAGTGGAAGGGAAAATGAGATTAAGCATTTTACTGCTTAGCTTAGCCTAGGGGGGTAGAAATTTTCCACTTAAAAAGTTGGTTCAGCTTTTAGCCTCATGGAAGCACAGCTGACTTTTGTTGCAGAATTGGGTTTTTTGTTTGTTGGGGTTTTTTTCTCTTTTTTGGCAGTCAGGCAGACATGCACATAACATTGATCTAAAAGATTTATGAATGCATCTGCTTGTCACAAGGAGTGGCTGAGAGCAGAAGCTCCTCATATGCAAAATTTCTTAACACTCTATCTGTAACTAGTTTGGGATTTTCCAAGGAAGCCTTGCAATAATTAAAGTTCTTGCTTTGAAGACAAACTAACCACACCTGGCCTTGCAGATTTCGCAAATTATTAGTGTTGTGCTTCTCAGTGATTTCTGGTAACAGGGATTGTGAATTGGGACTTGTAAGTTCTACTTTGGAATTTGTCTTATTATGTGATTTTCAGAAGAGGCCGCTATGTTACTTTGTTCTAAAACTATTTCTGGGCCAGCTTTGAAGTGCTGTGCCTCACTAAACATGCATGCCAAATACTAGGATTACAGAATACACAGTTTGATTTAGCTCTAATATCTGGTGCTTGGAATGACTGCTTCTATAATCTGTTAATGAATTATTTTGACTGGAAAAGAAACTCTATTCTTTGTGGTTTTTTCCTCAGTTAAAAAACACCTTACTATCTTTTAAGTCTGACCGTTGTGATGGGAAACCTGAATCATAAGCATCAGTACATCAGGCTTTCACTTGTTTTGCTTTTGGGTTCATGGCTCTTGTGTGCACTGTTGGTAACAGTTGCTTACATGATCAGAAACCACTGGCCTATGGTCATCACTGGATACTTTAAAACACCTCAAATAATTTCCTCTTATGCAATAAAGTACTGATTTGGGTCTTTTCCATGATGCATTTAAAGTCTTACAGAATTAATAGATTGCAGTTTGATTTTCAATTATATTTTAAAGTGCAACCAACAATGTAATAAAAACTTGTATTGAATATTTTTGTATGGGTTTCTTAGGGAGGAAAAGACACCATATTGTCACTTGTCTGCTACACGTTTCAATTTAAACAGCATCTTTTAAATTGTTTTTCTAAGGAAATAGTTAAATACTATGCTGGACAAGGAAATACTGAGGAAAAATGGAATAAACCACCTCTGCTTGAGAGACTGAAGGTATGAGATAATAAATATTTTTGAGCTCTTTAGAGAAGAAAGAAACAGGCACTGACACAGAGTGTAAGAATATTCGGTGTATCCTGCTGGAGAAGGTACTCTGCATGGAAAGAAACAGTGTGAGGAAAAATGAAAGGAAAGGAAGAAGGAGGTGTGCAAAAGGAGGTGAGAGATGTGAGTGAGAGAGGAGAAAAGCAAAAGTGAGTTCTGTGAGGGATATGTCTGAACTTTAAGACAAAGAATGTACCTATTGAAAATAGCTGCTGAAAAATGTCATCAGATATATTGGACAGTATGTTAAGCTGAAAGGAAGCAATTGGACAGCAAGCCAGAATTTAAGCGTTGGTTGTTTCTTTAAAAGTTTTCTTGCTAATGTTTTTTCTCTATTGATTCTTTCAATAGGAAATGGCCAAAGCAGAAGGTCTGTGGAACCTTTTTCTCCCAGACGTCAGTGGTCTCAGCCAGCTTGACTATGCGCTAATAGCTGAGGAGACAGGGAAATGCCTCTTTGCTCCAGAGGTTTTCAACTGTCATGCACCAGGTTAGCAGCCCTGTCCTGTGACTACAATGTCGAGAGCATCATAAAGTTGGGCATCATATCTTAAGAGTTGTGTGTTTCAAGAAGTAAACATGACTGCTGATGTCTTTCAGACACTGGAAATATGGAGGTCCTACACATGTATGGGACTGAAGAGCAAAAGAAAGAGTGGCTGGAGCCTCTCCTGGAAGGAAAGATTAGTTCTTGCTTCTGCATGACAGGTAAATTTTTCTCCAAAAGAAAGTTAGAGACAACTGGTAGAAATTTCATGTGGCATGTGCACAAAAGACAAATTTACAAGTTTTCGTGTGTTAATGAATTAATGCAGAAACTTCCACTGTGAGTGTGTTTGAATGTGAAATCATGTATGAGGTATGGGTACAAAGTGAAGCATCCTCGATGCCCTTCCCTGATAGCTACCATTTTTCATGGTTGCAATAATTAGCATTTCCTTTCCATACCTTTTCAATTTATTTTTAGTACTGGTAAAATACATTTTATTATACCAACCAGATTTACAATAGAACTTATCTTTTTTTTTTTACTGTGCTATGGGGCTTTCTAGAAACATATATGTAGGTACAAGTATGATTATTGTGATTAAAGTTGTGTAGTTTTGCAGTATTGGGTACGTAGAGGTTTTAAGACATGACGTGAAGATTACTTGCAAAACATATGATGCACTTGCTTTATGTTTGCTGCTCAACTCTATACTGATTTTTGCTCTTGAAAGCTTCTACCATCCAGCATCTGTGCAAGGCCTGGCTATTGGTTTAGGAAGGTAGCTTTTGAACATGTGATGTAAAAATCTTTATCTTCTTGGGTGTCGTGTAAGGGGTATGAGTCTGCAAGGTGGCTGAGATAGGCCCTGCTGAGGAGTCACAAGGTTCAGAAAGGGTCCTGTTGCTTTCTAAACTCCTCAGAGAAAAGTCTAGGTGTGGCTGGATCCAGTCCTAGTCCCACACTTACTCAGTTGTTTATGTCTGAAGGATTGTGTGTGTGCAGCCACTTATTAGAATCAAGGTTTGCCTTTCTCAGATTCCCACCAAGGACTTTCACTGAGACAGTTTTGCAAAGTTAAAATGGTAGGTAGTTTACTTATCAATGTTTGCTTGTTCCACAGTCCTGCCCAGGACTTCCAGATAGATAATTGAGTAAGGCAACAGATACAACAAGTTCAGAATCGTTGTTGATAAATACACTTACTGCCAACATTCAAGCTTGAGTTAGTGATTCATGATGATATCATCTGACAGAGTTGGAGATGCAAGTCTTATCAAAGAGGTGTCCCTGTTTGAGGGGGAAGACAGGATTCAGGCCCATCGACCCATACAGAGAGTTGGAGTTCTTTTCCTCTGAAAAAAAAGGATTCTAAAAACTAATTTTATACCTATTGATTAGGTTGGACTTGGTCATAAATTGTGTGCTGATTGGTTCTTAGCAGGCTAATAATGCTTGTTAATTAAGAGAAGGGTGGGGAAAAACCCAGTGCTCACTACAGGTGAAGTGAATGGACCATTCCTTCCACTCCTGCTCCATGTCAGGTGTAAGATAAGTGCAATAAAATAGCCTGCACTCTTGTCCAAGGCTGAGTGTAAGATAAATGGCTTTCATTCCTCTGTAGGAGGTGAGCATACTGATTAGCTTTCATTCTTATTGTTGCAATCACTCTGAAATAATTAAGACATCTGTTTTCCCACACTGTGTCAACAAGTTTAGAGAACTCAGTCTTGCAGAGCTGGACCCTTATTTTGTAAATTCTGTTTCACCATGTTCACCAACAGGAAAGAGATGGTTGTGCTTTTAAGATGTCCTATAAAAGAAGATAAGAGTGAAAGGAGTGAAGAGGAATCTTTCCTGTTGCAAACCGTAATTGTTGACATTTTGCTGGCAACTGCTTAGTGTAACTGATTTCATAAACCATAGCAAAAGTAGTGTAAATCTCTCAATTTTGACTTGAGGAAAGTCCAAGGGAGAAAAGACTGGGGAGAGATATGACTGTTATCTATAGGTATGTTGGAAAGGGGAAGGATTTAAAAACGTTAGGGAAGGAAGGAGGCTGTTGACTATAAAAAAAGAGTAGTCTGAGCCCAAGAAGGGGTAAACTGGCTGTGAAGAAAACAGAAAGCCTTTGATCACCAGCAGAGCAAGGTTCTGAAAACAGCTTTTCTGCTGGGAGCAAAACAGTGTTACTATCAATATAGTCTTTCTAGTTCCCTATGTTTGTGGTTGTAGTACTATCTGTGTACTTAATCCAGTGGTTGTTTAGTTGTTTTTTGCTTTAATGCAGAACCTGATGTCGCTTCGAGCGATGCCACCAACATGCAATGCAGCATCGAGCGAGATGGAAACAGTTACGTGATCAATGGCAAGAAGTGGTGGAGCAGTGGTAAGTATGGAAACCCTGAATAAAACGTTACCTCTTTCTGTCAGGTAACTTCCATGTTTATTGCTGTAGCCTTTAAACCTTTTTTTTTTTTTTTTTTTTTGTGAAGCTCTATACGGCAGTTTGCATGTGAGGTTTGAGTATGCTGTGTTTGTGAAGACAAATCATAAATCACATGTGCAAGGAGTCTGTTGCTTCATGGAAGAACTGGAGTTTCTTACTGTGGCCTGCATGGGTGCTTTGCACATCTACAATAAATCCAGCATGACTTAAACATGTTAGATTTATAGCCTGTGTGTGTAGACTGTCAGGGACCTCTGACCGCTTCACGCCCTAATATTTCTCAAAACACTAGGCAGAAATTCTCCTAAGCTTTTGTCATCCAAGCAGAGAGCAGAAGCTTGTGTTTTGTTTATGCTACTGTTGTTTCTTGTCTGTCATTTTAGAGCTATTTCTTCCAGTCCATAATTGTGTAACTGGGAACAGTGTCCAAAAGTGAGAGATTATTCTTGGCTTTCATAAGCTGTGGATCAGGCATTTTGTCAGAGCCATGGAATGTTTGAAGGCAGGGACAGTATTCTGTGATCCTACTTGTTTAATGTTGAAAGGTAATATGTCAATATATTTTAAATGCTTCCACAGAGTGATGGAAAACTGCTGTTTTCCTGGAATCCTCTCCAGCACTGTGGCAGGGACAGCTCTCGTACCTCTTATGTGAAAAGTGTAAATCCCACCAACCATCAGCTCCAAATGGAATCAGAACCTCTCTCATTCATCAAACAAGGCCTCTAGACTTTGCTGGTTGATAAATGCCTAGGGTGAGAGATATCAATGCCTACTAAAAGAAAACAAGCATAAGATATGAATGACAGCCAGTACACATTTTATATTATTTTATTTTATTGTATCTCCATATATTTTAGCAGATACTGTTATTGCAGTGTTTGATTAATTTTACACATCCTGACTAGAAGTTCCAGGCCCTGTATCTGAAGATTAGCTTAACTTTTACTTACATTTCTGCTAATGCTTTGTCTATACTATTTTGGCATTTACACTTGACATGACATTTACAGAGATCTGGAGTGTGCCTTCCATAAAGCACTGGGCTTATTGAGGTTGGGCATAAAAGGAGAGGTGAAAGGTCATTTTTTGTAGATACAGAGGAGTTACTGTATTTTGTGGGGTGTGTTGTACACATATGTGGAAATATATAGGGAATAGCTTTCTACCCCCCCTTGTCTGTCTCAGTTCTCTGCCATTAACTGATGCCTCCTTTCAAGCTGCAAGGTTATCTATGGAATGCTAGCTGAGGAAAAAAATGGAACTGACTTCAGAAGCAAATGTTCTAACATTTTACTAAATAGTTGTAGAAAAAAAAGAAGAAAATGTTCTTAACTTTCGGTACAAAAGTTCCTGTACTACTGGTTTATTGCTGATGGATTTTTTTCTGCTTTTGTTTTATATTTAGACATACTCAGGTTGTTCATTACACAGCTATTTAATTGCCTAGTACTGTGATCTTTTCAAATTTAAATCTGGGGGATTTTTAGGTGTTTGGGTCCTGTTGTGGGTTTTTTTGTTCAGCTTTTATTTGTTTGAATGGTTTTTGATTGTTTGTTTGTTTGTTTGTTTTAGTTTTTTTAGTAAATACCTCTAGTTATTTCTATGGATGTCAGTATTCAGTTCTTGCCTGATGCTTAATTTTGCTCAGCTTGTTCCACTTTGAATTGCACTGTAGTGTCTTGGCTAGTCTGCAGATTCAGAAATTAATGTGAAAGCTGACTTGCAGAGAAACAGCTGCTGAAACAATACGCCCAGAATTGGTAGATAATATCCATTGGTTATATGAGATAATGAAAGTAATAGAGGGCCTATATAGTGAAACTAGTTGTATCTTCAGTATGTTCTTCAAAATTCATAGAAATTTCTTCAGGTCTTCTGTTCTGTTGTTGTTTTCTCCAGTGTCCATAATTTTTTGCAATTTTCACAATATGCATTTTAAAAGATGCACCCAGAAAGGCGTAGAGAAGAGGGTTCAGGCAGGTGTGAAACAAAGCTATGCTCTTGGTGACCTGGAGTGCAATGTCTAAGGTTTTGCTTACATCACAGTCAGTGATCAACATGTAGATGATATCTATGGCTCGCCAGAGCTTGACGATGTTGTAAGGTAGCTGGGTAATAATGAAAGTAGCCACTACTGCCAGCAGAACGAGAAAGGGTCTAGATTTTTTAGCATTTGCAGATCTGAAGATTGCTCGAGCAGTGGCTGAGTAGCATACCAGCATGACTAGGAAAGGAAGCACAAATTCCAGGATAATTTCCAGGATTTGAATGGTTGCTTTCAAGACTGTTTCTATGTTCATTGGAAGTACAGGAAGGCACTGATTCCTGTCATTGTGTTTCCTGACTTGATTAAATATCAGTTCAGGGATGCTGAGGAAAATGGCAGCCAGCCAGACGCAGGTGCAGGTAACACTGCAGTGTTTCCCAACTCTTCTGTGACCCTGGGATTCAGAAGTGGCCCTGTATCTATCCACACTGATACAGGCCAGGAACAGCATGCTAGAGCTGAAATTCATGGTGTACAGGGAAGAAGTGAGCTTGCACATAAAGTTTCCTAGTTCCCATCCCTGCACTGCATTTGCAGCCCAAAAAGGGAGTGTAAAGAGCAAGAGCAAATCAGCAATGGCTAGATGCATGATGTACACATCCGTCTTGGTCTTTGGTTTCTTGCAATAGGAATAAATTGCCACCACTAATGAATTTCCAGCCACTCCAACAGTGAAAGCCAATGTATAAAACACAGGGAGGAATAATTTACTGAAATTTCTTACATCACTTTTTTCACAGAGAAGCTCATAAGTACTGTAATCTAAAATGGAGTCAGGATCGTGCTCCTCATCGTCAATCCAGTCATCAGTGGAATTATTCATATCCCAGTCCATGGCAAAGCTACAAGACACATAAAAAGAGGGGAGAAGGGAAGACAAAAAGAGTAATACTGGGTTTAAGTTTTTAATATCTGTTGGAACCTAAAACCCTTGCTCAGGGTTGCTTATACATCTCATGTTTGAAGTAGTTGGATATTGAGAATACTTTTGTAAATAATCAAAGCAGAGCTGAACACTGATGGAAGCAGAATAAACAGCCTCAAATTCTCACATGAAATGGGGTAACTAACTACATCCATGTATGCAATGCAAAGTAAAATCGACTTAGTTGAAGTACTTTCCTTAACCTTAGCATTTGAGATGGCAAGTTGCTTGGAGTGCACCTCACTGTTTTCCAACTTTCAGTTCAGGAGCCATCACTGCTTAAACTGCCCTGACTCCATTATGCTCTACTGTATTTCATTGCAAAATGAATTTGTCTGTACCTTTATAGGGTTGAGATTGCACCCTCCTCTCTACAGCCTCTACAAAACAAAAGAATATCAGAACACCAGAATAGAATTTGTAGAAGAATATTGCAAATACTGGTTTTATAGAGTGGATAAGGAATATTAACAGGTTAAAGCTTAGGGGTAAGCACTAGTATTCCACTATCAGAAATTCTGGGAAATTTGGGATATGACTGTAATATAGGGAGAATGTGCTTTTTTGTTTCTCAGGCACACATATGCATGCCTGTTAAACAAAACAGGGCAGGGGAGACTCAGCAATGCTGAGCAGCACCAGAATAGGCTGAGGTCTCTGTCCAGGGAGCAGTGCACACATGGAATTTCTTAGGGAATCAAATTACTGCACGAACACTGCATTTTACAGCTGGAGACTTCTCAGGATGTTATGACAGAAAAGAATCTTGCCACATGCAAAACTACCCACAAATACCCAAACAGCTCAGAATCTCTGATGTTTTCTCCCAGTACTGTCTCATGACAGATTTGCTCCATAAACACTAAGGCTGTATTTTCACTGCCTGCTTAGGGCTGGAGCTTGAGTGTTCCTATCTTCAGACTGTCTTAAGCAGGCTGTGTCCTATGGTATTTTCCTGTAATTGTGTTAATTGATTATTTTGCTGAAATTCTTTCTATTGTAAGCTACAGTCCCTCCAGTGCCTTGTTTTATTGAAATAAATGGGATCAAGATTTCTTAACAGCAGTAGAAAATTTAGCTGAGAATGAAAAAAAAAACATCCTCCTTTTTCAGCGTCTGCACTGTGTCAGAATTTGAGGCCAATTTACGGAAAGCAGATTCTTATCTGATATTCTGACCCAGAGCTTTTTAAAGCTTGGCTTTTGCAAGCTTGAAAAAACCTCCACATACCATTTCTGGTTTTTAGACAAGGGTTTAAATGAGGGTTGCCAAATGTTTATTATAAACAGTATCTCTTAAATTTTTTTTAATTCATTCTGTCTAGCAGGGAATATAAGTTACTGGTTGATCTCATATTCAGCAATGCAGGCAAGTTAAATAGAAATAAATTAATAGTTTTGATTTTTTCTTGTTTTTTTTTTTTTTTTTTCAGTGAATCTGCTATCTAAATCTTAGTAAAAATGTGTTAGTTAAATATTAACTAATTGGTTTGGCTTAATCCTTAATAACTTTGTTGGATTATTTTGTTAACATTTCAAAACACTTCCTGCTAAACTTTAAACAAGGACTACTCTTATTTTAAGTTTTGTAATATGACATTTACTGTTACCTAAATGAGAATGGAAAAATACAGTCATTCTATTTATTACTTCAGCAAGGGATGACTATTTCTATGCCGAACAAGCTGTGTTAGCAAAATTTTTCAGCAGGGATAGTCTGTTGCAACTTTATAGTACTTTGAGGAGAGATTCAGGCATCAGCAGCAAGTGTTTTGGGTTTTTGGTTTTGGCTGGGTTGTTGGTTTTTTTTTGTAGAAGAGAAACTACTTAGCCAGAAATAGAAGAAAATTAAGGTAAGCTGAAAAGATTTAGTTGTGGTCTGAAACACTTATTATAGAATCCATTTGGGAATGCTCAAACTGGATCACTGGCAAATGTGCTTGAAAGCAAACCAACAAACATTTCAGTGCAAACTTCAAGAAGTCTGTGTATCATAAAGTCACCGAGTGGTTTGGCTGTGAAAAGGAACACCCTGCGCTGGCTGATACACTTTTGGCTGACCCAAGTTCCTGACAGAAACAAAGTTATCAAAACTTCAACAGTTGGTATTTCTCCCTGAAAAAAGCACAGTTATGTTTCGGCTAACATTCCTATTCATATTTGTCGTTCCTGCTAACGTTGTTCCTCAGGTGCATGTGTACATGCCTGTTACATAAGGCAGAGCAGCCCCTCGGGCATCAGTTGCTGAACAGCGGTGGAACAGGCTTAGTTTAGTCTCCATCCCACGCAGCCACCTTATGCCCATGTGGAGTTTCTTACAGAATCAAACTGCTGTGGGTACACTGCATCTTACAGTTGCAGATGTCTCAAGGTATTATGCACAGAAAGGAATCTTATCACTGTCCACAAGTAAGCAAACAGTTCAGAACCTCAGCTGTTTTCTCAAGTGCTGTTTTGTAGAAGGTATATCAATAGATATATTAATAGACAGCATCGCGTGTTTTCTTGCAAAATTGTTCCAGCCTTCCATTTAGATACAAATTTAGTATGGGATTGTATGAATACATGTTGAATGAAGTTAATATCCCCAGTTTACACAGACAGATTTTTTTCTTTAATTAGTTAAGCAGTATTCTGTTCTACTGCAAAATCTAATTTTAAGTCTGAAAACAAGCATGTGCCTTAGTGAAATTATGTCTCTCTGTAAAGCCAATTTAACTGAAATCCTAGCTCTTCTCTATGTAAGTAACTATATCACATTTAATATACAGAACAGTAAATATTAAAACAAAACTAACCTTCTTTTGTCAGCAGACTAGTAGCAGGTAGAGCAGTTGAGATGTGCTTCAGTGAAATGATCTCAATTGGTCTGACATTGCATTCTGTCTTCAAGCACCACACCCACATCTGGAAGTCAGTTGCACTTTCATTTTGACTTGGCAGTTTTAAAAACAAATAAATAAAAATTCCACTTCCCTGGAAACTCTTCTTAAGTTGAACATATACATTTCCTACATTCCTCCTCCCTGTCACTGGAATGTGAGTGCTCTTTGGAAAGTCAAGAGTCTCATACTGTTTTACTGTATTGTTGGTTATTTTATTCCTGAAAGGCCAAATATTTTTATTTTTACACCATCAAAAGGCTTTTATCAAATCACACATTTGAAAGGTAGAAAGAAGAGAAAGAGGAGGAGGTCTGCCTGGGGCAGAGTTACCTGTAAGGTGTCACTATATTCTTTCCTCAGGGCATTATTGGGCTTTTGATGGCTGCCTGTGTAAGATTTTAGGGGATCCTTATGTCCCTATTTAAATAACTTCTTAGGAGATATGATAGAAACAAGTTTGCTTTTTGTGAGATGGGGGAAGTTGCTTTTTCAGTATGTGATAGTGGACAAAACCAGGAAGATGATAGGGAAAAAATGTGAAAGCAAGTGGTAAATTGTCAGCCAGAGCATAAGCAGATAGTCCTGCAGCCTGGGGAAAAGTTCTCAGGGGCTTGAATGTTACGAGTCAAACTTATAACCAAGTTAGTGTTTTATAATGCTTCTACAGAAACTGCAAGCCAGGCAGGTACTGCAAAGGAAAACTAAGATGCTATTCCATCAGGTTTCTTCCGCCTGCAGTGTGCTGTCTACATTATAAAGAGTCAAATCTTTTACAGGAAAGGGAAGATGGAGAAGTTCTGCAGTTTACATGCAGATTTTAATATTTCTGCACTGAGAATTGGACTTACCTGTGCTAAGAATTCCTAAATTGACTGGATCTTGCTTTAATTTCCATGATCTCTACAGCTTCAAATTGGTCGTTTGTGCAAGAGTACCCTGTGTAGTGTTGGGAGCTTCCCATGATCTTACAGAGCTTTTATTTTGTTTGAATTAACCTTTATCCTGTAGCAGTCTTGTGCATTTCAGTAAATGCAATACTGATGCCAAACAACAGAGATTTTGAGCAGACTAGAGGTCAGGTTTTACTTTTTGGCACACTGGCTAAATTGATGCACCTGCCACAGCTGGATTAGTCATCTCTCTGTGCTTCAACTATTTTGGATATGTGAAAGGAAGGGTTTTTTCAAAATGGGCAGCTAAGAGTGCATCACATGCTTCTAGCTTCATTTGCCTTCACAAAGAAAAATTGATGGGAGAGGAATTTG
>NW_009952263.1:105392-133716 GCF_000747805.2 Chaetura pelagica
GAAAGAGTGCTACAATATTTGTGCATATTTCTGCAAGGTTTTTACCTTGAGTTATCGCAGCACTTCACTGGTGTTCTTTACAGTGGCAGATAAGAAAGGCATTTGGGTAGCTTCCAGCACATCTGCTTCTTGCAAGTCATGTTGTTGATTAGAGGCCTGAGCCATATCTCTTCAAAATAAGTGAATTGCTCAGTTCTGAATGGGCTTTGTCTCAATATGGTCCCCATAAAAGATAGAACAGTTAGGGTAGACCTGAGTAAGTTCCCAGGGAAATATCTGTGTGTTGTCTGCAGAAAAGATGGTTGTTACCAGTGCCTAAGTGTGCCTGTGGGCAGGGCGTGGGGAGGCAGTTCATGTAAATCCTGTGCTGTTGATTACAGTGCTTCAGCTCCTTACAACTTTTCAGGGTGCAGGGAGGACAGAACCTTCCCGTCATGGTAGAGAAATAATACTGTTGTGTAATACAAGGATTTCAGTATGGCCCTACAGGCTCAAAAATAACTAATATTTCCTAAGAGGGAATGCAAAATGACAATGTAACTTGTTGAAGAAGCACTTGTGCCTGTGTAAAAGTGGGATGAAGGTCAGGAAAAAATATTCCTAAGTATTGTTGAGAGCAGCTGTCCTTACTGACACCATCTGAGACTGTGAGCTCTAGCTGGGAATGGGGAGCAGCCCCATTGGGAGGCAGGACTGCATAGCCCTTGCTGGTTAGCTGGAGAACCCCTGCATTGTCTCTGTCTTTACTGGTTGCAGCCAGTTTGCTCACAGCTACATTATAATCTTTACCAGACATGAGCCAGATACCCAGCAGTGTTATCTGGAGACGGTAAGGTGAAACTATGGAATACATTGTGCTAGAGGATAGAAATTGCTCTCTGTCCCCTCCCATTTTCTCCTTTAGAAGGATACAACAAACAATACCATGCTGCCATCCACCCTACTCTGCCCAGTTTCTTCTTGTAGGAGCATCCAGATCATGTGTTTATCAGTGCCTTTCAAGGAAGCTGCCAAGTCTGTAATTTCACCACAGACCCCTGATCTGTAGCAAAGGGGTAACCCACCTGGCTCACAAGTGTAGCATTCAACATGAGCAAGAGTCATAGGTATTCTGGGCATTCAAGTAGTAGATTATTCTGCTTTGGTCATCTTAGCCAAAAATTTGAAGACCAGACAGTGAAAGATAGATAACTAGTTTGCAAGAATTAAGTGCTATTGGCTTCTGAAACCAGGTTATATGTCAACTTCTTTAAGTAAAGGGTGTACTCTATGAGTCTGTGCCACATTTCATACTCTGCACCAGAAAGAACCTGTGTAAATTGATTGTGTGAAGGTTGGTAATCTTAAACATGTTATACCCCCAGACAGCAAAGATTAGGATCTTTGCCTATGTGAGTGCCATGAGGAGTCAAAAATTATAATGTATTAGTTAGACTTAACAATGTTTCCCACTGTAGCAGCATTGTGGTTTAAAAGTTTTGGACAGGCTGTGCAGTCATATATATGAAAAAGCTTGTTAAAAAGCTTATCAATATGGAAATATGCTGTAAAATTACCTTCTAAAATCTCTACTGTTTCTATTTGTTCAGTCGTGAGTTTATTACAAAACTATTTCTACCTCCTGCCAAAACGACAGGTTTTTCTGTCTCTCTCCCCCATCCTCCAGCAGCTGGTTTGAATTCTGTAAGTAATGTCCAAATGATATTTAGAAATTAATGGATTTATTCCATCCAGGCAGTCTGCATTACTTCCAAAGCACTGGAGTCTTTCAGAGTCTTACATTAAGACCGGAACTCCTTTCTGGAGTTTATGGGTCAAAGTTGCATAAAATTTGTTTTGTATTTTCAGAACTTCAGACTCCAAGGAGTGGAAAAGCCAGGAATCTGCTTTCCTTTGCTGTGCTCAGATGGGAAGAAGTACATCTGAAACTTGTGTCCCTTTTCCTACCCCTGTTTGTGTAGTGGCACTGCTCAGGTCGCTTCAGTCATCTTTGCTTCTGCACCTGTGAAACGGGTGTAATTGAACCTGTTTGTTTCCCCTCCTTGCACCTTCCTTGGCTGTCCTCTCCCTTCCTTTCCCTTAGACATTAGGAGGAAATTCTTCACTATGAGGGTGGTGAGACACTGGAACAGGTTGCCTAGGGAAGCTGTGGCTGCCCCATCCCTGGAAGTGTTTGAGGCCAGGTTGGATGGGACTTTGAGCAATCTGATCTAGTGGGAGATGTCCCAGCCCATGCAGGGGGTTAGATATAGATGGAGATCCCTTCCAACCCAAACCATTCTATGATTAGCTTTCCAGAAACTTGTACTAATGATTTATAGCATCTAAGCTGATATCTGGTTCTCAGTGACCTGCTCACTAAGTTAAATGTGAATGCTGCTTCTGATTATTTTTTCATACAACACGGTGAGACTTTCCTTTTTTTGAAGCATGCAAGTGACTTGAGGATTTGTTACAGAACAGTTTTTGTAGAGATTCCAGAAAGTCAAAATATCTTTTGTTGCAAACCTCACTTCAAGAGAGATGTAGTTTAGAAAATACCACTTGTGCAATTATTTACCTTCTGTGGAAAAGCAGAAGAGTCAAATAACCCTTCAGAATATAGCATGTGTCTTTTCAGGGTACAGCTCTTGGGCCACAAATATAAACCTACTTGGAAGTTAATGGCATATTGCAAAAGAGGAGAGTGAACAGCCAGCAGTCTGGCCCCCCAAACAGGTAGTGTTTAACAGGATGGAATAAATCTCTCTTCTGCTTCTTGGCCATCATGGTGGTGGTTCTTAGGAGGAAGTAACTCAGCTGAATGCCAGGTGATTGTATAGAGTAGACGAGAGGATCACAAACTTTGTGAGAACAGCTGCCAGAGAAGTTAAAAACTCATCTTTGTTTCTGACCTCAAAACTGGGTTGGTACAGATCAAATCTTGAGTTAAATCTCATTTTCATCTGCACTGAGATAGCGATAAAATATTCACTAATTGTTACATGTCAGGTATAATTCTGCTTCCTTTTCCCTAACTTTATTATTTCGGTGAGACTTGGAAAGGAATGAAACCATGTGTTGGTACTTTAAAAAAGGTAAGAAACCTTTTTTAAAGAAAACGATAGTGGGAATCAACAACAACCCCGTGCAACCGTACAGGCTTTGGGAAGATTGTCTGGAAAGCTGCCCAGCAGAAAAGGACCTGGGGGTATTGGTTGACAGCTGGTTAAACATGAGCCACCTGTGTGCCCAGGTGGCCAAGAAGCCAATGGCATCCTGGCCTGCATCAGGAATAGTGTGGTCAGCAGGACCAGGGAGGTGTTTCTGCCCCTGCACTGGTGAGACTGCACTTTGAGTATTGTGTTCTGTTTTGGACCTTTCTCTACAAGAACATTGAGATGCTGGAGCACATCCGGAGAAGAACAATGAAGCTGGTGCAGAGTCTAGAGCACAGGTCTTAGGAGGAGCAGCTGAGGGAACTGTGGTTTTTGCATCTGGAGAAGAGGAGGTTGAGGGGAGACCTTATTGCTCTCTACAGCTATCTGAAAAGACACTGTAGCAAAGTGGTTGTCGGTCTCTTCTGCCAAGTAACCAGCAATAGAATGAGAAGAAATGGCATCAAGTTGTGCCAGGGAAGGCTTAGACTAGACATTAGGAAAAATTTCTTCACTGAAAAGGTTGGAACAGGCTGCCCAGAGAAGTGGTAGAGTCACTATCCCTGGAGGTATTTAAAAGATGTGTAGATGTAGTGCTTGGGGATGTGGTGTAGTCATGGACTTGGCACTGCTAGGTTAACAGTTGGACTTGATGATCTTAGAGGTCTTTTCCAACCAAAATGATTCTATGGTTAAGGCTTTTAGAAATATGAGGCCATTTCAATCAATGGTAGGATCTTCTTTTAGGACTTGTACATTAAGATGCTTTATGCTACAAAGAGATGTCTCAAATGATTTTATGAATGGCTTGAAATGCTAGTGGATTATTTTCAGTTAACAATTTCCACTCAGATCTTTCTTTAAAGTGCAAACTAAAATCATTTGAATAAAGGGGGAAAAAAATCCTTCATTTCAGAGGAGTTACACTGCAGTAGTACCAGTCATCGTGGTAGTCTTTTGGGAACCTTATTTACATAATTCAGTTATAAGGCAGTTGGCATTTCATTCCCACATAGTTCTTCCAGTCTTTGTAGTCTCAAAAAGTTTAACTTTTGAAATGGCAGCATCTCACCTTCAGGTGTGCTTTTGTGGCACACTTATTTGCTTAGCTCTAATGGAAACAGAATTAACTAGATTCCATTTCAAGTACCTTCTTGTTCCCTTTTCATAGGAGTAGATGGTGGGGCTGCATCCTGGAGCATTGGATGTTTTGCTTTTCATTGTACCCCTTCCAACAAGTCAACTCCCCGTTTCATGTTAAGCAATAAGTATTTTGTTTCAATCTGATTACTCAGAGTATAAACACAGTAGATTGTCTGCTTTTGCTTCTGTATCACGAAAGGAAGGGAGTAAGATTTATTTGTAAGAAACTTTTGATTCTACATTATTTTTTTATTCAAAATTATTTTTGTGTTTCTGACTTTGTTAAGGTGCTGGGAACCCAAATTGCAAAGTTGCAATTGTAATGGGCAAGACCAAAAACCCCTCAGCATCCAGGTAAGGATTCCTAGGAGATTCAAAGAGTTACCTAAAACTTGTCCCTCAGGGGAGTCATGGCTTGCAAAAATTGTATTAAGTTAAATATCATTAATTGCCTTGATTGGTTGGATGTGCGTGTGAGTTACAGAGGAGATTTAAACCTTTGCGTGTGTCTGTTTAGGGAAATCTTTGCTGACCAATTTCCTGTTTTGCTGTCAGCTGCTGATGACTGGAGCTTCCCAACTTTTCCACTGTCACCAGCTTTTGTCTGCAGGCTTCCCCTCCTCCAGCATACTTGCTCTAGTGTTCCTGCAGAGATGTGATGAATTAGATCAGGAAATCTTTTTGGGTCCAATAACATTATTTTGGTCACACTAGTTTTAGTCTGCAGCAGTCATTTAACCAAAAACTATCTCTGGCTTACAAATAATTTTGTAAATATAGTATATAAAACAATTACCAAGAGGCAGAATTGCTTGCTTAAATGATAATAAACCCAAAACATTTCAGAATTTCCCTGAATAGAATGAGTACAAGTGGCACATCAGAGATGTGAGGTTAGCTATCTACTAAGTTTTTCACAAAGTTATCTGTAGGTATAGAAAGTTAAACTTGAAACATGGGATGTTTATTATGTGAAGTTGTGTGAGCGGACAGCATTGCACATCCTAAATCAGACCTACTATTCAATTCCTGTAAGTCTGAAATAAATAGTTGTTCAACTCTTACTACCAAACTAAAATTCCCTTTTACAAAAACATATGCAAGTGATGTACAAAATGCTTTATGACTGATTCCAGTAAAATCACACAGCTTGTAATTCAGAAGAATAGGAAGATTTAGATCTCTAAGTTGGACTTTAGCACAAATTCCATTGATTATCTTCGTAGTTTGGCTGGGTTCTGTTGAGCAGTAAACAGTAAGTTGCTTACAGCATAGGGGATGGTTTGGTCTCTGTACAGACAGTGTTGTCTGTTGAGCCCTTGGAAGCTGAGGTTCACTGAGGGGATTATGTGATACTGCACTTGCTAGAACTGGAGACTGAATTCAGGAACCTGGGATGTGATTTCCAGTTCTGTGTGACTAATAACTGACCTTAAATATTCTGAAGGAATTTAAACTTGAGGATTCTTTCTCTAAACCACAGGCGAGCCAAGGTGGTGATGATGATGGTAATACTGTTTGAAGAAAAAAAAGAAAGGCAGAGGGAGGAAATGGACTGGGTGATACAGAAGTGACAGAAGTAGTCATGTTTCAGGCACGGTGCATTATATTCCAGTAGTAAGTTTTTACTTGATCCAAGGAGTGTTGAATCTGCATGCCACACTGCATGCAGGCAGGAGGGCTGTAATCAGTACAGGTAAATCTCCATAATGGCTTTATGCAAGTGCTAAATTTTGTCTAGAAAATAAAGTGGAGGGAGGGGACAGGAAGGAGGCTCAAAGTTAATCCTGACTTGTGCATTTTGTCTTGATCAGGTACAAGCAGCACAGTATGGTCATTGTTCCCATGGACACTCCAGGGGTGAAACTGATAAGACCCCTCTCGGTGTTTGGGTACATGGGTAGGTGATAATGTTTATCAGCTATATGTGTATTAATTTTTAGCAGTCTCAGGAGTTCCAGTAATACTAATAAATATTGTATATATTATAAATATTGTTTTCCCCTGCTATTGTGTTTTCTCCATTTGTGTAGATGAGATCCATGGAGGACATTTTGAGATACACTTTAATGATGTGCGAGTACCTGTGTCCAACATAATACTGGGTGAGTTTCAGTATTCATTCCAGCAATTAACAAAGTTTTATGAAGTGGTGGTTTATTTTATCAGTCACCATAAGTTATTGTAAACAGCTATGGTCAGTTGAGCCGAAGTCTCAAACATGAGCCTACTCTTCTTTAGCAGTCTGCCTCCTGCTTGAATGTAACTTGTTTAGAGCAGAAAGGTGATTGAAGGGAGCAGGGCAGCTGTGGCTGTCATGCAAAAGTCACTTCCCAAGGCAGAGAAAAGCAGACACTGTTAGTGGTGTGCTTTCCTCAAAACCAGTTTTCATAGTCTTTACAAAATCTTTTTAAAAGTGTTCTGCTGTAATCTGTGGCCATGCAAGCCTGGGTACCTTCAGACTTAGCAGAAATGAAAAAAAAACAGAAAGAATGCGCAGGGCAGCTCTGTGACCTTCTGCAGGGAGAACTTTGCTCTACTTCTCTCACTTCAAAGAGTTCAGAATTTTATAAGTATTTCCTCTCTGCTATTTTAGCTTTCTCTCTTGAGTAGCCCATGGATCTGGAAGCCTCAGTTCTTCATACCAGATCTCACAGATGTAATTTTCAATGTCAGATGAGTAACATTTAAATGAAATCAGGTATATTAAACCCTCTCAGAAACCATCTTAAAGTGTCCTTTGTGCTGTATTATGAACAGTGTCAGTATAGATCTAGTTGAGTAAAGAAGCAACAGTTCTGCAACGTAAACTTTTAAGAAGCTGTCTTCTAGCTCTGGTGCTATGAGACCACTTCTGCTCAGCACCATGAATCATTTCAAGCAGGAATCAAGGAGTCTATGTGTGCTTGTTTTTCTTCCCAACCAGGTGAGGGCAGGGGATTTGAGATAGCCCAGGGTCGGCTCGGGCCAGGCCGCATTCATCACTGCATGAGGTCCATTGGCGCGGCTGAAGCTGCTTTGCAGATCCTGTGCCAGCGCGCAGCACAGAGGGAGACTTTCGGGAAAAAGCTCTATCACCACGTAAGCATTCTCCCTCTCTGTCTCAGTGCACATGCTCCAGACATTACCCTTTCTTTTGCCCACACACAGCCTTGTGACTCATAACGGCCACTGCAATAAGAGAGGAGCCCTAACCTTGAATAGTGTTGCAAGTGGCAAAGGAAAAATAACACATTGCGAGACTCCCACTGTAACCTACAGGACTTTTTTTTTCCTTGAAATGCCCTGGATATCCTTAGTTGGATTTGAATACAGATTTTGGCACCATGTTTTTTTTTTCTCTGCTTTCACTGATCAGTTTGGGCAGGTATTTTTTCAGGCATACAGCTTGTGTTTCTGTAGTTACAATCTGAATTCACCATTTTTGTGTATCAAATTTGTCACCTAGACCTCTCCGTTCATCATTACCAGAGACACTCAAGAGTCTAAATTTGACTTAAAATTTTATCTCCCTGATGAATTGTTAGTACTTACGAAAGCACAGACCAAACCAAGGCCAAGCTGGGATTTTTTTTTTCTTATCTTGTTCTGACATCGAAATGCAAGAGCTTAGTAGAATAATAAAAAGACGACGGTCTGCTTTTTATAGGAACCATCAGCATTTAGTAGTTGGCCTATCATATTTCAAGTGTTTTCCAGTCTTATCCAGCAGATAGGATGATTTTTGGGAAAAACAAGCAAAGGCAGCGGAAAGAAGACACTGAATTAGTGTCTGGCACAGGTTATAGAAAATTATTCGTACAGATGCAGAGGGAATAATCCTGCATATCTGTTTTCCAGTCGTGTTATTGCCAAACTTCCATTCAGGACTATAACCTAGAATTCTTAACAGTTGGATGAGGTGCATACTGTTTCTCAGAAGCTTGCTAAAGTAAAACCGAAGCCACAGAGAAGACCTGGGGGCCAATTGCACAGGCAGTCCAAGGTCTTCACAGCTTGGGGGTAGCTAGGGAAGAGGTGAGGCTGTTGGCTACTGGAAATAACAGGCTGACTGTCACCAACACCCATATGGCCCATAGTTAACCCCCCTGGAGCAGTCAGAAGAATGTGTCTGAACACCTTCACCTGCCATGAGCTGCGCTGGAACCCAGACTTTGCACTGAAGGGAGTGCTGCACATCTGCCTGTGCCTCCTGCAGCTGCCAAGGCTACAACATCTACATTCCCAGCAGAAACCTGTGCCTGAGGCTGGCTCTGGCGCCAAACAGCTTTTGCATTGACAAGCGTCACATGAACACTTTCCTTTTGTTTTTTTTTCTGACTATGATATGTGGGCGGCAGCAGGGACTTAGCTAAGAGGGCAGGGAAGAGCTGCCAATTTTGTAACTTCGACCGAGGAAGCTACTAATACATCATCGTCAAATATAATTGACAGAGGCAGCAGGCTCCACCCTGCAGCTGTTTGCCTGGCTGTGTAACACACCCCTGCCAGTAATTTAAGAAAAAAAACAGATTCTTCTCCTCTTCCCTCCCCTCCATTTTTATATACTGGGGCATGGTACACAGAGACATGGCCATCAGTCCTGGTAGCAGGAAAAGAAGAGCAGGGAGCAAAACACAGGCTTGGAAGGGCCTCAGGAAAATGGCTGCCAGGCAGAGTGGGCTGACCAGGAAATAAAGAGTGAGCCAGGTTCTGCAGTTTCCCCCCTTTTTTCCTGCCAGGAAAAGAACTGCTCTTATTTATAGTATTCCTGTGAATCATTGGGGTTTTTTTTCCCCTCATCAAATGACACGCCTCAAACTAGCTTTAATTCACACAAGGGTGTCTCTAAAATGATTGAACATGCACGTGCTGAGAAACAGAGCTGTCTCTGAAGGGCAGGTTTGCCCAGACATGCAAAGCAGCATTAAGTGGCTTTGTGTCTGTTGGCTTCGGTTTCTGCAGGAGGTTGTTGCCCACTGGATCGCTGAATGCCGCCTTAGCATAGAACAGGCTCGACTGCTGACGCTGCAAACAGCCCGCAAGATCGACATGGTGGGCAACAGAAAAGCAAGAAAAGAGGTAAGTATTTTTTGCCCAGCCTAAGACTTGGGCATACAATACCTGTGCATTCAAGTGGCTGAAATACAAGCTAAAACATATTGTTAAGTTATCCTTCAAATTGTAGAGCGTAACTTCATGTTGAAAATGTGAAGCCCTAAGACATGCTTAAGCCTTAAGGTGTACCTCTGACTAATCACTGCAACATGTTCTCAGTTGAAAACATTGACATCATTCTGATAAAGTGTTTAAAAGCTGAAGTTCACGTGTTGTTCTCTTGTCTCAAAATAATGTGAGTTTTGAGTGACTGGAAACAGTTTTACCTTAGCCAGGGAACAGGAACAGCAGAGCTCTCCTTTGATCCCTAGAAGAAGGAATGTACCACGAGATATCAAACTTTATGGGAACTGTTACATAAACATTTGCATTTGTTTATGACACTATTGCTGATAATGCGAGTTCTCTTCTAACTACAGGTAGCCATGACCAAAGTGGTTGTCCCTCGAGCTGTGCTTAAAGTGATTGACTGTGCAATCCAAGTGTGTGGTGGAGCTGGAGTTTCCCAGGATTTTCCACTGGCTTTTCTGTGAGTAAAGGGAGACTTACCTGTTTATTCTAAGCATTCTTTGTAAGGCAGTTTTATAACACCAGTGCAGGCCGTTTCACCTTGGGTAGCCCAAATAACAGTCCATGTGTCTTTAAGCTGTTAAACCAGTTGCTTTTATAGCTCCATTCCAATGTAACTGCATTGTTTTACCCTTACAAGAAAAAAAAAAAAAGAAAAGCTGGCAATGGACCTAAAATTGCTCTTATCAGCAGGATAGTTTATGTTTCTAAGGCTCAGTCTTATCCCTTATGGCCTTGGGGAAAAGCAGGCCTTCAGCACTTCCAGCCCACACACCTCAACAGTGTTGCTGCAGTATCTCCTTTCAAAGAGCCTGTTCAAAGGATGGTAATAGCAAATACAGTTCTAAGAACTCCTGCTGTCAGACAGGCTTCCTGCTGCAGCAGGAGAGACCTGCCCCTAACTCAGCTCCTCCGACACAGGTTTGCTTACATAAGGACCTTGCGCGTGGCAGATGGGCCTGATGAAGTTCATCTCTCAACAATTGCAAGATGGGAACTGCTTGAGCAGTCAAAGAAGCTAACTGCAAAAATCTAACTCATCTCCCATGGATGGAAGACTTAGGAGTTGGTTCAGTGCAATAATGATGTTGAAGGTAAAAGTGTATGAGAATACAAAAACTTGATTTTGGCTTGAAGCAATACATATTCTCTCACTCTTTACTTGTAATTATTACACTTAATAATCAGAGGCTTGCTTTTAAAAGTTTGCATAATGCCATGTAAATACCAGAATTGGTCTTGGTTCTTTATAATGCTAAATAAAATCTACTTTCTATCAGGTGTAAAGTGCTTTATTTGCTGAACTAAAGCCCTCTTTATCCTTGTGTTATATGCAGAGCAGGTTTGACTCAGCAGTTACACCCCACTTAGTTTATTACAAGCTAGGATATTTTTTTAATTACTGAGTAACAGTTAAATGCTTAGGTTAATGCCTTTATTTCCCATTTCCAAAGCTCAGCCTCAGTCCAAGCCTTTCCCCCCCAGTTCCTGCTCTTAGCTGCCCTCCTTTTCACCAAGGCTACACTCAGTTCTTCCCCCCACTCTTCTCTAGGGCTGCAGGAGCACAGGAGTCTGGGGTCAGTGTGTAGTAGTTCCTCTGCTACTCCTTGCTTCTTAGTCCTCTGCTTTGCTTCTCCAAATGCATCTTCTCCCATTTTCCCCTTATATGTGCTCCTTTTGTCTTCTACTACAACTTTCCTTTGTGTCTTCTTTTGTGCAGCCTCACAAGCCTCCTCTCCTGGCTCCAGCAGCTCCCATCCTTTCTTTAATATGTCTAAGAGTAGGTGGCAGCTTTAAAGTTTTGTCTGGAACCAGCAGTGCCTGGAACAAGACAGTTCATGGCCTCCTCTGCTGCCAAAACAGGCTCTGCCATTTATGCCCACTACACCTTTGTGAAGTTCTCAATAGTCAGAGTTCCTCAGCTCTGCTTCTTTAACAATACTCTTTCATGTTAATTGCTTATATGAAACTTGTATGAAACTTCTGTTAATCTGTGGGTAGTTCCTATGAAGATAGGACAGTTGTTTATACAGGGTTGATCAACAATTAACTTAAGGATACAAATGTTTACTTTTTGTACAAACAAATGAACGCCCCCAACACAGGGCTGGAGCTTGGAAAGAAGACACACTGTTAGGCTCAGGCTTCAGGATGAGAGTGCAGCCAGTTCTGTCCCTAAGCCTAAAGTTAAGTGTCCACCTGAAGGTTGTTCCAGCAAGGACCTCTGAGGTCAGGCAAGGTGGTGCAGTTTCAGAGTACCCAGAACTGGAAGCTTTCCACAATTTACATTCTTGGCTCACATAAATTCATTATACCTAAAGCCAAGACTATAATCTGAGAAAGCACTAATTATTGTTTATACTTTCATATGTATTCATTACCTCTTGCTTCCTGTCAAGAATATTTCCTAGGAATTTGAGAAAGTCAACAAGTTAGGGGCTGACGTGCGTTTCAAATACAAAACAACCTGCAATATTTCACTACCTGTGGTTTAGCCTGTCAAAACCTGCAAAATGCAAAATTCCAAGCAAGAATTCCAAGCAGGAACCCTGTTTAGCCACACTCTACTTAAGGTGTCTGACCACCTGTGTTCCCACTCCTTCAAAGAACAGCAGCATAGGAACACCACCTTTATCTCATTAACAAGGCTCTTAATTCCCTTTATTTTAAAATTTTATGTACATATGAATGATCTGTATAATGTACACTCAATATAGAAAGTTTTTATATACTGGATAATGTATAGAACATTTCACAATTACACTAATTTCTTACATAACATGTCAACTTTTAAGGTTTTTTTTTTGCTGAAGCTTTGTCAATTTGGTCAAGCCAGTTATACATACGAATGTCTAATGCTGTTTGATCTCAGGAAGAAGATAATGTTAATGATTAAGGACATCAGTGAACTGGTGCAGGGAGAAACCCTTTGCAAGTCATGTTCAATGGGAGTGATTACATCAGGCTGGGAAAAGAAGGGATGCCCTTTTAGGAGGTCAGTGAGGTCAAAGTGATTTTAGCCCAATTCCTCTAGACTGTAGCTCAACTCCAGTCATGCTAATTCATAAAATACAAAAAACTAGGAAAGTTTGATTCACAGTCTTGTAAACAAATATAAAGGAACAAAATGTGCTTATGTACAACAAGAACAAAAATTCTCGTGTACTTGTTTCAGCTGATCCACAGAGTGCTTTCTTGTGTTACAGTGCGAGAGTTAGAATCACTGACTTTTTCCTAAAAAAACCCAAACAGTCATAGAAAAAGGAGTAACACTGTCATTAAACACTTGGAAAGGCAGTAAGTTCACTTCAATGTGTTGGAGGAAAGTGCTGTTCCTCATCACTGGCCGGTCTGCCTTTCTGTCTCTTTCCCAAGAATTTCCGGTCCTTAGCTGACGTCTCCCACTTCGTTGTCTACTGGGGGTGGGACGTTGGGCATCACAGAGGAGGTTGTCCCTGCAGTCAGGTAACCGGCAACTCCAGGGCCTTTTGGGGGAAAGCAGAGTATTGGAGATTAGCTGTGATTCTACAGAGCAGCTGAACAGCTTTATTCCTTCTGGTAACACTCAAATACATCATATCCAACTCAACCACATGCCTTTAAGTTTCTGTTTAGATTCTTTGGACTCTAGGAACACTGAATGAAGGCATCTTGGGAGTAGCTTGGGGAGGCTGTTCTCAGCATTTTTTATTCTGATGTGCCAAATACGTTACTGAAGAGCCCCAAGCACCAGCATTATCCATCTCACCTTCCACCACAGAAGTGGCAGCAAAGAGCAGGTGCCCTCCCTTTGCTAAGGAAAGGGCCTGCTGCAGAAGTGACATGAGCTCAAGCATGCATTCTACTACAGGGCTCTGTGTTTATCCTTTTGCAAAGATGTTCCCACAGCTGCATATTTAAAGGAAACTCAATCTGCTGCCCTGTGAACAAGCAGAACTGCCTTATGCTTGTCTAGGCAGCATTTTGTGCCTTCAGTTAGAAAAAGAAATGGCACTCGTAGGGATATATGAGGTCTGTGTCAAAGATAGAACTCCTTACCATTAAAAATCTGTCTTATCACTACAGGGGCAGGCAGTTTTGCACTGCAGATAAAGCCCCTTTCCTTCAAAGCCTGCAGTTTAAAATCTAGTCATATAGAAACCTTCAACAATGCAGCAAGAGCTCATGTTACAGCATGAGGTGTTAAAACAGCAGCTCTTGGGAGATTAATGATTGTAAAAAGCTGCCAACCCACATCTTCCTGTGTTAATACAGTGGCCAACTTTGTATTGGACCTTCAGCCCACGCTGCTGATCTTGAACATTCTAAGTTCTGCTGGGTCCTTTACTCTCCTCCACTTAAATCATCCTCACTAAGTTCTCCTAAATTTACTATCCCTTCATGCCCCACCCTCCCTTCTGACACTACAGCCTGGAGCCAGGACATCAGAGCATGGTTTGTCTCCTTGCAAACAGTCCTTCACTATAACTGCAAGCAGGAGAGCAAAGCAAGAAGTTCCTTTCATAGAAAAAATAATAAGAAAAATTTTTAGAAGGTGCCTAGCTTCAGAAGGGAAATTCTCTTTGCCACACCATTGGTGGCACCTGCCATGAGCCAGACCCACGTTTAAATGCCCAAATGCAAAAATTCCACTAGTTCTCTTGTCCCTCAAATTTTCCACTACGGAACATCCCTAACATACACTTCAGCAGTTCATCTGTAGTACCAGCAAGTATCAGCCACTGCAGCTGTCAGCTTCCTGCTGCTGCATGCTTCAAGAAGGCCAATTGACTGGAGTTGTGCACTTTGGGCCCATAGGTTTGTTACAGCTCTGGGACATGCACCCATGGGAATGCAGCGAGCGCAGCGTGCGTTTTGCGAGATGGTATCTACCTGCTTTAGAGAGCTACACAGAAGTTAGCAAGCTGCCTGGCAGAGCAGATCTAAAGCCCACTTCTCAGGTGAAGGGGACTGCTGCCAGTTAGAAGGGAAGGAGAAGAGACACCTGAGGGAAGAAAAATAAGCAAGGGAAGTTTCAAGGGAAGTGCAAATAGCAAAGCAATTTGAAGCAAGACATAAGGCAGAATACAAGATAAGGCAGGTTAAAAATAAAGCTTGTAGTTTGGTTCCCATCTCTACTTTGCATTTGTACAGCATCTTCAGTCTACGTTTGCAAGCACTTAAACACTAGGCAATTTAAATGCAGCACAGGCCTTAAGGCAATTGGATAGCTATGTTGCTCCCAGTCACAAGCCTTACCTTGTCTGGTATAGTTTGGATTCTTGGCCAGTAATCAGCCAGCATTAATTTCATACTTATAATTTACAGTATTTATGAAATACCAAGGAAATTCAGTACCAGCTGAATCCAATGTTCAAGTGTTCTTTGTTGAAGTGGCATTAAGTGATGCAATAAACAGAAAACTCTGGTTCAGAGCTAAGGCAGGGAGTCTTTCCTTTGTGGCAAAATGCATCACATGTTTCAACACACCTACTCTCAAAATATCAAGCATCTGCTTCTAGAATGTCTAGCTTGTGACTTGAAAGGCTCTTGCTTAATTTTCTCAAAATACATGCTAGTAGCATCTTGTAGTAAAAACTTTCCTGTCTGCATGCACACCTCATTAATTCTGTTACATTCAAAAGCTTTACCAAAATTCCTATATTGGGTTAAATGAGAAAGTTCCATGCAGCACATGAAAGTATTCATATTGACTTGTCACAAGGGACTGTGAAGTGGTGCATGCAAGTGAAGGAAGAACCATAACTTGATTTGTTAGGGACTGTAGGATTATGTTTGTGCTGTGCCACTGCAAGCAAGAAGTCCACATCGGTTGCCATCCTAGCACATTCAGCTAGATTGCTCTTGTACACTGCTAATGGGATTGAGATGGCACACCAGGGTGCCACTTCAGATGTAGTGGCACCAGCAGGGGACTCATCCAGGGTGCACCACAGCTGTGTTTACGTATATGCCACAAGCTCTAAGTAAAGGCACAAGGCCATTACCACTAGAGCTTGGCCCCGACCGTGCCCTGAGTGTGACTGGAACAATACTACAACCACATGCCTAGCACTGAGCAGCATAATTCACATGGCCCAATTAATACAGACAGTCTAAGTGACTTTGAAGAAAGTTTACTCCTCCCCTCCTCCCTAGAACTAAAGTAGACTGATCCTGAGAAAGCACAGACAGTTAGTCATGCATTAGTTCTGATGATATCTCTGCTTCATCTCTACAAGCTACTTGCAAGACTTGCCAGTGTCCAGGCTCCATTGTTCTGATATTTTAAAAGTAGGTGCAGGAAAGACTATCCAGAGAAATACATTCTCAACCACAAAAAAGTTTGGCTTTTCTTACGTGTTTTTAAAACTTACTGTATTTTTACAGCATTGAATGTTCAGGCCAACTGATGGCACAAGATCCTGAGGATAAACATTATCTCCAGAGTCAAGTCTAACATAACAGTGCAGTATGATTCAGGATATAAATGAGAAAGGGTTGCTAACCTGTGAGGTATCCTGCTGTTTGTGTCTCAGAAATGAACAAGTCATGTTTCTGATCCTTGAAGGCACTCCACACAGAAGAACGAGACAGAATTTCATTTACCTGCAGTATTTGAAGAGATTAACACAGTGAACAAGTGACCCTTGTCATGTTCAAGGGGAAAACCCTCATTTTCTAGAAGCAAACCATTCTGAAGGCATTACCAAATAGAGCATGGCAGTAGTTCAGGCTGCAGTCTCCATTTCCAAGGAGACTGCAGCAACTTGCTTTTCCATTTGAGTTGTGCAGCTGAACACTTAATGTGGAAGGCTCATAAAGATAAGTCATTTAGCAGTTTGACTTTCTCCCTCATTCCTCAGTCAGGTGACAAGGAAAAAGCCCTGCAAGTAGCCACCTGCCATCCATCTAAAGCTGAGACAGAAGAGGACTTTTCCTGTACTATAGCAAGACAGGTGTTTTCTCCAAGTTGTCCCTATCCCCTGTCTCCCTCCCTTTGAGAAAGCTTTCAAACACAAGAGTAAGAGAAAAGCACCAAGAACTAGCACAGTTACAGGGGCAAATTTTGCAAACTTGAATATACATCCATAACACCACTGCAGTTGTCTACAGCAGTATTTATCCAGAAAATAAAAAAGCTATTTACACTTTAACACAAGTTCTGAAGAGTGGTCAGTAGAAGCCTACAAGCTTGTAGAACATTTCTGCACTTGGGATTTGTCTTTTTCACAAGTGCTCTTTACATGCATCGAACCAATTACTTGTCCACAAGAAAGAAATGGAGACATTCCAACCCATGATGATTTTGTAGTTACATGATGTTAATGTTTTAGGTAGCATGATACACATGACAGCCTAAGATTAAACAAGGTATGTTCAGAGTTTGATCTTCTAAAAAGTACAAAGCCCAGTTAAGGACCTGTCAGAACTTACCTGTTCTCCATACTGCAGGCTGCGAGACATGGATTTCAGAGTTTTAACAATCTGAGCTTTTGTTGCAGATGGGCTTTCCAGGGTCTCAAGACCAACACCTTCAAGCAGCTTTAAAAGGTAAGGGACCAAATCTGCTTTCAAAGCCTGCAAACATACCCATATGATTTGTCTTAACATGGGCTAGGAAGCTCCACACATATGATTTACATCAGTGTGAACCAAAAGTAGCAGCAGCTAAGTTGCTAAATATATTTAGCTAGTCAATTTTTCCTGAGCTGCATAAACATATAAAGGACGAAGCAGAGATCCTGTTCAGCAGTTCTGTTCTCTCTAGGTGTAAACTCAGCTGAGTTAGCTGGCACTCCTATGCTGTGCTTTCTCAGCAGACACATGCCAACACTATTCTATGCATTAAGCTTCAATATCAGGTAGCATCCTTAGATCGGTTTGCATTTTGGATAAAGGACTGACTTCTCCAACATGAAAAGCACAGTAGTTAGATGGGCTTCTGGGAAGCCTCCTGGACCCTGAAGCTGAATAGTGGCTCAATTCTTATGAGCAGATTAAATAGCCAAATATAACAATATCACATTTTTACTGACTGAGAACATACTACTTACTTGGGCTACTAAGTCATTTTGTTCCTTCTGAAACATTCGATTAAGTGCTTCACAGGCTACACCAATTACATCTGATCTCTTCTTCATTCCATTCATGAGAGGGCTAATGGTCTCTAGTGATGCCATTGCTCGAACACAAAGCTATAGAAAGACAGAAATATACAGAACACTTTATGCTAAACTTGAAGGTTATGGCAGATATAGTCAGCCAAGACCATAAATTTCTCAGTGTTTTTTATCTATTGACAGTAATTAGCTGTACGTCCCTGCTCACCTGGCACACAGTATTTATAGTCAGAATAATGCCCTTCTAGGAACAATACTAAATACAAATAACTCAAGTTATGGGTTTTTTCTCCTCTCGAGCACTTCAACAGCTCAGTACCTCATTGTCAGACAGCACGTGCATGACACGAATGGCACTTTTAGGAATGGCATTGTTCTTGTGATTCATAGCTTGGATTATCTTGTGAAGATGACCAAGTGGAGGAACTTGATCAGCTAGCTGAGGCTGGGCACTGAACAGGCACACAGTTGCTGTGGTAATGGTTTCTAAAGTTTCCCCCTGGAGAAAACAATACAACAGAAAATGTAACTCAGTAAAGCCTTATGTATCACCATCATAGTAACATTTCTCACTTGCTCTAGATTACAGATATTTTTTTTCCTTCATGCTTTTATCATGTCACTGCTTTGAAATTAGGATGTTTAGAACATGATCAGCTTGAAAAGCATTGGCTCATGTTCAGAAGTTGCCTAAATGCATCTACATGCTTTTAAAGAGTATAGAAAGCAGACAAAAAAATCATTCATGTTAGGAAGAAAGCATTAGAACTGAAGTTAACCAGATACTACATGACTAATAGCTTAAGACAGCTAAACAAATTCAAAGAGCAGAATCAAAAAAGTCATCTTACATGGGGGTTATTTTTCTCCAGTAGTTCAGTAAACCTCTCCAACAGTGCAATGAGAAATTCTCTTGGTTTCCGTAAAACCCAGGCCGGCTGGGCAATGAAAATCCTTAGGAAGACTCCCCCTACTGAAAGTTCACCTTCTGCCTCACCATACACCACAGCAAAGTCTTCAGGCAGCTGTTGAATTGTAAAGTAGAAGGTGTTATTGCCAAGGGTATTAGTGAGAGCTGTAATTGTTCCTCTAACATTACAAGTCTAAGTGGTAAGGGTCACTGAACTTAACTGTATTCTCTGAAACAGAGCTGTGCAAGACCAATAAACGCTTCATCTTGAAGGAACATGAGGTAAAAAGTGAGAGCAGGAAGAACAGTACAGGCAGGCAGCACTACTGCAGTGTACTTTTCTTTCAAAGAAAACAAGTAATGAAGTCTATAACTATACTAGTGGTAAACACTAGCTGAAGAGTAGTACCAGCAAAAGGCTGCTAAAACAGCCCTTTAATTTCTTTTTTGCACACTCCAGGGGAAGGTTTCTTGCCATTAACCTAGAGAAGTTTCGAGTTTCCACCTGCTTCAAAATAGCCATCCTGTATGAGTTTAGAATTTTTTCTCATGTTGAACTTGATCACTGTTGGGAAGAAGTTATGCCTAGCTTTTAACAGACACTGGGAAATACTACAGACTGAAACATCTCACTGATTGACCTGATGTGATGGAATGGCTCAGGACAGTAATTTTTGACACTCAGTGGCTTACTAACATTCCTGAACATTTACCAAAAGCAGATTTACTACAGCTATGCAATAAGTGACAGCACTTTTTCTCCTTTGTTGCTTACTTTTGATGAATTTTAGAATTACCTGAACTATAAGAGAATTCAGAGGATTACTGGCAGAACTACTGCCAATAAGAGTGTTTGATTTGAAGGTACAAGAAGTAACAACAGCATCAATTCAACATTGAAATTTACAGTAGGAGAGCAGTGAGTTCCTGTTGGTACCGGAAAGCCTGTCACAGAGTTACACACATGCATACATTACCAGCTGGCTCACAATCTCTCGGGATACACCCAAAGCAGAAACAGGATCCTCTTACCTTCCAGTTAGTGTCAGGGTTGTCCCTCTGAAGTTTAAAGTGCCTTTAAAAAGAAAGTAAGCTTTAACAAGCAGTAAAAGAAGCAGTTGCCTTTCTTACTTGACACCTCAGTCTCCCTATGTTAAATATGAAGTAGTTCCAGTTTCTAAAACTTATTTTCTGATTTTAACCCCCTCCCAAATCTTTCAGCAGTAAGCAAATACCCAGATTATACATCACTGGGTTACAGGTACAATATACAAACAGTGAGCAAGTTCCTTTTCACTGAGGTCTGGCTTACAAAGATTCTACTTTTTACAGGCAGAGCTCTGACATTTCTACAGCAACTCTGGTTCTCCTGCCACTAAAACAATGTCTCAGTTAAGGAAATACAGAGTCTCCACGTACTCAAGCATCATTTCTCGAACTGTTGTTGATACTTTCTCCCTGGAGTTGTCATTCCAAATTAACTCAGGATTTTCATGAGTTCCCTCAAAGATATGAACAGCAGCTTCAGGATTGTCCCTCATAGCATCCATGAAGACTCCAGGTAAAAATTTCATTAGTGTGATTCTAACCTAGAAAGGATGAACAGAGTTGACATTTAGTATACTGCAAGTCAAACTAACTGACAGAAAGATAGAGAACTCCAGGAAGTCCATTGGTAGTGTAGTAGTAATAATAATAATGGCAACTGCTAGAACACAACACCATAAAATAAAGTGTCATTATTTGAAACAGCAATAGCCAATGACAGGTCTGAAACCTAGGTATCTAATGTTAAAGCCATTAAAAATGGAAACCAAGCTGCTTCTAGTAGTTACAACAAATACAACTGCTTCTAGAAGTCTGCTCACAGGTTAAGAGTTAACTATTTTGAGTAAGCCAGATTGCTCTTCACATGAATGTTTCAGTCACAGAAGAGTGTTTCGGTTTTGGGTTCTTTGTTCTGTCTCTAGAGAGAGGCTGGTAATATACAGATAAGATTTCCAACAAGAGCTATTAAGATTCCTACCTTTGGACCCATGAGCTTATCTGCAGTCATTTTGGCAAAGAGCTCTGCTGTTTGGGCTCGGACCTGTGGATGTGTTGAGTTGCAAAACATATCTAGTAAGTAGATTAAAGCACCTGTATAAAGAAATAGGAAAACATTCTAATTTTTTTCTGGTCACAAGTAGTATGAATTCATCAATTCCACACTGATTGGTCCAAAGGGGGGGAGTGAGATTTGGCCATTGTATTTACTTTAAGGCCAGTGCTGCAGAAACATCTGCTTTCATTATACTACTGTACCTTTTGCCATGGCCTCTTTAATTATTTTTGTGCTAGATGTCAAAGCATACAAAGTTTCAAGGACGAGTTGCCGACCTGTCAAAATGAGAAGTATTCAGAACTTTGTGCCATATAGATTATTAACTAATTGGAGATTAACTAAACTGATTTTAACAGAAAGCTGCAACAAAACTGCAGTAAAGCTCATGACAATTACAAGCTTAGGAATTTTTGGCTAAATTCCATTAGTTAAGGAATAACAAATCAATCATACATTCCAGTATGGCATAACTTCTTAATTAGATGTTTACTACCTAAATTCCCTATAAGAATCAGTCAATGAGATGCTTCACAATTCAAACACAATTTGAGTACCTGCAATTTATGTTTCACCTCACACATTTAAGGCAATGCATGGGTTACACAGAATGTTTTTTTAATCATCCCCACTGAAATGCTGTTTTAACCTAACCTCTGTATTAAGGTCAGCCAGCTGCATTCTAATTAGGAGCTGGAAAAGACTAAAATTATATGGTACATACTTGAAGGTAAGGAATGCAGGAGTGCCAGTAAGTTTGCAAGAACCATTGCCTCAGCAATGTTGTTAACACATTCTTGGTTACTTGTCACTATATTCACTACCTGTAAAAGATGAGAAATAACACTTCATTATATTCCAGCTATTAAGACATTGTCCAGAAAATGCAGTGTATAGATGAAGTCAGTCACCTCATTGGCCAATATAACTAGTATTTACAATGTTTATTCCTGTCACCTCGGAGAAGAAGATGCAGGCAAGAAATTATCACTTGTTCTTCCAAGGAGGAACTGAAACTTTGGAATCCCAGTCTTGATACTTTTTTAGGTGATACTCTAACTGTTAGACAATCAGGTCTGTTTATGTTGATTATGTAGAGCATCCAGACAGGGAGTGTTGGTTTTTTTACCTCCAGAGCCAGCTGCTGCACCTGGCCAGCTCCATAAACACGCAGAAGGGAGAATATCAACTTAAAGTGACCTGTGCATTCAGATTCAGACCCTGCAAGAGACAAAGGAATTACCCTCTTCGTGTTATCCAAAGGAATCATTGAAGGCCATCCAAAGCCCACATTTCACAATACAGAGAGGTGTTAAAGAGTACAGGTCTGTATACAGTCTGCCACAGTTATAACAGCTCCTATAGGACAGCACCTGCTACACAATTATAAAATTATTAAGTCCTTCCTATTAATCTAGCTTCCATGAAGTCTCAGGTCAAAAATATTTCTAGAGGGACGAAGGATCCTCTCCTTTAAGTCAAGTAACTAAGCAAGTTCTTGGACTACCTAATTACTTGCATTCTTACAAGACAACTAAGCAAGTTCAGTTATTTTATTTATCATTGGTTATCAGTACTTTTTGTCTCCAAATACACTTAACACCTTTTCTGACTCTCCTGACTCAGAGCAGGGTTGCTATCTGCAGCAGTAACAACTGCCTTCAAGGTTACAATCACCAAAGACAGATAATCCAATCTGAGAACAACCTAACCACCAAAAAGCCATGACAGCAATGTGAGCTGTTTTTACAACTAAGAGATAACACAGTAGGAAAACGCCCTAATCATGTATCTCAGGCTTTCCCAGTCTGAACATGGATAACTGCTTATAAATCATTGCTGGCACTAGCTACCCACTCTCAAGAGATCATCTGCTCCTGCTTTAGGAAGGCACTGACACGTTTTTAGATGTTTACTAGTATTGCAGTACTTGCCTCAAGGGTTGGTTTTTTTTGCTTGTTTTGCAAGGAAGTTTTAAAAAAATCAGCTAAAATTCATAGAATTACAGGAAGATTACAGGAAGTTTCATCTACGAGGTTTAAATCTTCTTGGCAACTCAGCAGGCTAGAATTAAAGTTAAAACCCAGCAGGAAATAGATAAGGCTTGGATTTCACACAAGACTTTAATACCTCTACTGATGTACTTTCTCCAGTGAAAAGAAAAAAAACAAGTCTATACGACTTATCAACAATGCTGCAGTCTGTTATGCAGCAAAAACATGCTTCCTTCTTACTTGAATCAAGGACTACAGAGGTCTGCACTATTTTAGGTAGTCCAAAAGAATGACTACCAGGAAAGCTCTGTTTTAAGCCTACCTGGGTTGTGTTTTATCACGTTCCTCAGAGCCTCCAGGGCCATTTCAACTCTCCGTAACCGATCTCCGTGTTGATTGGACTCTACTTTCCCAGTCTGTGTTATTGCCATTAGCGTATGAAGGTATTGTGCTTGTGAGCCTATGTAATCCAAGAGGCTTGCAGCAAATGCTTTAGGGAGCTTTAAATTAGAAATGAGAGCATTTTCAGCTGTGTGATGGGACAGTATTCACACTAGAAGAAAGTATATCCGAGTAACTTCCCCTACGTTTCACATATCCCTTTCTTCCAGACAAGGGACACTTCTCTACTCTGATCAGCGTAACATCTGGAGCACATTAACCCTAATCACTTCTAAACATACCCTTAGAAGGCTGCTACTACTTCAACAGCATTCTTAAGGTGCAGGTTTGTCCATATATATATACATATATATATATACACATACATACACACACACACAGGTGGACACAAAAGCCACTGGGCACAATCACTACCTCCTGGAACTACTGCATAAACTTGAGCGTTTGCAGTGCAAACATGTAGAAAAAAGGCATTAAGCCATCCAGCATGTCTGAAGATAAACTCATTGTTCTTTAAAATTTATTCTGCTCCAGAAGAGAGCCCAAAACATGCTAATCATGTTGAAATTGCCATAAGATTTCATACTTTCTCCACGCTGTTTGCACTGACAGATAAACAAGAAGTAACATTCCAAATACTAATTTTAACATGAAGGTTTTTGGCTGCATCTCACCTCTAGCTGGAAGGTAGGGACCTCATTGTAAACTCTAACAAAAATCTCTCCCACAATAAGTTCCTTTGCATGGTCACTGAAGACAAAGTCAGATCCGTAGCTCTTGTCACAATCACCCTTTAAGTAGAGATAAGCAGCACAAGCTCAAAGAGAAAATAATATTGTAGAGCAAGAAATAAAAAAGCAAACTCTGAGGGTTTTTGTTTTCTTTTTAAGACTACTGAATGAAGAAAGTGACTTAGGAGTTTAAAACAATGGATACTTGTAATAACTATACCATCATATTGCAGGCAGCTGTACCAGAACGCAGAATAATTTTAAAACGGAGTAGTGGGATTTGAAATGCTTACTCTCTTAATCATGCTTTCTTGTTGAGATTCCAAGAACTCAAGTAATTCAGCTCTTGTTCCATTGTTCCAGATCAAGTAGGGGTTCTCTGCATTACTGTTAAGCATCTTCAGAGTCTAAGAAATAAGGAATTTACATGATGTACCACATTTACAACTTAGCTTTGGATCATTATGCATAATAATCAGTGTTTTTCATGACGTAAATTAATCCAATCTCAGTAACAACCAGACCAGTTTCATAAGCACATTTAGAGTATCTACTTTTCTACATACTGGCAAAACAGTATGTATAAATTATCTGGTACTACAGTACAATATACATTTTATTTTTTTCTTTATTCTACTTTTAGTGAAATTTACTTCAGATTCTCCTCTTTTTGACAGCAAGCAAAGATGACTTCCTTGGCACCACTTGAGAGCAGTTAAGCCTTTGCTCTCCATTATCATTATATCCATAAGCCTTCCACAACTACCTCAACTACTTTGCTCTCATGTTTATTTTGCAAATATTATTCTATAGAGTAGTGTTCCTGTCCACAGTGTTTGAGACTGAAACCGTTTCTTTTCCTTGCAGTTACTCGAACTGCAAAGAAGTAATTGTAGGGCTGTTCTCTGTATCAGGTTGGTCAAAAAGAACTCACTGTTTTTATTAGTGACCAGGTACTTCTGTAAATCACAAGAGAAAGTTTTGGCCAAGAGATGCTAACCTCAGTAGGACTGACAACAGAGAGTTTCCTTGCAATATAAGGTGTCAACATTCCAGCCAAGCTTTTCCTGATTGTTGGGTTTTCAGGTGTAGCTTGTTCTTCAGAGAGATACCCTCCAAGGCGACTCAGGGCCAGGAGACTTAGCTTAGCAAGGCTATTTGCCACCTCCTGAAAAATACAGAGAATTATAAAAAAGCTGGGGCTTACTGAAGAAATATTAAAATGGCTAAAAAGTTGTCCAACACTTCTGTACCAAAATGAAAAGAAGCGATATTCCCTTTTTATCTGCATCACTAATTACACACTGATGTCTATTAAAATATTAGGTGATGCAGAACAGCACCATATGATCAGTGTTGTGGGTTTAGTAAGGCAGTTAGACACAAGCATTGTTAAGAAGGAAAAACTGGGGCACCAAGTAGCTGAAAGCTACAGAAGCTATTACACTATAGTGTAATAATATCTTCTGACCAGGCAACGGTTCCTGCTAGCATACTCAAATATTAGCATAATAAGCACTTAATGACAGTGATAATAATAATAACAATAATAATAATAATAGACTGTTCATCCAGTAGATGAGGAGAAAAAGCTATACTTAGACGGTCACTATTTAAGGAAATGGAAGCATGAAGATACTCATTAAGCTGTAGGGCAAAGGGACAATATGGTCCTGAAGTAGACATGAGTTCATGGTATCCCTAGACAACTCTTAATTGAGCCTCAAGAGAAAAGGACATTTTCTTCTGACAGCACAAATTTACTTTTTTACTGTTCACTGTAGCTAAAAATCTCTTCCAGTAAGTCCACTAGAAACTTCAGGTTTTGCAGCTGTAACATTTGAACTCAAAACATGAGCTACTCATAAAAAAAAAAGCCAAAGTCAGACAATAGTATTCACACTACTACACAAAAACTGCCTTCCAAAAGTGCTCTGTTAATATTATTGTTCATCATGTATTTTGTTAACAAGTATTTGAATATACTTAATTTGTTAGTAAGAGACAGCAAGCAACAACCCTGGGTGTGTGGAAGCATGCACCTTGTCCACATTACCTGGTGATTCGAATCTTCGCTTTTCTGAATGCCGCTCTCCTCTAGTGTATAGTCATAGTTGAAGAGGTAACCCAGTAAGTACCAGAGAACTCCAGCTTGGAACAAGTGTGTTTGGAGCCAGTAATCTAAGGCAAAGGAACTAACACACTCCACTCCCAAAGAAGCTACTCGTGGTATGTTCTAAGGGAGGAAAAAAGTTTACCTTAGTACTTTGTGACCTAAGAAAGCCAACTTGCTTCCTTACCAAACAACAGCTTAAAGCCAAATCTTGCTAGTTCTAGAGTACTAACTAAGTGGCACTGAGTTAAAAACTTTAGATGTTGCTGTGTCTACTTAAGTGTCTGGTAGCCAAGAAACATGGCTAATTAGTCAGCATCCTTAAAAGAAAGAGTACTTGAATAGTTATTTCATATTACTAGAAAGGCATATTGAGAACTGGTGGAAAAACAATTCAAGAAGGTGGCAGAGATTCCCAGCTAAGCTTTTTATGGCAATATCTGTGTTCTGCAGGGACTAAAGAACAGATGTAGCCAATTCCTATAATCTGGCTCTATAATCTTCTGTTTTCTATAATATTTTTCTATAGTCTTCTGTTTTCAAATATCCATATGAAAAGTTCAAGACAAGCTTGCCTTTCTTAATTCTGACAAAATTCAGCATTTATGTATCACGAGCCAAGTTCTAAAGAGCTAAATGGCATAAAAACTTATTGAATACTGTTTCCAGAGTTCATGTTTCTATCTGCTTACATCAGATCTACCTCTAGTACTTTTATCTGCTGATTTAGTACAGTAAACCAATTAGCTAGACCTAAATCAGTTAAAAGGCAAAAGTAGCAGAATCTTTATAGCAACTGCACTTCAAGTCCACTAAAGGGATTAAAATACAAATGCTAATAACAGGACAGTAGAGTTCTGTATCCCACAATGATCAGCTGGGATTTTACAGAAGGGTTCGATCACTCTCTGTAATTGTCCTATCTCCCTTAAAAACAAAACATTCCCCTAAACATTTCACAGTTAAATGCCCATTTAGGCAACAGAATGGAGCACTTACCTTGCCATAATACAGTAGTCTACAGAGGTCCTTAATAATGTTAGGCATTTCTGTAATCTTCTCTCTGCATTCCTCAAACTGAGCTGCTACACTGTAACACTTACTAATATAGCCACATACCTACAAAAAGCAAAATTTCATTGGTTCCAAGTGGAGGGAAAATGCACACTTACAATCCTATTTTTAAATCTTTTTAATAAGTATATAAAATACTCTACCAATATTTAGTATAATTATATATTATATATACACTTATTTATTACCATATTAGATGTATATAATTATATATAGTCTGAAAACCTGATACAATCAGTTAAAATTGCTGCTACTTACCTGTACAGACATATCATCTGGTTTACTGGAACGAGTCAAGACTGCTACACAACGATTGAATGCTTCTTGCAGTACCTGTGAGGATTGGATGATGCATTAGTTCAGTCACAACAAAGAAAACTCCTGAAACTGATAAAGGCTCATAGAAATAACTCATCAGCTGGTAAACCCTTTTTAAAGGCTGAAGGGAAACATTTTACAGCATCTGCTGCCTGCTCACATGGTTTGTAGGGGCAAAACACTAGAAAGTGCTGGCATTAGCATTTGGTGCTGCAGAGTTGATAGCATTCTCACACGTGAACTATAATGCAGAGCAAAAAGTCCTTCTGCTCAAGTGCTTTGTCCATGTTTATCTGTTCTCTCACATAGATAATTCAGAAGCTCTCAACACAGTTTTATAAAGAAGTAGAGAAACATCATACGTGGTTTGCTTATGCACAGCTCAACAGATAAGCCTTAGATCCAGAAAGGGATATACTCTGCAAGTGGCTTCTCCTGCTGCACCCAGAAGAGAGACAGTAAGGACATGTCTCAACACAACCAAAAGTGATTCCCAATTGCATCTCGTGTCCCATGCACTGAGGATCCAGGATTTTTAGTTGTAGAAAAGTTAGATTAAAAATAATTAATTGCAATGAGTTACTTTCCATTTACCTCAATTCCATTTTCTCTTCTCAGTTCTTCTGCATTTAATGCTGAACAGTTGACAGTGTGGAAGGCGAGTTCTGTAGCAGCAGGCAACAGAGGAGATTCTTTGGAAAACAAAAGGTCATCTGATGTTTCAATGGTAATAGTCTTTATCAGCATAGGATAGCCTGCATACTTGTAAGGTTTCAACTCTGAAAGAGAAAAAAGGTCACAGTTTACATATATGCAGAGTCTAAGAAATTTAAAGCACTGCATAATAATCAATAGAAGACGTATCAGATATATAAGAACTAGAAGTCAAAGAAAGTCAACAACTGGGAAAATTGAAGCAAGACAGAGTAGGCCACATGATCTGACTCCCTAACAGGTAAGACTGTTCATGGAAAGGGAAAGAACTCATTTAACATTAAAAGGCCTCTTCTCCAGCTCAGCAAGCCCTCAGGCTCAGAGTCTAGACCAGGATTGCCTAACAATAAATCTACAAGGACCTTTTCTTGTTTGACACAGACATATGTTTTAAATAGATTTTATTTTTCATTCTTTTA
>NW_009952263.1:133728-138330 GCF_000747805.2 Chaetura pelagica
AGCGAATTATGAGCCAACCTGTAAGTCTACAGTAATGTTGTCACTGTCTCCACACAACTGATAGAGCTATGACTGCATATAAGTTTCTTAGCTTACTGTTATAATGTAACACTTGCATAGCAAACCACTGTTGACTCTGCAAGACATGGACATGCCAGGAGCTACCAGTCAGAGACTGTAGCTAGACCAAAAGGCTAGGGTATTCTAGCTATCCCTCTTTTCCAGTTGGGCTGTGAAAGAGGCAGTGTTGCAGCAAACTTGGAGGACTCTTAACACTAGTCAGAATTTCTGCAAGATTACACCTATGTGGCTATGGAAAATGAGACAATTTATACCCAGAATCTGCCATTTGAGTGACTGAGTACTAGAGTGAGGACTTTTTTGCATAGACAGAATTGTCTTAGATGTGGAGTAAGATTCCAACTGATTAGTATTGATGCAGATAACTTAAAAGAGCTCTTCATGCCTTTTTGAATTCAGTTTTACTGCAGAAGGATTTTTGTCATGGAAGAAAAAGTCCTTTTTTGAAGCCCTTTGTCATATTTATGCAATGCTGTCACAAGTCAGAAACCAGATAAACAGAATACAGACTCAAGAATAGAAGAGATCAAAACTGACTGCAATGGCCACTAAAGAAATGAACATAAAATATTGTTCTGAGATGGCATGCTTACCTTCCTTATGCCTGTTGAAGAGGATGCTTTGAGTTTTTAAGATTAAAATTATGTTTTCTGGATCTGGCCCATCTATCACCTTAGCAGACTTTGTGCACAGAAATTCATATGCTTTATTAACTTTTTCAAACATATCCTGAAAATAAAAGAACAGTCTTAAGAGTTGCTAAGAACTTCCTAAATTACAAGTCTGCAGCATCAGTTGAGATGCAGGTAAAATAAAGCATTGCAGGTTATTACCCACATCACTAGTTCCATTGCCTTATTATGCTTCAGAAAATACCCCAAAAAACTTTAAGACCACTGGTTCATAGATAAGTTTTCTTTTCTCTCCTAAACTCCGCCATAGGCAAGAGATTGAAACCAAGTCAATTCCACCATGATAAAACTGTAAGTACAGCTGAAATAATTGTAAGAATGAGCAGAGGATGCAATCTGTCTTTGAAAGGGAGCAATTAGCTTTTTTAGGTTCTGTGTAACTCTTTAAACTAGGAGCTTTCTGACATATGGGTCTCACCCAATTACATAAGCTTACTGTAGAAGTCCTAATAGTATTAATCTGTATTGTGGTATTCATCTAGGGCACAGCTTTTAAAAGGGAGAAAAAAAAATTGAAGGTGGCATTTCAGAATTCTTGATAAATGTAACAGCTGAATTTGTGCCCCCTTTGTTAACACCATGAATTTGTGTTGTACATACCCTGCCTTCTGGATTCTTGTCTGGGTGATATTTTTGTGCCAGCCTGAAATAAGCTTTCCTGATCTTGCTTTCATCATGTCTATAAGAAAACAAATTCCATTACATTGAGAAATATTTAAAACAAAAAAAGAAAACCAGGCCTGGATTCTGACAGCAGTGTTCACAGTAATTGCAAATAAGTGAAATGAAAGCTCTCATATTTCAAAGTCCTGTTTCATCACCTGACACTGAATGGAAATAATCATATCGTCACAAAATAGAACAAAAATTTAAAAACAGAAAATATTTTGGTACCCCTTGAACTGAATATACTAACCAAAAGGTGCTCCCTGAATCTTCTAAATGAGGAGCCTAAATGAGCTGTAAGTGGTAAAAGTCAGCAGTTCACAATTTGCACTAAGTGCACAGCTCTTGAAGGATAAATACAACAAGTGTTGCCAGTTGTAGAAGCCCGAAGTGAGAAACCAGTGACAAGACAGGAGGCAAAAAAAACCTAAGGCAATTATCACCCAAGAAAAAGGACAACATTTGGCAAGGGGAAGAAGGATGACTACAGAAACCGACTTTCACTTTGAACTTATTCAAGTTTTTCCATATTGTTTGCTCACTATGGTTGAGTCTAATGCTTGTCCTGTAAAAACACCAAGTGAATGCTTGGGAGCAGAGCTCAAAGCATTTTTTTCCCCCAGTTTATCTGAACATCTGATAATTTTGCTCTCAAACACTAGACATAACTGTACTGGTACTACTAATTGGTTGCAATTACTAAGATAAAAAACTTCTGTTTGTTCAGTGTACAGAGTTATATAAATGTCATTATACAACTTTAAATACTGAAAACAACTTACTGCCCTTGTCCTTTGGGAAGGTTGAGGACTTCATAAGCATCATCTATTGACATGGTAGGTGGCTTTTTTTCTACCTCCTTCTTCCAAGCTTCTAGCGTATCTTTTAACAGTTTAACCTAAATAATCATAATTTATTAGTGTTTCATTTATGCTGACGCAAGTACGTGTCATCCTTTTTAATAAAGTGCTGCTTTATTAATGAATCCTTATCACCCATCACCCTAAATTCAAAGACCTAATCCTTCTACCTTTAGTCATTATGGTTCTCTGCCTAGTCAGGAAGCAATTAAGACTTTGCTTCACTGCAGTGCTATATTTTATTAAAGATAACACCTTAGGATTAAAATGGCCATGGAAGAATCGAAGAGGGAGAACCATTTCAGTGATACACAGTTCACATCTCAATACTGCAAAAACTGCACCAAAGCTGCATGAATAAGTAAACTACTCAGACAGATCTAGACCATAAACTTGTAACAAAAACATCTCAAACACTTCAGTTTATGTTCTGATACCACGTTAGCTCAGTTTCTTGTCCAGTGCGGGCAAATAAGAACCCAAAGTTGATAAATTTCCCCCCACCTCCAATCACTTGGAACACTATCTGAAGTTTCTTGGATGCTTTATTTTGGTGTTTTTTTAATAGCCACCACAAGGAGGATATACTTAACAAGTGGTTGCTATATGGCATGCAGACTATTCTGCTTCAAGATGAAAATCTGTTTAACATATTTGCTTATGAACTAAAAGTCAGGCTCAATCAGTTACTTGCAACAAACCTAGCATTTGATTTATTTAATTTTTGCTATAAATCCCACTTCTAGGACTCTGAAACATCAAAAACTAAATGAATCCTAAAATACTTCTTACTTACTGGATCTTTAATTGGCCAGTCTGGAAATCTGAGTGTATCACAAAGATGCTTGAGGTAATAAATATTACAGAAAAGCTCATTTTCCAGTTGTGGATAGTTGATAACTGGGATAGGACAATATTGGTAGAGTGCTCTTGTATTGCTTTGAAGACGAGGGGTGAAGTCAGCAAGATGAGCAGCAATCTTCTCTATCATGAGACGCCTAAAAGTTACAAAGTTTGGTTTAACACTTGCCAAGCAGTCCTCAATCCTCAGTGACAGTACGTTTAATGATTTCATCCCAAAAGTTTTTCCTTAGTAGTCTCCCATGTTTCAGAAGGGATTCAGAATAGCTTCCTAACTGAATAAAACTGAATCCTATTTCCATGCCATGAAAATTAGTTTATTAAAAACAATGTAAAGGGACATTTTGCCTCCCTCCCACTTTTTGGGAGACTCTAAAAATGTAATATTAGAGGTGCATCTCCCTAGATAGGTGCTGGTAAAATGAGTAAAATATAAAACAGTCCACGTAAGTAGTGAAGTCTCCATTCGTGAAAGAAACAATCTATGATAGAGGCAACGTAAAGCATGTTCAGAGAAATATTCCCTACACACCCCATTGCCCCCTAGAAGTAGAGGGCAATGCAGGACATGGCCCTTGCAGAAGGCAAACAGAGAGAAGTAATACAACTGTGGAATCCAGGTTTTTTCAGCATTCTTTAGAAATGTCAAAGACAGGATGTCCTCAGAATGACATATCATTCAGATTTATTTGTCCATCTAAACAGAAAACAATTACCTCATTTCATTGCTCCAAATGGCTTCTGGTGTGTCAAATTCTCCAAGGAATATCTCAGAAAATTTTTCTGGTTCATAGTTTTCTAAATAACACACCATTGCTTCAGGAAGAATATGTCCAAGTATACTTCTCTGAACTATATCTTGGCCTTTTGTCTACAGAAGAGATCACACTGTCATTTCAAAGGTAATCTGAATTCAGTCTTGCCAACCAACTTGATACACAAAAAACTTTCCCCCTTTTCCCTTCTAGTTCTTAAATTCTGACTCTTTAGAACTTAGAAAAAGAACAAGCATCAAGTATTGCTAAAACAGCTACAGGTGGTCTGCAAAACTATCTGGAAACAGATAGTTACTTTTGCAATCTACTCACTTCTTCAGACTTGAAAGCTTGTTTTGTATGTGTGTATTTCAAAAACCTAGAAGAGAAACAGCAGTTATTTTCTGTTGAACTGATACTTTAGACACCCTTGAAAGATAAGCAGGCCAACATAGTCCAGCTGGCAAGTGTCATACATTTACTTTGAGATAAAATAATAATAGCAACAATTCAATGAATCTCTGTACAGAGTCTTCCAAAATCCTTGGGAGCTCCACCAATTTAAGCCCTCCCATGTTCTATAGGCTGCCTTATGTTCACCATTTCAGTTTGAAATTCTTGTTCCTGAAAGCTTTCCTCTTTCACACACACAAAAATAAAGCAGAAGGAGACATGGACTAACTTTCC
>NW_009952263.1:138360-149108 GCF_000747805.2 Chaetura pelagica
CTACAAACCTCTCCCTGCACCATTAGATCATCATTGCAGGGATGAATCAAGATGATCTTACACTAGCTACTGACAGTCCTGTTACACTAGAGTCATCAAGTAAACATGCAGCCATTTCCCAGTGCATTTTGCTATAGAGGAGACTTAATGAGAATTGCATGACAATGCAATGAGCTACTGAATTTAGAGGAAGAGTATGGGAATGATTTGCAATAGCCACCTAAATCTGCATTAGGCAGTGCAGACTGATTTAACTGGTTTAGGCTTCAATATTAAAACCTGCTACCAGATTTTTCCACCACTTCTGACAGCTGCTTACCATAAAAAAAATTAGCATATCAGGAGCCTGTATTACTGTCCTTTAGTGCCTGTAATGACTAGCTCTTCTACAATAAGCTGCACCTAATTGTACTGTTGGAACTCTTATGATCAGACATACTCTAGTGCCCTCCCTCCCCAGCAGGGTCATAAGCAGTTCACTTTTTTAGTGACTGACAGACAATGTGGAAGAGATTCTTCTAGAGAGCATGTTTGCCATCTCATCCCAGCTCTCCTTGGAACACTTAGAGCAGCAGCCCTTCTGAGCATGACCAGTCAAAAGGTATTTTTAGCTACTCTTTTTCCTCACCTTGCAATAGGAAGTACATTGGAACCCGTGTACATCATGATGAAGAAGAATACTCCACTCAGATAAAATCGAGGTAACTGAGGGTTATCTTGCATGACATGAAACAGCAATATAGCAACTTTTTCCACAAGGATAGGATCGAAAGTCAGTAATAGCTGAAATCAAACACAAGCATTTACATTAGCTGCTTGAGTAGTGCAAGTTACCTAGCCAAAATTGAAGTTTTAATTAAAGCAGTATTAGAACAAGCTAGCAATCTTACATGCATTTCAATTAAAGAATACTTCAGCCCAAAAAAATAACAGGATCAAATCCCACAAATGTTTAGAGTTGGAGGAGACCTCCAGAGGTCATCTTGTCAAACCACCCTGCTCAAAAGCAGGGTCCCAAGAGCTGGCTGCCAGTTCAGATAGTTTTTTACTATCTTCAAGGATGGATATATTTATTAATAAGATATTGGGTGAAACAACATGGCATTTGTAATAATATTCAGTGAAATAAAAAAAAATAAAAAAATCTTGACCAGAGATCTGCAGGATGTATCAGATGTTTTTGATGCATTTGTCTCACTGAAAGTATCCACATGGGAAAGATGGTAGAATAAGTCAGACTTTTACTCATTTAGATAGATTTTTTGAAGAGTTGCTTACCTGAGTGATATGGGGAAGGCAAGTACTATCTGACAACAGCCTTTTCACTCTAGGAAGAGGTCTTATAATAGCATTGTCTTGATCTCTAAAACAATAAAGTGGAACAGCAGTAAGCACACATGCCTTTTCTCTTTCAAGAATGAACAACTTTATTAAGCCATAAGTATCAGGCTATCGAGATAATATTCAGTGTCATTAATTTTGTGTTGATGCCAAAGTCTGTTGTTAAACTTGGTAAGTGTGGTTTAATGTCATGCATTAAAGCAGCTTTGTTTTTAAGTTAAACAAGAGCCTGGCTGCACAAGTAAGACTATGCCACTGTGCATTAGAAATGAACACAGCTGGTGCATTCATTCTTGCAGTCCCATTCACAGTATTAGTATTGTCTCACCTACAAATTATCTATTTCATTGCAGAATTAATGGCTACTACATAAAAGGCTTTTTAATACAGTTCACTAATGTACTACTTGGTTTCCAAGAAAAGCTTTAAGATAGAATTTATGCATCTGCCAGAGAAAGTTAACCACTTCTGCTGAAAATTAGCGTTTACCTGCTGGGAAAATATCCACACATTGTGATGAGCATGTTGAGTACAAGTGTGGCAAGGTCAGTCTCATTCAGCACAGCCTGGCCGCTGGCAAGCAAGCACCACTTCAGCTGAGGGATGACCTGCAATGGTCGCCAACCATCCATACCTTGAGCCCAGCAACGTGTTTTTGAAGTCAGCTTTCCACTGTTCCATAGTTCCTGCATCTATTGCAAAATTAGGTACAAATTTAGTCGATTCAGCATTAAGAGCTTCACCAGGACAGAAATAATTTGCCCAGTTTGAGAGTTTAAAGCTGAAAGGTACCTCTTGAAAGCTGTAAGGACCACTCCTTTCTTTGTCAGCATTGCCAAAGTACCATTCCTTCTCGCTCTCCCTCTTCATATCAGGTGCTGCCTCAATCACATTGCTCTGCAAGTTGATGTTTATACGAATAGCTTCAGTTTCAGTGCAAATATCACATTGCTACAGAAAACGTGAAAAGGACATGGACTTTTTTCTTTTTTTTAAAGAATTGTCCTAGCAAAGCAATGTACGAGTAGTAAGAAACAAAGGTCACATACCTGCAGAGGGACTGTAGCTCTGCTTGTGTGAAGATGTGCCAGAGTAAGCAGATCTACAAGGATTCTAATGCCATTTGAATCCATAAGGTCCTTGACATTTTTCTGTTAAGGAATTAACCGAGTTAACACAAATATCACCTAGATAAGAGTTGTTACAACTACTGGGCAGTTTTATTCAAGTAAGAAGCAACCACAAGTAAAATAATTCTCTAAAGTGACTAGAATGGGACAATCACCATTAATATCCGTATGTTTCCTCCAGCTTGCTCACCAGTAAATAACAGCTACTACATACCAGAAAGCTGTATCAAGCATGTTTTTAAGACTTCCTCAAGACTTGAATTTTTGCTCAAATTAATCCTGAAAGATTAGTTCAGACCATTTTACACTGCTGAAAGACAAACCACCCTTAAGTGTACATGTCCACCTTACCTTATTAAGGATCAGTTTGTTGAGAAACAGTATCAATCTGTCCCGTTCAAGCCGATCAGTGCACTATTGCAGCAAAAAAGAACAAATTACTATTTCATAGCATGTACTAGAAGTTACCTTCAAAAGTCAATATAGTTGTGCTTGCAAAGACTCTTTTACTTTCTTCATGCCCAGGATAAAACTGCTGACTATGAAGTGTCCAGTTTCATGCACAGCTAATAAACGTAGCTTTCTGCCACTGAGGAGGAAAGGCCTTGTTGCCCCCCATCCCCTTTGTTGCTCTGGGTCTGACACTCAAACCCACTTTTCTGCTAAGTCTATTTTTCTAAAGGGAAGGTGTATGGATTCCCCAGTGAGCAGAACCCATTCTTCAGACTGTGTGGAAATGTTGGGGTTTTTTTTGCAAGCTGTCACACAGAACTTAACAGACACCTAATTGGAAAAGTAGTTACCAATAAAAAAAATCTAACCAATCACATGTGCCCATTAAAGGCTGTAATTTCATCAGGTGTGGGGCTGTCACTACTACTCTTTAAGTCAGTATTTTAAAATAGCAGCATGGAATAAGATTTTCCTCTTAAAAAGTTGTGTGCTTCTGCATTTTTCAAAAGCATGCACAAGATCAATATCACACAAAGTTTCTTCACACTATTTCTGTACAGCTTGAAAATCTGTTCAGGCCTAAAAAGCCCAGATACAAAGAGACTACTTTGAAATACCATTATGATCAGCAGGGTTGTTTTAGTGAAACTTGAACTGAATCAAGGGGAAAATACTAGGAACACCTGGTGACAGCATGGAAAAAAAGTATTCTTGCCACAGCTTCATATTCTGCAAAACCAAAACTTGGGTTTCACAGCAACTTGAAGGATCTGAACATATGCTGGACTAGCTGTACGTTAACTGCTGCATCTAGTAATTTTAAGTAATTCTTACCCTTTCTAACATCCCAACGATGTACTTAGTATCAGAAAATGGTCCTATTTCTTCATGACATCTTCCATAAACAATGGCCAATGCTTGCAGACACAAACATTTCATATTCACTTTTGGGGTAAGCAAGAAGCGATGGTAGAGCTCATTGAAGAATTCGTATCTAAGAAAGAAATGAGATTTTAGAGAAGAAAACAAAGAGACCTTGGGAATGTGATAGGATTTTAATAATGTCTCACGATTTTTTGATTGCTCCACTCTCTTCTGTTTCATCTTCTTCCAGTAGCAATCTTAGATAATAATCCCCTATCTTTATTTCTTCAGAAAGGCACTCATATTTTACCTGTAACACAAAAGAAATGATTTATCAGTAAATACTATTTCTCCTTCATTAAGTTTTTGCTCTCATAACAATATTGTACTTGCTTGCTTCCATAAACTCAACAAGGTTAACAATCCCTCCTATAGTCTGAAGAAGACTGAAATCTGCAAGTCTGCTTTTAAAGAAAGACATCTGCAAAATATATACCAAAATATATAAGCTATTCCTGCCAGCCTTTAAAGCAACTTGTATCAGCTGGTTTTATTAACTAAACTTGGATAATACATGATGCATTCAGTGACTCAAGCTTTAATAAGTAGTTAGTCCATTGTAAGGTATTTCACTCAATGTTACTACAAGTATTAAAAAAGCAACACTTAATTACTAGTTATACTTGCTATTATGCTAGGTAATAAAAGCCTGGGAGGCATCAGCGCACACGCCAAGAAGCCAAAGTAAAATTGCACAATGAGAGTTACCATTAACTTCAGAGCAACTATATTAAATTTAACCATATACCTCAATTCTCAGTGGTTAAGCATTTGGCAAGGATCTCATTTAGAGGTGCCTCTAAACATACCACAAAAGCCACTCTACAGCAGTTTTTCCTATCTATAATATGCACACCACTGTCATGAGGCCACAATGTTATCTCCAGATTTTACCACTGCACATGATACAGAGGTCCCACTAACTAGTACTATTCCAGAGCAATCTCAAGCCACGAAACCCCCTTGGCAAAGTGACAGGTTCCACAGCTGACAGAGAAGCCATTGTCACCACTAAGTAGTTAGTTCAAATACTTACAGTACAGTCTGATAAAATATTCATTTAAAATATTTAAAAGCATAACTCTGAGACAGCTGCTGTCAAAAATCATGTTATAGAAGCCCCCGTCAAGCAAGTCCCTAAGTATCCTGAGCTGTAACTACAAGAATGCTAGTGATACATTACAGTAGCATAAGCCACAGAGGAGTGCACAGTGCAGGTGCAAATCCTGTATTTCAAATTTCAAACCCTTACATTTGATTCTGCCCCAGTTAGTACTTCTAAAGTACAAAGACGGAGCTGGGATAGCAGACCTTGTGGTGCCCAGAACTCCTCTGTGCTTGATCCATACCTGAACAAAAATTTGAAAGCTAAATACCAGTGCAAAAGACCCTCAACTTAGTCCAACCCCAAATTTAGCTATTTACTGCCTCAAGGCAAGCTGTAATCCTTAGTTGTGTGACAGGGATAAACTGCATTTACAAAATAGTTCTCTTCTAAAGCAGTAGCCTGATGTCTTGCAAGTCTTTCTGATTTGCCAGCCAACTGAGATTCCTCAAAAGCAGCAGTTTACTCCTGTTTCACTAGTAGTCCTCTGCTCAGATTTCAACTAGAAAGCTATACTGTGGCAAGGATGACATTGAGAATATCTAAGAATATCTTAAAGTTGAACTCAAGTGTGGCCTTGCTTTGCTTTAGCATTACACAGTTGATTAAAACTGTGGTTTGGTGTGGAACCATAACGATCCTGGAGATAAGAGTACAGCAGAGGAAGTATTTATTAGCTTGAAAACATCTTTTGAGTTGTTCTGAGAAAGCCAATTAAGGACCATACCAATCGCTTTGCAGAAGCCTGAAGGGCTATTCTGACTTTCAGTACTGCTGTTCCTAGAATGTGAAAATAGTATCCTAAATCTGTAATTCACAGAGCAGTATGTTTTCAGCCACAGATGGAAATAAAGACAAGACAATTGCTATCAGGAAGAAGTGATTTGTGAAACTACCCGAAACAAGTCTGATGGAGCATGTTCAAGAACAAGTATGACTTATTGTGACAACAATGTAACACCAACTCTTCTCTTTTCCTCTTATCACAACAATACATCAAGGGTTCTGATCAATGTTTCATCTTGACAGTGCCATTTGTTAGACTGAAGAGGTTTCAGCTTTGCAGAGTTACACTGGACAATAGTACCTGTTAACAGCCTTAAGCCTTAGCAGTTTATTCTACAACCCCAAAAAAATTTCTAGCTTGCAGTCAGGGATTGTCAACATAAGTTTTATTCATGCAGTTAGAGAAAGAAAAGTAACATTTTAGATAGATATATTTTACCTACACAGTTTCTCCTACAGTGGGTCATTTACCTCAAACTCCTGATGGTTCCATGAGATTACATTAGCACTGCCAAGTTCTCTGTCAATATTAAATGCTCTCATCTCAGATTCAAGAGTATCTCTCAGTTCTTCCCGTGTTTTGAAGTTCCAAATCAAGTTTGATCTAGCATGATCCTGAAGAAATCTAAGAAAGAAGTTACATAGTTTAAACCCCTCAAAACAGTATCTGAAAGACAGACAAGACTCAGCTGGAAAGCTAGAGAAGATTAGCACTAAGTGGACCTTAATTAGAAGGCTCTGTGTAGTGGTGTCTAATTTGTTACAGTAATTATGGTTGTTCACTTCTATAATGTTTTAATAGACATGGGAGGTCAGCCTAGACTAAAGTATACCTGTTGTCATCCTTTTTGACTCACTTTGTTATCTGCATATGACCAGATACCTGGTCATATGACCAGAAGAAATGCAAGCTATTTATCATACCTTTCAGTAAGGGTTACAAGCGAACAATAAACCAGGGCAGCAGGCATGCACATACTATGTGTATGTTTTAAACAAACAACCAAAAAAATAAAACTACTTCATGAAGGAAAACAGGGGCTGATGTCTCAAGTGTCACAAGACAGTCAGTGGACATTCTTCAGTTGCAGTTACAAAAGAGCCCTTGGATCCAGAGACTGGTTGACAGCAGCACTTTACTACTCAAAGTTCAGGAACATGTGAACCTTCCTTTCATGCAACACTTGTGCAGAACTTGTGTAGCATATTGACCTTTAGAAACTTTAAGCACTGAATCAAACAGTTAAGTCTACAGAATTTCCCCAAGAAAGAGTTTGTTGAACAGTCAAGCTTTATTAGTCCATTTAACATAACATCTCTAGCCATAGCAAAGTGGCAATTTTATTTTTTTTTCTGATGGAAGCCCCTCCCTTGTAAACTTCGACAGTTTTAAGAACACACAGGCAAGTAAGATACATTTAGGACCTGTGGCACTATTTGAAATTCAGTATCCATTTGTTTTCTCCTTGCCTGCCTTAAGCTCATTTTTATTCCAGTTCAAGTCAGAATATCTAGAGCAGCTTACAGGTTGATGCACCAACATACCACAATGACTTCCAGTGCTACTTTGCTTAGCCTTCAACAACATGCAGATCAGCACCTGCAGCTTGTCATTTACTCTTCATTTTGATTCAAGGGGAAAAAAGGATGTAGTTCAATAACATTTGAGAAGCTTTCCAAATTTCCCCCTTTCCTAAACACACACTAAATTATCAGGATTTCATTTTTTCTAAATTCCTGTTACAAAGCACTTGCACTGCTTCAAGGCAGGCAGAAATTGAAATCAAGCCACAGCAACTCAGAAGATATTAACAAGAATATCCAGCCAGGTAATAAGTTGTATCTGAGACCACTACATTTGTATTTTACCTGTAATAGAAGAGATCCCAGTTTGCTTCTATTTTTATTCTTTGGCGTCGTTTCCTTAATATGACTGGCTTTTGCATAATGTTCTGCAGAAGAGCCAAATTTAAGATGTTAGTAGCACAAATATTCCTCTTTTTTCCCTTTTCAAATCAAAAGTTGCATTTTCTTTACTCCTTCAAAAGCCACTCTAAGTTAAGCCTCATTAATAAGGTGGTCTTTTCTAGCAAGAAGCAGCAACAGGTTTTCACGAGTGTTATTTACACCAAGTTAAACCATGCCAGAGAAACCTTCAGCTGTTCAACAAGTCATTCATTTAGAAGCAAGTTACCCCTGAGAAAAGCTTGGCTCCCATCACCAAAGCTGATGAAGGGGGAAGCCCACAAAAACAATGCTTTGCTCTTGAAAGGAAGTAACTAGAACAAGTCACAGGAATAAGAGACAAATCTGACTTGGCTGAAAGGTTCCCTAGCTTGACCAAGCATGAAATCAATGTTATAGTCTACATGAGGTACCACATGCAAGCAGAAGTCTAACCAATGCAATCCACACAAGTGGCAGAGATACACAGACTCACCATATTGTTTCTGTCCTGATTGTGATGGAAAGTTGGAAGAAAAAGAAAACGTACATTTAACAAGCCACAGCCACTGAAGTAATTCAAAGTGGTAATACCAAACTTATTACTGCCTTTTCCAAGCTACACTTGCACACAACTGAAACTAAACAGCTCAGAACTCCAGACAGAAAAGTTGTTGTTTAAACTTAGTATCTAGACTAGATGTTTGAAGTGCAATTTACCCCTTCCCCACCTTTTTCCACATTTCTCCATTAATACTTTCTTTTTAACCCAGTTCACCATTATTACAGAATTATTAACTGTGAAAATTCTGCACTACAGCCTACATCAAACTTGAGTTAGATTTTACCAAGTTAAGGTTTTCCTAAATTAAAGCTTATCATTACATCAGATCAAGTACAAAGACAGGCATTTTCAATACTCTGCATTACATTGCTCTTTTCATCCTTCCTTGCCTATATAATAGTTGGTTTCCTTTCCAGGATGCACAAAAACAAGCTTAGTCAGTAGACTAAAGGATGGAGAAAGTGTAATAATTCAAAGAGTTTGTCATACAGAACATAACAACAAAGTTAAAGGAAAAAGTAGACAAACAGTATGAACTCAAGCAGTGCTTAAGCTATCTTCTTACAGTATCAGATCAAAACAGTTACTTATCACTTCAGTCTTCACTGTGGTTTTATACATAGTCTAATGTTGCAATTTAAGCACTGAAGTACCTGTATTCAAGTCAAGCTTCTCCAAGCAAGTTTCCTAACTAAAATACTACTAGCATAAAGTACATAATTTTAGATGCAAAGAATGCTCATAGCTCCTTCTGAATGGAATTTAAAAAATGGTTTTGCCAGATTATTCTCCTGTATAACTGGAAGATTGGATAATGTAATCCTGGAAGAAATGCAAGTAGGGTGCAGTCCAGTTTGACAAAGTTGGCTATAGCAAGAACAAGCTAAATCTTTATATATATGCTGAAGGAATTCATTTGCCAGCTTTACATTCTCCTTGGAATCCATTTCTAACCCACAACAAAGAGTAGTAAGAGGCAGAGAGTTTGCTAAAAGGAAGCAGAACTATGGAGTTTCTCACATTCCTACACTTCTATTTCTGTTAAACTTCCCTCTGATTTCATGGAGTTGCAAGTACTCCTCTCTAAAATTAGTCAGGTTACTGTAGCAGTTTCAGACAGTTTTACCTCTTTTTGAGCTATGCCCATTCTGTCTCTCCAGTGCATCAAGACGAGATCCACCTTCTCTTTGGCAAATTTTTCAACTTCTTTTGCAGCTTTTCCAGCCAGTCTCTGCCACTCCGGCACCTTATTAAACTTGCCGTACTGATCCTGCAGAACAAATCCTATTAGTCACTTGCAGCTGCAGGTCCGTCAACATGGTTGATACAGGTCAATGCAACAGTCAAGTGTCTGTATTAGAAAAGTCACTAAGACTGTACATCTGTATAATGGAAGAGGTAAGACAGCTGCATTTACTTACAGTTGCAATTTTTAAGTTATCTCTAACGTGCATCCTATCAGCATCTTTTTCAGGAACAGGATCAGCACTGTCAAGGTATGCCAACAAACCTGGTGGCTAAAAATATTTAAAACCAGTGTAAATACACATGTGGCTAATGGAACAGAAAACATCACATTAGGTAAAAATTTCTTTAAATTAGAGATTTTGAAACAGAATGTATAAAGCAAGTATGTAAACCTACAGCAGCTTTTTGCTTTTATTAGTGAAATGCCACCATCTTCAATAGAATGATTCAATAGAGGCACATAATTAGTTTCAGTACAGCGAGCTTTTGCCTTTCTCCCATTTCTTAAAGGAGCATTAAATGAAGGTAAAGACTGCAGGAAGAAAAGAGCCAATCCGATAGCAGTATTGAGGGGGATGCACACTGTAACACTAGAACTCATGATATCCTCTAACATGGACTGAATGTTGCACGTGACATTAGAGATGAGATAGTTTCACTTGGGTAAGCTTTCTGGAAAATAGCAACCAAGATCAAGATAGTTTGCTCTACCAAAAATGAAGGAAGTGCTATTTTGAATTTAAAGTTGGTACTTTTCCAGATTTAGTAATTAACTAGAACACTATTGTTTGAACCAGTTTCACTGAAGTAACATAAGCAAGAACCTTTCAGGAGGCTGTAAGGGTGAAAAAACATGGGAATATCAGCCAACATATAAGTATAGTTGTTATAAGCAAAAAGAGTTGGACAGTCATGAAAGCACAGACAGAACTGTTGCCTTAATTTCTTACTGGCACTAAGCATTAGACACTGTGTTTACTACTTCTCCCATGTTTTTGTCCCTTTAATAAAGAAAAAAGTTAGAAATCTTATTTTGTGTGTCATATGCCCTTTTTTAAAGTGGTAGTGAAGTAGAATCATACTTGAAGAATCTGAGATGTTTTGCACTAGTAATCAATATCCCTCAAATTACTGACACCAGACCACTGATGTCCCAGGCTAGACTTCCCCTTTGGAGGGGAAAGGGGACATGTTTGCTCTACAGGTTATCTCCAGGTTTCTAATACTACAGGCTTTTAGGTTTTATTCTTTC